>NW_024722158.1:10753206-10778896 GCF_018991925.1 Homarus americanus
GTCACAATTTTCGTGATGCCATATGGCAGCAGGGTCTACCATAAGACAACACATTATGCTTCCAAAATCTTCCCAGGCGGTAGTACCTCCCTATTTGCTAGCTGCCTACTACCTTACTACCTATGGAGAGACCTAACCAAAGAAGAATAAATAGAACAGACAGCCAGGATGACGTACTATGGAGAGAGACAGTCTCTCAACCCGTGTGACCCCTCTTGGACTTACCCAACCTTAGTTAATTCCCAAGTGACGCACTGCCACTAAGCAGTGAATCCACCAAACAGACCCTCTGAACTCATACAAGTTAAAATGTTTATATTGTTGACTATTTACACTTATTTCACTGTTACGTTCTTAAAGTTACTTACTCTTAGGTGATGAAACAGCAATGAAATATGTGTGAAGATTGTTCTCTTAATAATTATTGCTTTACTCACCATAAACAGGCTGCATCTACCTGAACCGCAGGTCACATTAAATAGAATTTATCAATCACTCTTCGGCCGTACAAAGACATAGTTCGGGCCAAGGGTTGCGCATGCCTGATTTACACAACAACCAGTACACCAGTAGCCCCCAACCATTCTAGGCTCAGGGCCATATTTGTCATTGTAATTATAGTAGATCCACTCCCCGCTGTCTCCCTCTCTCTAGCTATAAAGTCGTATGAAGTTATTACATATTTTCATTATTTCGCTCAAACAAAGAATCCCAAATATTTCACAATGTTCCAATAAACCCATGCGGGTTACATAATATGGTTCCGCGGGTGCCATGGCGCCCACGATCTTTAGTTTGGGGACCACTACACTACACAACACTATCACCTACACTATATCCACTACACTATCATTTACACTACATACACTAAACTATCACCTACACTACATTCATTACACTACCATCTACACTACATCCACTACACTATCACCTGCACTACATCCACTACACTATCATCTACACTACATCCACTACACTACCACCTGCACTACATCCACTACACTATCATCTACACTACATCCACTACATTATCATCTACACTACATCCACTACACTATCACCTACACTACACCCACTACCCTACCATCTACAGACACTACCTACACTATCACCGACACCACAACCACTACAATATCATCTACACTACATCCACTACACTATCACCTGCACTACATCCACTACACTATCACCTGCACTACATCCACAACCTTATCATCTACACTACATCTACTACACTATCACCTACACTACACCCACTACCCAATCACCTGCACTACATCCACTACACTATCACCTACACTACACAACACTATCACCTACACTACATCCACTACACTATCATTTACACTACATCCACTACACTATCACCTACACTACATTCACTACACTACCATCTACACTACATCCACTACACTATCATCTACACTACATCCGCTACACTTTCACCTGCACTACATCCACTACACTATCACCTACACTACACCACTGCACTGTCATCCTACACCATCCACTACCTGCCACCTGCACTACATCACTACATCATCTACACTACATCCACAACACTATCATCTACACCATCACTACACTATCACCTACACTACACCCACTACCCTACCATCTACACTACATCCTCTACACTATCTTCTACACTACATCCACTACACTATCTTTTACACTACATCCACTACACTATCACCTATACTACATTCACTACACCACCATCTACACTACATCCACTATCATCTACACTAAATCCACTACATTATCATTTACACTACATCCACTACACTACCATCTACACTACATCCACTACACTATCACCTACACTACATCCACTACACTATCACCTACACTACATCCACTACACTATCATCTACACTACATCCACTACACTATCATCTACACTACATTAAATACACCATCATTTACACTACATCCACTACACTACCATCTACACTACATGCACTACACTATCATCTACACTGCATCCACTACACTATCACCTACACTACACCCACTACCCTACCATCTGCACTACATCCTCTACACTATCTTCTACTCTACATCCACTACACTATCATCTACATTGTAGGTGAGTGTAATGTACATAGTGTAGATTCTACACTACATTCACTACACTATAATCTACCCTACGGCCACTACCTTATCATTTACACTACATTAAAGTAAACTAACGTGTACTCTTCATTTACTACATCCATTCAACCTCCTTGATTTCACCCATCGATTCGAAGCTATCTATTTTTAAGATCTGAGATTTTGCACACACTCTTTTTCTATTCTAAAATTGTTAAAAAATACTGTGCAAACAAGATATGTCTATAGATTCAAAATATCTTCACGAAAGAGTAAAGACTTTTCAGCCAGAGTATATTGATTTTCTGTATAAAGGCGCGGTGATAACGCATCTGGGGACTGGTGCCTATGGTACTTGTGATCTCCTCGACACCTTACATTTACCGTTGATCGTCATAAAATGGTTTAAGGATGATGAATAAAAATAGAATAGCAGAGTTTCCTTCATCGTCGAGGCAAACGTATTGGCCCGGTTATAGGGCGTATGTGGTGTATAGCGGTATTTAGGGGTATGTGTAGAGAAACAGGTGATCGTTAGTGAATATGCCGGCATTACTCTGAAAGCATATATTAAAGAGAATGAAATCACCGACAAAATGTTTTATAGTCTTATGTATATGGTCCATGAGATCGTTCAGGGACTGTTCATGGTGGGTTATGCTCACTGTGATATTAAGTATGATAACATATGTGTAGATGAAAATGAGACTGACTAAAACGTCACCCTGATTGACTTTGGCCTAAGTCGACGGCTTAGGACAGTAGTTTTTAATAGAAGAGTACCTGACTCATTTTAGTAGTACGCTCCAGAAGTACGAGCAGGAGGGGTATGTTCGGAGGCCAGTGAGATGTATAGTGCAGGTCGTATGTGGATATAACTTAAACACGGAGTACGCTTCCCCATGGATCCTAAAATAAAATTTTGGATAAAAAATTCACAGAATTGGGAACCACGTGCGAGGCCCTCGAATGATGACCTCCTCCACCTACTCTTAACCGCTCTTAGGAGAGTGTACCCACAATCACCATCTACAAGGGGGAGTATGGGTTGGAGGGTATCGCCCCAACCTAAGCCAGAAGACACGTTAGGTCAATAAATAATAGATTGGATATCGGGTCCCACAAAGCCAAATGGACCAGATGAGTCGAAACGAAAAAGATTTATGTCCCCCACAAAGTCAGAAGGACATTGTGACTCAAAACGTAAAAGATTTCTGCGGTCCACAAAGTCAGAAGGGCCAGATGAGTCAAAACGAAAAAGATTTCTGTCCCCCACAGACTCAGAAGGACATTGTGACTCAAAACGTAAAATATTTCTGCGCTCCACAAAGTCAGAAGAACATTGTGACTCAAAACGTAAAAGATTTCTGTGCTCCACAAAGTCAGAAGGGCCAGATGAGTCAAAACGAAAAAGATTTCTGTCCCCCACAAAGTCAGAAGGACATTGTGACTCAAAACGTAAAAGATTTCTGCGCTCCACAAAGTCAGAAGGGCCAGATGAGTCAAAACGAAAAAGATTTCTGTCCCCCACAAAGTCAGAAGGACATTGCGACTCAAATCGTAAAATATTTCTGCGCTCCACAACGTCAAAAGGGCCAAATGAGTCAAAACGAAAAAGATTTCTGTCCCCCACAAAGTCTGAAGGACATTGTGACTCAAAACGTAAAAGATTTATGCGCTCCACAAAGTCAGAAGGGCCAGATGAGTCAAAACGAAAAAGATTTCTGTCCCCCACAAAGTCAGAAGGGCCAGATGAGTCAAAACGAAACAGATTTCTGAGCTCCACAAAGTCAGCAGGGCCAGATGAGTAAAAACGAAAAAGATTTCTGTCCCCCAAACAGTCAGAAGGACATTGCGAGTCGAAACGAAAAAGATTTCTTTCCCCACAAAGTCAGAAGGACATTGTGACTCAAAACGAAAAAGATTTATGCGATCCACAACGTCAGAAGGGCCAGATGAGTCAAAACAAAAAAGATTTTTGTACCCCACAAAGTCAGACTGACATTGTCACTCAAAACCAAAAAGATCTCTGCGCTCCACAAAGTCAGAAGGGCCAGATGAGTCAAAACGAAAAAGAGATCTGTCCCCCACAAAGTCAGAAGGACAATGTGACTCAAAACGAAAAAAGATCTCTGCGCTCCACAAAGTCAGAAGGGCCAGATGAGTCAAAACGAAAAAGAGATCTGTCCACCACAAAGTCAAAAGGACGGGGTGAGACAAAATGAAACATTGATTCGCTTTTGTTGTCTACTGCTTAGAGTGGAACTTATTCATGTACAGTTCATAATATACTACAGTCATGCTTAATCTTTAGATGCAAACACTCATCTATCACTCTTACTCTATATTCTACCACTCTTACTCTATATTCTTACCCTAGAGAACGTGGCACTTAGTTGCTCTTGATATTTATTTTTTGTTACTTCAATCATTGAATATTTTTTTAATTACATTTTACTAGTGATAGATGAGTGTTTGTATCTAAAGATTCAGCATGACTATAGTATATTATGAACTGTACATGAATAAGTTGCATTCTAAGCAGTAGACAACAAAAGCGAATCAATGTTTCATTTTGTCTCACCCCGTCCTTCTGACTTTATGGTGGGCAGATCTCTTTTTCGTTTTGACTCATTTGGCCCTTCTGACTTTGTGGAGCGCAGAGATCTTTTTTCGTTTTGAGTCACAATGTCCTTCTGACTTTGTGGGGGACAGATCTCTTTTTCGTTTTGACTCATCTGGCCCTTCTGACTTTGTGGAGTGCAGAGATCTTTATGGTTTTGAATCACAATGTCCGTCTGACTTTGTGGGGGACAAAAATCTTTTTTGTTTTGACTCATCAGGCCCTTCTGACGTTGTGGAGCGCAGAAATCTTTTTCAGTTTGAGTCACAATGTCCTTCTGACTTTGTGGGGAAAGAAATCTTTTTCGTTTTGACTCACAATGTCCTTCTGACTGGGGGACAGAAAACTTTTTCGTTTTGACTCATCTGGCACTGCTGACTTTGTGGAGCTCAGAAATCTTTTTCGTTTTGACTCATCTGGCCATTCTGACTTTGTGGGGGACAGAAATCTTTTTCGTTTTGACTCATATGGCCCTTCTGACTTTGTGGAGCGCATAAACCTTTTATATTTTGAGTCACAGTGTCCTTTTGACTTTGTGGGGGACAGAAATCTTTTTCGTTTTGACTTATCTGGCCCTTCTGACTTTGTGGAGCGCATAAATCTTATATGTTTTGAGTCACAATGTCCTTCTGACTTTGTGGGGAAAGAAATCTTTTTCGTTTTGACTCACAATGTCCTTCTGACTGGGGGACAGAAATCTTTTTCGTTTTTACTCATCTGGCCCTGCTGACTTTGTGGAGCTCAGAAATCTTTTTCGTTTTGACTCATCTGGCCATTCTGACTTTGTGGGGGACAGAAATCTTTTTCGTTTTGACTCATCTGGCCCTTCTGACTTTGTTGAGCGCAGAAATCTTTTACGTTTTGAGTCACAATGTCCTTCTGACTTTGTGGGGGACAAATATTTTTCGTTTTGACTCATCTGGCCCTTCTGACTTTGTGGAGCGCAGAAATCTTTTACGTTTTGAGTCACAATGTCCTTCTGACTTTGTGGGGGACAAATATTTTTCGTTTTGACTCATCTGGCCCTTCTGACTTTGTGGAGCGCAGAAATCTTTTACGTTTTGAGTCACAATGTCCTTCTGACTTTGTGGGGAAAGAAATCTTTTTCGTTTTGACTCACAATGTCCTTCTGACTGGGGGACAGAAATCTTTTTCGTTTTACTCATCTGGCCCTGCTGACTTTGTGGAGCTCAGAAATCTTTTTCGTTTTGACTCATCTGGCCATTCTGACTTTGTGGGGGACAGAAATCTTTTTCGTTTTGATTCATCTGGCCCTTCTGACTTTGTTGAGCGCAGAAATCTTTTTGTTTTGAGTCACAATGTCCTTCTGACTTTGTGGGGGACAAATATTTTCGTTTTGACTCATCTGGCCCTTCTGACTTTGTGGAGCGCAGAAATCTTTTACATTTTGAGTCACAATGTCCTTCTGACTTTGTGGGGACAAATATTTATCGTTTTGACTCATCTGGCCCTTCTGACTTTGTGGAGCGCCGAAATCTTTTACGTTTTGAGTCACAATGTCCTTCTGACTTTGTGGGGGACAAATATTTTTCGTTTTGACTCATCTGGCCCTTCTGACTTTGTGAAGCGCAGAAATCTTTAACGTTTAGAGTCACAATTTCCTTCTGACTTTGTGGGGGACAGAAATCTCTTTGGTTTTGACTCATCTGGCCCTTCTGAATTTGTGGAGCGAAAAAATCTTTTACGTTTTGAGTCACAATTTCCTTCTGACTTTGTGGGGGACAGAAATCTTTTTCGTTTTGACTCAACTGGCCCTTCTGACTTTGTGGACCGCAGAAATCTTTTACGTTTTGAGTCACAATGTCCTTCTGACTTTGTGGGAGACATAAATCTTTTTCGTTTCGACTCATCTTGTCCTTCTTACTTTGTGGAGCGCAGAAATCTTTTTCGTTTTGACTCAACTGGTCCATTTGGCTTTGTGGGACCCGATATCTAATCTATTATTTATTGACCTAACGTGTCTTCTGGCTTAGGATGGAGCGATACCCTCCAACTCATATTCCCACTTGTAGATGGTGATTGTGGGTACACTCTCCTAAGAGCGGTTAAGAGTAGGTGGAGGAGGTCATTATTCGAGGGCCTCGCACGTGGTTCCCATTTCTGTGATATTTTTATCCAAAATTTTATTTTAGGATCCATGGGGAAGCGCACTCCGTGTTTAAGTTATATCCACATACGACCTGCACTATACATCTCACTGGCCTCCGAACATACCCCTCCTGCTCGTACTTCTGGAGCGTACAACTAAAATGAGTCAGGTACTCTTCTATTAAAAACTACTGTCCTTAGCCGTCGACTTAGGCCAAAGTCAATCAGGGTGACGTTTTAGTCAGTCTTATTTTCATCTACACATGTTATTATACTTAATATCACAGTAAGCGTAACCCACCATGAACAGTCCCTGAACGATCTCAATGACCATATACATAAGACTATAAAACATTTTTTCGGTGATTTCATTCTCTTTAATATATGCTTTTAGAGAAATGCCGGCATATTCACTAACGATCACCTGTTTCTCTTCACATACCCCTAAATACCGCTATACACCACAAACGCCCTATAACCGGGCCAGCACCTTTGCCTTGAGGATGAAGGAAACTCTGCTATTCTATTTTTATTTATCATCCTTAAAGCATTTTATGACGATCAACAGTAAATGTAAGGTGTCGAGGCGATCACAAGTACCATAGGCACCAGTCCCCAGACGCGTTATCACCGCGCCATTATACAGAAAATCAATATATTCTGACCGAAAAGTCTTTACTCTTTCGTGAAGATATTTTGAATCTATAGACATATCTTGTTTACACAGTATTTTTTAACAATTTTAGGATAGAAAAAGAGTGTGCAAAATCTGAGATCTTAAAAATAGATGGGTGAAATCAAGGAGGTTGAATGGATGTAGTAAATGAAGAGAACACGTTAGTTTACTTTAATGTAGTGTAAATGATAAGGTAGTGGCCGTAGTGTAGATTATAGTGTAGAGAATGTACTGTAGAATCTACACTTTGTACACTACAGTCACCTACAATGTAGATGATAGTGAAGTGGATGCAGTGTAGATGATAGTGTAGTGGATGTAGTGTAGATGGTAGTGTAGTGGATGTAATGTAAGTGATAGTGTATTGGATGTAGTGTAGATGATAGTGTAGAGGATGTAGTGTAGATGATAGTGTAGTGGATGTAGTGTAGGTGATAGTGTAGTGGATGTAGTGTCGATGATAATGTAGTGGATGTAGTGTAGATGGTAGTGTAGTGGATGTAGTGTAAATGATAGTGTAATGGATGTAGTGTTGATGGTGGTGTAGTGAATGTAGTGTAGGTGATACTGTAGAGGATGTAGTGTAAAAGATAGTGTAATGGATGTAGTGTTGAAGATAGTGTAGAGGATGTAGTGTAGATGGTAGGGTAGTGGGTGTAGTGTAGGTGATAGTGTAGTGGATGTAGTGTAGATGATAGTCTAGTGGATGTAGTGCAGGTGACAGTGTAGTGGATGTAGTGTAGATGATAGTGTAGTGGATGTAGTGCAGGTTATAGTGTAGTGGATGTAGTGCAGGTGATAGTGTAGCGGATGTAGTGTAGATGATAGTGTAGTGGATGTAGTGCAGATGGTAATGTATTGAATGTAGTGTAGGTGATCGTGTAGTGGATGTAGTGTAGGTGATAGCGTAGTGGATGTAGTGCAGGTGATAGTGTAGTGTATGCAGTGTAGATGATTGTGTAGTGGATGTAGTGTAGGTGATAGTGTAGGTAGTGTCTGTAGATGGTAGGGTAGTGGGTGTAGTGTAGGTGATAGTGTTGTGTAGTGTAGGTGATAGTGTAGTGGTTGTAGTGCAGGTGATAGGATTGTGGGTGTAGTGTAGGTGATAGTGTAGTGGATGTAGTGCAGGTGATAGGGTAGTGGGTGTAGTGTAGGTGATAGTGTAGTGGATGTAGTGTAGATGATAGTGTAGTGGATGTAGTGCAGGTGGTTGTGTAGTGGATGTAGTGCAGGCGATAGTGTAGTGGATGTAGTGTAGATGATAGTGTAGTGGATGTAGTGTAGGTGATAATGTAGGTAGTGTTTGTAGATGGTAGGGTTGTGGGTGTAGTGTAGGTGATAGTGTAGTGGATGTAGTGTAGATGATAGTGTAGTGGATGTAGTGTAGATGATAGTGTAGTGGATGTAGTGCAGGTGATAGTGAAGTGGATGTAGCGTAGATGATAGTGTAGTGGATGTAGTGTAGGTAATAGTTTAGTGAATGTAGTGTAGGTGATAGTGTAGTGGATGTAGTGTAGGTGATAGTGTTGTGTAGTGTAGTGGTCCCCAAACTAACGATCGTGGGCGCCATGGCACCCGCGGAACTACATTATGTAACCCTCATGGGTTTATTGGAACATTGTGAAATATTTGGGATTCTTTGTTTGAGCGAAATAATGAAAATATGTAATAACTTCATACGATTTTATAGCTAGAGAGAGGGAGACAGCGGGGAGTGGATCTACTATAATTACAAAGACAAATATGGCCCAGAGCCTAGAATGGTTGGGGGCTACTGGTGTACTGGTTGTTGCGTAAATCAGACATGGGCAACCCTTGGCCCGAACTATGTCTTTGTACGGCCCAAGAGTGATTGATAAATTCTATTTAATGTGACCTGCGGTTCAGGTAGATGCAGCCTGTTTATGGTGAGTAAAGTAATAATTATTAAGAGAACAATCTTCACACATATTTCATTACTGTTTCATCACCTAAGATTAAGTAACTTTAAGAACGTAACAGTGAAATAAGTGTAAATAGTCAACAATATAAACATTTTAACGTTTATGAGTTCGGGGGGTCTGTTTGGTGGATTCACTGCTTTGTGGCAGTGCGTCACTTGGGAATTAACTAAGGTTGGGTAAGTCCAAGAGGGGTCACACGGGTTGAGAGACTGTCTCTCTCCATAGTACGTCATCCTGGCTGTCTGTTCTATTTATTCTTCTTTGGTTAGGTCTCTCCATGGGTAGTAAGGTAGTAGGCAGCTATCAAACAGGGAGGTACTACCGCCTGGGAAGATATTGGAAGCATAATGTGTTGTCTAATGGTAGACTCTGCTGCCATATGGCATCACGAAAAGTGTGACCAAGTCCCAGGTTGCTGATCTGACTCTCTGCCTCATTTACACACAATTGCAGGGTCTCAATTGTTTCGTTTACTTTGACAACACAACATACATACTGCCGTTTCTCACTCTTGATCGTTTTTTCTTTTTTCTTTTTCATTTAATTATGGTTCTTTTCAATTATTATTATTATTATTATTATTATTATTATTAGTGGTAAAGGACGATGTCAGGGCAGCAGTAGGGAACCTACAAGTTTGTGCTGGCCAACAAGCTGGAGGGGAAGCTGCCATTCACGCCATGAGAACGATATTTGAGCAACGCGATTGTGAGGCCGTTCTCCTGGTCGACGCTTCTTTTACGAACCACACCATCAAATGTCATGATCTACCTACCCAGCACTACGACCCACGCCATCTATTGTCCTGATCTACCTACCCAGCACCACGAGCAACGCCATCTAGGGACGAAACCCGAGTATGACTACTCTTAGTTACCACTCCGGGGTTTCTGTTCTCCATATCCTGGTTGTTGCGTCACCTCCTCAAAGTCTTCTTTGTCAGCTCCAGTTCGATGAGAGTTCAGTTCACTCTGGGAAGTGACCACAGGATCACCTATCCTGGAAACCTACGGCACAGTGACTACCAACCGTCTTCTACAATACTCAGCCTTACTCGTCAGCCATCTCAGCTCCGCACTTAAGTATTTGTAATGTTATATTGCCTCCCCACCTCCACCTTGCTTCAAAATTGTTGTATGTTGTATAAATATGTATATACTGTTAATGTTTAGGTTAAGTATGGTTAAGGGTAAATTATAGAAAGCTGAATATTTTGTTAAGGAATTTATGGTACTTTATTATACACAACAAAAACTCTCATCCTATGTCTACCCTTTTATAGTCCGATTGTCTTTGTTTTTTTTTTGTTGTTGCCTGTTTGGATCTGGGTAGAGTTTTAAACTATATTCTAAATCCCCAACTCGTAACACTTCAAACGCATTCAACATACTTAACCGCAAGGCCGCACTGCACAACATCAAGATGAAGTGTCCAAGCTTTGCAATGTACGTTGAAAATGCCTATAGGAATCCATCAGACCTTTATATAGTAAAGAACAAAGCTCTCAGAGGTGATACCATCTTACAGTCAACCGAGGGAACAACACAGGGGGACCCTGTTGCAATGGCAATGTATGCAATTGGCTTATCAGTGCTCCAACAAGAAATAAAATTTGAAACAACTGGGGCCAACCAAGTGGCGTATGCTGACGACCTTACAGGAGCAGGAAAAGTGGAGGGCATCAAAAAGTGGTGGGACTTGGTAACATCGCGAGGTCCACAAATAGGGTACCACCCAAACGCCAGCAAGTCCTTCCTCATCGTGAAGCCAGAACATTATGAACCTTCAAAGGAGGTTTTGGGCGGAAGTGAGGTCAAAATAACTAAGGACAGCCAAAGACATCTAGGCGCAGTAATTGGCACTACGGACTTCAAGACCGAGTACATAGCGGGAAAGGTGAATGAGTGGGTTAGTGAAATCCAAGCTCTGTCTGAAATTGCTATCACAGAGCCACATGCGCCTTTTGCTGCATTCACCCATGGAGTCAAGCATCGTTGGAACTACCTGATGCGTACTATCCCTGATATCGGACCCCTCCTTCACCCTCTGGAAGAAGCTATCAGTGTCAAGTTCATTCCCAAATTAGTGAAACACACTCACTTAACCCCAGCAGAAAGAGCACTTCTTGCACTTCCATTAAGACTAGGAGGGATGGGACTAACCAATCCAGAGGAGATTGCAGCCACCGAACATCAAAATTCACTTAAGCTCACGGCAGCCCTCACGGACCAAATAATAGCCCAGAACGCAACAGGGGAGGTCGATACCAGTGACAGAGCGCACCCAACCTTCATAGCGAGCGGACGTGCTACGCGTCGCTCCCTGCTCAGTTCAAATCGCTGACCGTTACGACTGTCTGCCTTGTTTTTCGCGTTGGGTCCGCTCTGACTGCTTTATCATGTAGCTGTACATGGATATCATTATTTTTGTACACTGCGCTTCTTCCCTATCCTATCCTTTCGCCTAGAGTCCCTGCTGTTTGGTAACGACGCGAACCCTGCGGGCAGAGCCTCAAGGGGGGCCCTCAGAGGGCTGCTGAGTCGAGACAGTAAGGGTGGCAACATTTTCTGTTAGGGATTCGACAGTGCTTCATAACCTGTCACTGCTAGGTGTTAGGGCTTGGCTAGGTCCCCGTCAGGGGATTGTCTGTTCACCCTACCCCCAGACCCGTCTTTACTCGCCCAGCAAGCGAACAGAAGGAGCGGCATCCATGGGGTTTAGCTGAGGTGGACAGATTAGGTAGAATTTTCATTCATTCATTCATGTATGTTACTGACCATGGCCAAAGTGAGAGTGAAGATCTCCGGAACCCCGACCCAGGGGTCTCGGATAGGGCTAAAAAGGCTATTGAGCGACCTAAGGGTGAGAATAAATAGACTTGTGGATCTGAGAGATGGCTACATCATCCTCACAGAAACAGATGAAGATGCTGATAAACTACTTAAGTCTAGTGCCATGGACAAAATGAAAACCAACGGTTACGAGGTCATTGTCCCACGGGAATACGGCGCCAAGCTCACCCTTGTATGTAAGAAGTTAGACAAAGATGTAGTGTAAAATAACGCAGAAGAAATAAGAGATGAAATACAAAAGCAAAACAATGTCAAGGTTGTGGAGGTGTATCCTATGTATGCCCATAATATAATCAAGGTTCGCTTTGCAGACACAACGGATGCAAAAAGAATGAAGAAGGGGCTCTATGCATATGGCACTTCCATCTCATCCCACCAAATAGAATATGAAAAGTATACGCCCATCCAACAATGTATGAAGTGCTATAAATACAATGACCACATGACCAAGAACTGCCCCATGCAAGGGGTCATGTGCTCTGAGTGTTCATCTGATCAGCACTTCTACAAAGACTGCCGTAGCACCATAAAAAAGTGTGTCGTCTGTGAGGGTGACCACAGGACCTTCTCTGCCACCTGCCTGGTCAGGAAACAGGTACTTCAAGAAACAGAGAGGAAACTGACCGAAATTACCAAACAAAAAGAAACCAGGGAAATTTCTAACACCATAGAAAGGACCACTCAGTCGACGATCATGGTTTACAGCCAAACCCTAAAAGACGCTCTAAAAGAAACTCAAGAAGACTCCCAAAAGCTCAACAATGTCAGCGAGACCATGGAAGTCCTGCAATCAGAGATAAGAACCATCAAGGACTCAATAAAACAGGCAGTTACTGAGTCACTGGGCGCCATGAGGGACGCAGTGGCCGAGAGCATCAGGAGCGTCTCCTCTCCACAGCTGGACGAGTCCAAAGCCACCACTCTATACTTGTCTTACCTGCATGCCCATCACGTGAACATGGTTCATCCAGGTTCATTCTCGAAACACCTCAACGAGACACTAACCAGGAACAACATTGCACCTGTTCAAATAAGCGACAAAGTCCCTTCAAAAGAAATCCTTAAGGCAGTAACCCACTCAACGACTTATCGACGACCTCAACCCACGCCAGAAATAGACCATGACCTCCTTGACTTAGGTAAAAGTCAGTATAACCGCAATCCCTACGTGGCCAGTCAGTCCCCCTGGGATCACAGCTCCAACGACACCGTAAATGCCCGCGATCCCATTACATGCACTCTCAGCGACGACAGTGACCATCGGACTGCAGCCACAGTCAATGGTTGCGACCAGATGATGACGACTCACTCCACAGAGGAACAAGACCCTCGAGCTGCAGCGTCAGTTGATTACCACGACACGCAGGCCCAGGACCTGAACACCTTCCTGTACACGGGTGACGAGAAGTTCGAGGGCCCGCCATTGACTGACAAGCAGATGTCCGAAGGTTCTGCTAAGAAGTTCCGTCCCCCTAGAAATGGCAGAAGCCGAGCAAACACTCCAAGCGACCGCCCAAGCTACAATCTCCGAAATGGCAGTCGTTAGCAGGATGAAAATTGTCGAACATAATGTCCTACACTGGTCCCTTAATAGACGTAACGAACTGTCTAACTTATACTATCAATTAGACCCAGACATCATTCTGTTAAACAGTACGGGCATAAAGGACGAAACTAAGCTGAAAATTTTTGGCTACACTGTATATTAGAGGAACATGACGGGTGAGCTGAACGATGGTGTCGCTGTGGCCGTCAGGTCACGGCTGAGTCACAGTGTTGCCAGACTTCGAGGATTCAGTTGTGGGAGTGCAGGTGGAGACAACTAGAGGACCTGTTAACATATGCACAATGTACCTACCTCCCAGACGTCCTTACTTACCCGAACAAGACCTAAACCAGTTGCTACGCCAAAGAAAACCAACATACATCATAGGGGACTTAAATGCGCGCTACGCCATACTAGGACACGGTAATGAGAACAACGTCGGTGTGGTGCTGTATGACAACATCAGAAGGGGAAAACTGCATCACCTCGGGCCAGATTTCCCGACATTAATCAGACGTGCCAGTGCCACAACACCCGACATAATCCTCTCTAACAACGAGGCCGTCCTGAACAGGCACGTTACCGCAGGACCCATCAGTACCAGCTATCACCTGCCAGTCGTCGTGACGCTCTCATCCAATCCCCTTATGATCCCCGCCAACATCAGGTCAAACCTCAAACGGGCAGACTGGGACTCCTTCAAGAAGTCTCTCAGTTTCAAGCAGGGGAGAAACCTGGAAGAAGCCAGCCCCAATGACATCGACGACGCGGTCGAACAATGGTATAAGGATGTGAAGACGGAGATGGACAACAACATCCCGACCACCAGTTACAGGACCATTCCCCATCCTCACACTAGTCACCAGCTGAGGCAGCTCAGTGTCCAGTACGCTCACGTGAGACAGCTAGCCAGTATCCGCGGGTGGAAGCAGGAGCTGAGAGACCGGTACCGAGAGCTACAGACGGATATCCAGCACGAGAGCAAACGTCTACATGAACAAAAGTGGGCCGCCTTGGTGTGGGAGGCAGCCAACAATTACCGCGATTCTGCTGCATTCTGGAAATGAATCAAGCGACTGATGGGTTCCACCTCTAGCACGGTCCCTTACCTGCTCGACCAAAACAACGTAAAAATATTCGAGGAAGAAAACCAAGAAAAATTACATCGGCGATATTTACGAAAGATTTTTACCATTAGTGAACAGGAGAACGAGGGCTTCGACAGGGAGTTTGAGGAGGACATTTTAGGTCAGTTGCAGGACCATCAGCACCTGCTCCAGCCGCTCCCACGGACTGACTTCACTAGACTGGTGGACGGAAGCTACCTGACGGAGCGCATAGTTCCTGCAGATGTGTCAGCCGTCATAAAAGGGTTTAAAAACAAATCACCTGGTCAAAGTCACATTAACAAGAAGATCCTGGCTCAACTCCCCGACAACATGATAGAGAGGCTTGCTCACATATGCAACGCCTGCCTCGCCTCTGGATACTTCCCTAAGATGTTCAAAATCGCCGTTATTCGCCTCATACCAAAAGCAGGGAAGCCTCCAAACAAAGTCGAAAACTTTCGACCAATATCGCTGCTAGAGGTACCTGCCAAAATATTCGAAAAAATAGTCAACAAGCGATTGCGGATGTTTCTGGAGGACGAAGACGTGCATAATCCCCGCCAGTTCGGCTTCCGCCAGTACCGAGACACATCCACCGCCATAGCTCAGGCCTACGAGCAGATCGCCAATGCCATGACTGGCCGCCTGCAGTGCAATATAGTACTGAGGGACGTCAGCAAGGCGTTTGACAAAGTTTGGCACGCAGGGCTGCAGTATAAGATCATACAACTGGGGCTACCCGAAAATGTGACGCGCCTGCTGTGCAACTTCATTATGGACCGCAGAGCCAAAATCAAGATGCAAGAACATTTTGGAGAAGAATTCTCACTATCGAGCGGCGTGCCTCAGGGCTCTTGTCTCTCACCAACCCTTTACACACTCTACACGGCTGACCTGCCACCCCCAATCGTCGGCAGCGAGTACGTCATGTATGCCGACGATGTAACACAGATCGTCGCCTGCCCAGGAAGGTCCACAGCAAGGATGGCGCGACTCACTGCTCGGGCAATAGAGGAGATCTCGGAGTATGAAAATAAATGGAAAATAAAAACAAACAAAACGAAATTTGAGGTCATACCCATAGCCAAATTCAAGCCGGCCCCATTGATGATCGACGACGAAGAGATTGAGTACTCTAAACCAGGCAGGTTGCTCGGCCTCATCATTTCTCGGACGGGCATCATTCCCCACGTGAAGGACAGACTAAATAAAGCCAAAGTCGCCGCAGCCAAATTAAAACGTTTTAAATTGATGCCTGAGAAGATACAAGTTCACCTGTGCAAGGCGCTGGTGAGGCCTGTGTTGGAGTACCCATCTATGCCACTCGTCACACTCGGTAAGACCAGACTACAACAACTACAGAGCTTCCAAAACAAGTGTTTGAGGTCAGCCAGTGGCCAAGCGCCACCCTACCAGGAGACAGTGGAAACCATCCACCTAAGAAATAAAACAGAAGCCCTCAACTTCAGGTTCCATCGCCCAGGGAAGAAGGTTTGGGACAAGCTCCTGGACGACCCTCACAGCCCAGACCACCTACGCGGGGAAGACATCAACGGAGGGAGACCCCACGCCTGATGGCCCCGGAGTCTGCCCGCACTACAACAACCCAACCCGCGATCCATCTATGTCCACCGCAGTGATCCACCTTAGATTAAAACTTAGATGATATAAATTCACATTTAACAAGTCACAATCAAGTGAGTCCATAACGTAATACAGTATAAGATGTTAATAAACTTGTAATTGTAAAATCAACCTAGTCATTGTCTACTAAAATAACCATTGTGCAACCTCATTCTAAATCCTAGGTTAGCTTAGTTAGCCAACAAACTCTGTAATATGTAAAACAAGGGGTGTCGTCCCCCTCTGTTTAACTCATTAAACTTCTTTTCCAACCTTTCCCCCCACGACTATATGTTGTGACTTCTCCATCCCTCATGTCTGGCTGTGCCTTGAGCCCCAGCATGCCTTCCATCCTTTCCCCACCTTAACCTAAAAAAAAAAAAAAAAAAAAAAAAAAAAGATATCAGTGAAGTAAACAAGATTCGTAGGTCTATTACGACAGATCGACAGCACTGCCAAAATGATAAGTTGCAGCAACTGTTGCTGCAGGTTCCAGAAAATTTGAAAAAAAAGTAGCTAAAGCGCAGGAGGTGGGCGCCTCGAACTGGTTAACTACGTTACCGATAAGGGCAAATGGTTTCAGTCTTAACAAACAAGAATTTACAGATGCCATTGCTCTAAGGTACAGTCGGCCAGTAAACTAGCTCTCGATGCTGCACATAGGAAGAACGAGAACGACAAGAGAAGGGCATATGGGGAGAGAATTCAAAACGTTGATCAAGGCAGCTTCACTCCTCTAGTATTCACAACCTCTGGTGGGATGGGACCAAGTGCAAGATGTTTCTACGCCAGACTCGCGGAGGTGATCTCCGAAAAGAAGCAGCAGCCCAAAAGTTATGTTACAGCCTGGATGAGATGTCGACTGTCTTTCTCTCTCCTTCTGTTGGCTTTGCTCTGCCTCAGGGGAACGAGAGCTTCTGCCCCAATTCCGACAACTGCTGCAGATATTGACTATGAGGCTACTGTCACTGAATGCCGCATAGATCTGCGGCTCAACTAATTTAACACAGATAGGATAGCTACTTATGTATTAAGATATTTAATATTAAGGTAATTAAATGGTGGCGAAGGTGTGGCTATTGGGGGAGGCTGGAGGCCACGTTTAATTATAAAAAAAAAAAAAAATAGTATTAGTAGTATTATCCCAGGCTGACTGATGGCCAGCGCCATCTTGTGACCATAGTCTTCCCTACACAAACTGAGAAGTAGTTTATCATAACAATATATATACTGTATATGTGTGTGTGTGTGTTGCTTCATTGTAGTTCTTCATGCACCAAGATTAACATTATTCTGGTGGGTGTGTCTCATGAGTATTGAAATGCTGTAACTGTAGGAAAAATCAACGTATCTACAGACGGTTTCACTCATCTTCTGTTAAACGCCAAGAAACATTTACATTGTAATTAAAGAATTATTATGATAGATTGTTTACAAAATGGGAAAAAGATTTGAGATTGTAATCTGAAAATATCGTAAGATGGTCGTGACGATGTTATGTAGATGACATTGAAAAATTTTATGCGTTTGGGAAGTAACCTTAGCTGTGACGGTAGATGTGTGAATTGAATCATAACACGAATAAGTTTAAGTTAAAACAGCGTTTAATAATATAAAAGTTAATGAAAGGGGACATCAACTTAAGCGTGGACATTTTCAGCTGACACCAGAAAGAGGTTGGAGGCCTTTGAAATGTGGTGTTATAGGCAAATGTTAAGAATAAGCTTCATTGGCAAGAAAACAAAATAAAAAGTTCAAATAATATCAAAAACTCCAAGCGAAATATTTGAAATTTACGGAAAAAATGAGATACGTACATTGGTCATATAATTAGGGATGAGCGAATAATAACATAAATATTAATGGGCAAAGTTGAAGGTAGGAGGACCAGGGAAAGGCAGAGATTAGGATGGATGAGTAAAATTAAAAACTGGGCCCCCAGAGACATAACACCTTTGAGGACTGGTAAAAATAGCCAGAGAACGTTTAGAGCGGAGGACTGTGGAGGATGGTACTTGATTGATTAATTATCATCAACATTAGATTATATTGCCTTAACAGTAGCTTGTTTTGGTTAAGTTAGGCTATGTAAGGTTAGTTTTAGGTTAGGTTAAGTTAGATAAGGATAAATTAGGTTAAATTAGCTTAAGTTTGCGTACGTTATATTAGAGTAGCGTTTGGTTATGTTAGGTTAAAATAGATTAGCTTTAGGTTACGTTAGTCAGGTAAAAGTTAGGTTAGGTAAAGTTAAGTTAGCTTAACTTCAGCGATTTGTTAGATATGCTAGTATAGGTTGGTTTTAGACTCTAATAGGTTAGGTTAACGTTAATTTAAATTAGGTTAGGTTTTCTTCATGGAAAGGTTATGTTAGCAGGTATACAATTATTGGTAAACAGGGCATTAGGTTAGGTTAGTGTTAGGTTAGGTTAGGTTAGGTTAGGTTAGGTTAGGTTAGGTATACAAATATTGGTAAACAGGGCGTTAGTTCAGCCAATGATAATAATCACCCAACATATACCGTACTTGGTAACTCACTCAGAGAAACAAAGTTTTCAATACGACAAACACATTTAACGTTTCAGGCAGTGTTGATGACTTACAAGTGTGTAAGTGAGTCAGTTCGTTAATTCCTTCAGGAGGCTAATCCTGTACTCTAATTGGCTCGTTATTTTCTCTAATTCCCATATCAGGGACTGGCTTTGTCCAGAAGAGTAGTTTTGTGTGTGTGTAGATTTGTAACTTGTAAGGCCTGTAAGAAGTGAGACTTGTGAGTATACAGCCCCACTTATAAGTAAATAGCTTGTTGTTATTTAGAGTCATTGATATCAGTAAGATGACTGAACCTGTCGATAATTGTGTCCAACTGGGCTGTTCACTGTATGTATATTCTGTATGCTGTATTTATATTATGTATGTATATTATGTATGTGCTCCATTTATATACATTATTTATTTAGCCTAGCTGGCAGCGTGTGGCAATGTATTTAAGATGTCCCACATGCCTAATTAATGTGCCTGGCGACATATGGAAGCTGCTAGTGTATCACTTACCATACGTTGCCTAGAAGCAGTTGACACCCTGACAGAATAAGGAGCGCTACTTCCCTTGTGTACATATCTCTTATTCAGTGAATAGAACCTACGAAACTATCCAGGTGTTTGTGTTCGCTCCTGTAGATAGAACTTAATACCCAGAACACGAACATGGCGCAGTGTGTACTTTTACTGGATAATTACGAGTGAAGTGTAAAGTTTGTGGGAAGCCGGCTTATGGACCCCTCCTTCTCTGCGTCAACTCACAACCGCCGCCACTCCTCGAAGAATTTATAGCAACTTTGAGCAGTGTCAGTGACAGTGATTTTCTGTGAAGTGTTTAGTGCATTGTGTGTTTAGTGCCATAAATGTGTGACCTTGTTCTAAAGGATCCCCAAGGTAAAAGGCATGTTCTGGGCATTTGTAAGGAGTAAAGTTTTTCGCATCCTCCTCTTGCCATGTCCATGGGGTAACTGATGTGAGTCGTCGTCTCCACACCCCCTCACAGCT
Organism: Homarus americanus; assembly: GCF_018991925.1. Lineage (NCBI taxonomy): Eukaryota > Metazoa > Arthropoda > Malacostraca > Decapoda > Nephropidae > Homarus > Homarus americanus. The sequence goes on from NW_024722158.1 coordinate 10,773,328, forward strand.
CGAGGCCCCTCATGGCGAGACTGCTCTCACTGCCCGGGACACACACACACACACACACACACGTACTAACACATTGACTGCGGCCATTCCTTTATATATATTTTATATATATAATCTACTTATCTGTGCATTTAATTAATTTTTTGTCTGAGATCTTGTTGATATGACGGGCTGACCGGTCAACACTGATTTAAGACACAGTACACAGATTAAGTAATTATGTCTCGTGCTTTACGCAGTCGTGGAGCCAACGCCCGGATGAGTCAGTCGGATGACAGCTCTACAGAGATGGATGACCAGGCTGACCATGACGCTCCAGCTCCCACAACATCGCGCAGCCCTTCACCTCGATATTCAGCAATTGTCGCCAGAGATAATTGCTTTAATGAAGTTTATGAGAGATGAACGGCATTACGACTTTGCTAAAAGACGTGTGGAGGACGAAGAAAGAAGACAAGCAGAAGCAGAGAGAGACCACCAACGTAGATTGGAAGACAGTTCACGGTTTGAAGCTTTGATATCTCGCCTCACTGTTAACCAAGCCCCTGGATCTAACACTGCCTCGGTACTGACTGGTTCAGATACCTCATCAATGCTTCCTTCACGCCCCCCAGGCCCACCTAAAGCGGCTGCTCAAACACCGCCCGTCCTGAAGCCTGATGTGAATTTCCAGACTTTTCGTGAATGGCGGCGACGGTGGACTGATTATGCTACAATGGTGGATCTCCAGAGTTTGTCACAGCCTAAACAACTTATTCAGCTGCATATGTGCCTGTCCTTGGAAACTCAGCGTGTCTTGGAACATACGTTGCAGGTACCTCCGACCTCTTCGTTGTCTGTAGAGGAGGTACTGGACATTCTACAACGGCACATCAAAGGGCAGATGAATGAAGCTCTGCGCAGGAGGGAATTGTTTAGCTGCAGACAGATGGAGGGTGAGACTTTCGATGCCTTTTATGTACGACTCAAGAGAGCCTCGGAAGAGGTAGTTATATGTCCAGGTAACCACCAGCAGTGCGAGGAGACCCAGCTGAAGCAGGTGATCCTGATGGGTGTTAAGGACGAGGAACTTGTCCAACGCCTCACCTCCCTCGACTCTTCCTCTTCTCTCAAGGATGTGTTGACGATATGTCGCTTCTATGAGGCTGCCAGGTGTGCCACCTCTGCCATCCGAGCTCCCCCTACAGCTGTACGCGCTGTGTCCCGGTACAAGAAGGACAAGAAGTCTACTTCAACACCTTCGCCCACCACGTCCACGCCCGGTTCATTTTGTAACAACTGTGGTAAGCAGCACGGAACGCAGGTGAGTCCAGCTGCTGAGTCTACATGCAACAGTTGTGACCGTAAGGGCCACTGGTCACTTACAGTACGGTGCCCAGCTAAACGCGTCCAGTGCAATGTGTGCGGTCGTTTGACCCACTATGACAAGTGTTGCCCTACCAACAAACCCAAGGGACAGCGTCGGCGGAAGCTTCAGCGCCCTTCCACCAGTGAGGACCGCCCACAGTCTTCCAATCAGAAGCATGACGACCCTGGACAACGCTCGAGCCATATTAGGAATGTGTGCTCCCCCTCGCGTCCCAGGACCAAAGTCCCCCAGTACATCAGTGTCATCGTGACCTACGGCAGTGTGTCATCCCGTCTTCAGATGTTGCCCGACACTGGCGCTGATGCTACAGTCATCGGTCCCCAGCATTTGCAATGCTTGGGGGTCTCTCCAATTGATCTAGGACCGCCCCCCAAGGATCTCTGCTTCACGGCAGATGGTTCACAGATGGCCCCAGCCCTAGGTTCACTCCAAGCACAAGTCACCTTTGGCAACAGGTCGTGTCAAGCCTGGATTGATGTGCATAACGGTGTCCCGACTCCTTTGCTGTCCTACAGACATTGTCAAGAATTGGCCATCATCTCCCAGGACTTCCCCAAACCTATTCTCGAGGTAAAACACGCCAACAGGGTGCAAGAAGGGAGCAGCAACGACCCTGCTGCCGCCCTACCCCTGCCTCTTGCCAACGACACCTCTCCTTCGGATGCTCGGAAGTACTTCCTGAAGAAATTCAGCGACGTTCTGGTTATCAAGTCCGCCCTGGAATCCAAGCCTCTCAAGAAGATGGTAGGTCCCCCCATGAGGATCCACCTGAGGGACGACGCGAAGCCCTTTGCTATCTACACCCCTTGACTGGTTCCCCTGGCCTTCCGCGAGGCGGTCAAAAACGAGCTGGACTCCATGGTCGCCCAAGAAATTATTGCACCAGCCGGCGATGACCAGTCTCCATGGTGTCACCCTATGGTAGTCGTCGCAAAACCCAAAGGTGGTGTTCGGATCACCACTGACCTCTCCAAGCTCAACAGCCAGGTGTCTCGGCCATGCGCACCCTCCTCCCACGCCCTTCGCAGCTATACGCAGTGTGAACCCGAAGGCACGCTTCTTCACGACGATGGACGCCCTGTGTGGATACTGGCAGATAGAGCTTGCCGAAGAAGACCGACCACTTACAACTTTCATCACCCCGCATGGACGTTACAGTTATTGCCGTGGCCCCATGGGATTCGCCGCTACAGGAGACGCTTTCTGTCTTCGAGGTGATATGGCTCTACAAGGTCTGGCAAACTGCGTGAAAGTGGTCGACGACATACTCTTGTATGATGAGGAGTACATGGATCACCTCTGCCGTATCTACGAGGTATTCACAGGTGCCGGAAGCACGGCATCACCCTAAATGCCGACAAGTTTGTTCTGGCCAGCTCTTCAGTTGACTTTTGTGGGTACACCCTCTCAGGGAATGGTATCGCAGCTGACCCGGAAAAGGTCCGCGCCATCACGGATTTTCTCACCCCTGCCAACCTCACCGACTTGAGGTCCTTCATCGGTCTCGTCAACCAGTTAGCAGAGTTTTCGCCGGACATCTCCGCAGCTGCCCAACCACTTCGCCCCCTGATGAGCCCCAAGAGGACATTCCTGTGGACCCCCGACCACGACAAGGCCTTCCAGCAAGTGAAACAGGCCCTGTCTAGTCCACCTGTCCTCGCCACGTTTGACCCAGCCTTGCCGACGGTTCTGCAGACAGATGCCTCACGCTTGTACGGCGTGGGATACGCCCTACTGCAGGATCATGGCGGAGGGCAGTTCCGGCTCGTCCAGTGTGGCTCGCGTTTCCTCTCTGACACCGAGACGCGCTACGCCACTATTGAGTTGGAGCTGTTGGCTGTGGTTTGGGCGATGTCCAAGTGCAGGTTTTACCTCATAGGCCTGCATCACTTTCACCTAGTGACCGACCATCGCCCGCTTGTTCCGATCTTCAACCACTACACGCTGGACGCCGTTGAGAACCCTCGCCTCCAGCGTCTGAAAGAGAAGCTCTCGGCGTACATCTTCACAGCAGTGTGGCGTGCTGGTAAGGAGCTTTGCATCCCTGATGCCTTATCCCGCTCTCCTGTCAGCCACCCTACTCCAGAAGACCATGTGCTCTACACCGACCTCGCTCTTTCCGTCAGGACTGTGGTCACTCTACACTCCGTCCAATCCCTTCGTTCGGACCTGTCACCAGATGACGACAAGGCAATGGAGGACCTTCGAACAGCGGCCCGAGATGACCCTTCCTACGTCCGACTCGTCGAGTGTGTGAGGAATGGATTCCCTAGCAACCACTACGACCTTCACAACACCCTGCTCCCGTATTGGAAACTCCGCGATGAACTCTATTGCGACGGAGACCTGGTTCTGTATGGAGCAGGTGTAGTTGTCCCTGCTGCATCACGTCCCCACGTCTTGGCTCGCCTTCACGACAGTCACCGTGGAGCTGAGGCCACCAAACGACGTGCATGACAGACTGTGTTCTGGCCCGGCATCGACTCCGACATCTCCAATGTTGTCCATGCGTGGGAGCGCTGCCAAGTATTACAACCCAGCCAGCAGTAGGAACCCTTCATGAATGACGACAACCCCACCCGCCCCTCTGAGTCTGTGTCGGCCGACTTTTTCTCTGTGTCAGGAAAGTCCTTCCTTGTTATCGTCGACCGTCTCTCTGGTTGGCCAGTTGTCATCAAGTGCGGTAATGACACGACGTCTGCCGCCACCATCAGCAAGTTCCGCCACTACTTCCGTGACGTGGGCGTTCCTGTGCGCCTGCGAACCGACGGAGGGTCCCAGTTCACCAGCCGGGACTTTGCTGTGTTCCTTGACCGATGGGGAGTCCGGCATGTGTTGTCATTGCCCCATTACCCGCAGTCCAACGGCCACGCTGAGGCTGCTGTCAAATCCTTGAAGCACCTCATCCTTAAAGTGGCCCCTTCTGGGAATATTGACTGCGAGGCCTTCGACTGGGGACTTCTTGAACTCCGCAACACACCTAACTACACCAGACGCTCCCCTGCCCAGGTTTTGTATGGACGCCCCCTTTCGTTCTTGTGTCCCTGCTCACCCTCAATCCTTCTCTAAGGAGTGGCAGGCCAAGACAGAGGATTGTGATCGCCGACCCGCCGAACGTGTTCAAGACGTCGTCGCCCGCTACAACGACCACGCCCATTCTCTCCCCAGGTTGAGTGTCGGCACCCAAGTCCGTGTTCAGGACCCGACCTCCCTACGTTGGGACAAAGTGGGCGTAGTCATGGTTCTCTGTAGGTCACAAGACTACCAGGTGCGATTACCCAGTGGTCGTGTGTGGTGGAGGAACCGCCGTTTTCTCCGCCCGGTAATAACGCCTTCTGCTGGCCCTGCACCAGTGTTGAGTCCCATACCCTTCCCAGTGATCAAGTCCTTCGACGCTCAGAACGGATCCAAAAGAAAAGGTCCGCTCAAGACTTTGCTATGAGCGTATAGGGGGGAGGGAGGTGTATGTATATTCTGTATGCTGTATTTATATTATGTATGTATATTATGTATGTGCTCCATTTATATACATTATTTATTTAGCCTAGCTGGCAGCGTGTGGCAATGTATTTAAGATGTCCCACATGCCTAATTAATGTGCCTGGCGACATATGGAAGCTGCTAGTGTATCACTTACCATACGTCGCCTAGAAGCAGTTGACCCCCGGACAGAGTAAGGAGCGCTACTTCCATTGTGTACATATCTCTTCTCCAGTGAATAGAACCTACGAAACTATCCAGGTGTTTGTGTTCGCTCCTGTAGATAGAACTTAATACCCAGAACACGAACATTCACCTCTTCCATAATAGTGGGAAAATTATAAACAAGACAGACAGGTGTATGTGTACAGTGTGATATTTACAAATCTTCTTAATATTGTACAGCAAATTAGGCTGGCCCTGTGATCTTGGACTGAAGAGTTCTCGGTGTGAGTAGCGCTAGAACTGAGGTAGGCTCTTTATGTTAGGCCAACCCTTACTGAGGTGGTTCAGGCGTAGATCTCTACTCTATGGGGTCCAGCTAAACTCTAGCTAAGGGGCTTGGCGATGCCACCTCTGTATAGAGAAATTCCTGCACTCTCCTGTAGAGGGATCTATGAGTAAGGCTTTTAGAAGGTTCTCGAAGGAGGAAGTAGTCACCTCTGTGGAATGTCGAGCTTAACAACAGTCAGCGGTGGTTACATTACGTGTATAAATAAC
>NW_024722158.1:10778996-10854967 GCF_018991925.1 Homarus americanus
CCCTGGGTCGGGGTTCCGGAGATCTTCACTCTCACTTTGGCCATGGTCAGTAACATACATGAATGAATGAATGAAAATTCTACCTAATCTGTCCACCTCAGCTAAACCCCATGGATGCCGCTCCTTCTGTCCGCTTGCTGGGCGAGTAAAGACGGGTCTAGGGGTAGGGTGAACAGACAATCCCCTGGCGGGGGCCTAGCCAAGCCCTAACACCTAGCAGTGACAGGTTATGAAGCACTGTCGAATCCCTAACAGAAAATGTTGCCACCCTTACTGTCTCGACTCAGCAGCCCTCTGAGGGCCCCCCTTGAGGCTCTGCCCGCAGGGTTCGCGTCGTTACCAAACAGCAGGGACTCTAGGCGAAAGGATAGGATAGGGAAGAAGCGCAGTGTACAAGAATAATGATATCCATGTACAACTACATGATAAAGCAGTCAGAGCGGACCCAACGCGAAAAACAACGCAGACAGTCGTAACGGTCAGCGATTTGAACTGAGCAGGGAGCGACGCGTAGCACGTCCGCTCGCTATGAAGGTTGGGTGCGCTCTGTCACTGGTATCGACCTCCCCTGTTGCGTTCTGGGCTATTATTTGGTCCGTGAGGGCTGCCGTGAGCTTAAGTGAATTTTGATATTCGGTGGCTGCAATCTCCTCTGGATTGGTTAGTCCCATCCCTCCTAGTCTTAATGGAAATGCAAGAAGTGCTCTTTCTGCTGGGGTTAAGTGAGTGTGTTTCACTAATTTGGGAATGAACTTGACACTGATAGCTTCTTCCAGAGGGTGAAGGAGGGGTCCGATATCAGGGATAGTACGCATCAGGTAGTTCCAACGATGCTTGACTCCATGGGTGAATGCAGCAAAAGGCGCATGTGGCTCTGTGATAGCAATTTCAGACAGAGCTTGGATTTCACTAACCCACTCATTCACCTTTCCCGCTATGTACTCGGTCTTGAAGTCCGTAGTGCCAATTACTGCGCCTAGATGTCTTTGGCTGTCCTTAGTTATTTTGACCTCACTTCCGCCCAAAACCTCCTTTGAAGGTTCATAATGTTCTGGCTTCACGATGAGGAAGGACTTGCTGGCGTTTGGGTGGTACCCTATTTGTGGACCTCGCGATGTTACCAAGTCCCACCACTTTTTGATGCCCTCCACTTTTCCTGCTCCTGTAAGGTCGTCAGCATACGCCACTTGGTTGGCCCCAGTTGTTTCAAATTTTATTTCTTGTTGGAGCACTGATAAGCCAATTGCATACATTGCCATTGCAACAGGGTCCCCCTGTGTTGTTCCCTCGGTTGACTGTAAGATGGTATCACCTCTGAGAGCTTTGTTCTTTACTATATAAAGGTCTGATGGATTCCTATAGGCATTTTCAACGTACATTGCAAAGCTTGGACACTTCATCTTGATGTTGTGCAGTGCGGCCTTGCGGTTAAGTATGTTGAATGCGTTTGAAGTGTTACGAGTTGGGGATTTAGAATATAGTTTAAAACTCTACCCAGATCCAAACAGGCAACAACAAAAAAAAAACAAAGACAATCGGACTATAAAAGGGTAGACATAGGATGAGAGTTTTTGTTGTGTATAATAAAGTACCATAAATTCCTTAACAAAATATTCAGCTTTCTATAATTTACCCTTAACCATACTTAACCTAAACATTAACAGTATATACATATTTATACAACATACAACAATTTTGAAGCAAGGTGGAGGTGGGGAGGCAATATAACATTACAAATACTTAAGTGCGGAGCTGAGATGGCTGACGAGTAAGGCTGAGTATTGTAGAAGACGGTTGGTAGTCACTGTGCCGTAGGTTTCCAGGATAGGTGATCCTGTGGTCACTTCCCAAAGTGAACTGAACTCTCATCGAACTGGAGCTGACAAAGAAGACTTTGAGGAGGTGACGCAACAACCAGGATATGGAGAACAGAAACCCCGGAGTGGTAACTAAGAGTAGTCATACTCGGGTTTCGTCCCTAGATGGCGTTGCTCGTGGTGCTGGGTAGGTAGATCAGGACAATAGATGGCGTGGGTCGTAGTGCTGGGTAGGTAGATCATGACATTTGATGGTGTGGTTCGTAAAAGAAGCGTCGACCAGGAGAACGGCCTCACAATCGCGTTGCTCAAATATCGTTCTCATGGCGTGAATGGCAGCTTCCCCTCCAGCTTGTTGGCCAGCACAAACTTGTAGGTTCCCTGCTGCTGCCCTGACATCGTCCTTTATCACTAATAATAATAATAATAATAATAAAAATAATTGAAAAGAACCATAATTAAATGAAAAAGAAAAAAGAAAAAACGATCAAGAGTGAGAAACGGCAGTATGTATGTTGTGTTGTCAAAGTAAACGAAATAATTGAGACCCTGCAATTGTGTGTAAATGAGGCAGAGAGTCAGATCAGCAACCTGGGACTTGGTCACAATTTTCGTGATGCCATATGGCAGCAGAGTCTACCATTAGACAACACATTATGCTTCCAATATCTTCCCAGGCGGTAGTACCTCCCTGTTTGATAGCTGCCTACTACCTTACTACCCATGGAGAGACCTAACCAAAGAAGAATAAATAGAACAGACAGCCAGGATGACGTACTATGGAGAGAGACAGTCTCTCAACCCGTGTGACCCCTCCCCCCCCCACCCACCGTGACCCCTCTTAGACTTACCCAACCATAGTTAATTCCCAAGTGGCGCACTGCCACAAAGCAGTGAATCCACCAAACAGACCCCCCGAACGTGGCCCGTAAACTCATACAAGTTAAAATGTTTATATTGTTGACTATTTACACTTATTTCACTGTTACGTTTTTAAAGTTACTTACTCTTAGGTGATGAAACAGTAATGAAATATGTGTGAAGATTGTTCTCTTAATAATTATTACTTTACTCACCATAAACAGGCTGCATCTACCTGAACCGCAGGTCACATTAAATAGAATTTATCCATCACTCTATGGGCCGTACAAAGACATAGTTTCGGGCCAAGGGTTGCACATGCCTGATTTACACAACAACCAGTACACCAGTAGCCCCCAACCTTTCTCGGCTCTGGGCCACATTTGTCATTGTAAATATAGTAGTTCCACCCTCCCCTCTCTCCCTCTCTCTAGCTATAAAGTCGTATGAAGTTACTACATATTTTCATTATTTCGCTCAAACAAAGAATCCCAAATATTTCACAATGTTCCAATAAACCCATGCGGGTTACATAATGTGGTTCCGCGGGTGCCATGGCGCCCACGATCTTTAGTTTGGGGACCACTACACTACACAACACTATCACCTACAGTACATCCACTACACTATCACCTACACTACATTCACTAAACTATTACCTGCACTACATCCACTACACTATCATCTACGCTACATCCACTTCACTATCACCTGCACTACATCCACTACACTATCATCTACACTACATCCACTACACTATCATCTACACTACATCCACTACACTATCACCTACACTACACCCACTACCCTACCATCTACAAACACTACCTACACTATCACCTACACTACATCCACTACACTATCATCTACACTATATCCACTACACTACCACCTGCACTACATCCACTACACTATCATCTACACTACATTCAATACATTACCATCTACACTACATCCACTACACTATCATCTACACTACATCCGCTACACTATCACCTGCACTACATCCACTACACTATCACCTGCACTACATCCACTACACTATCATCTACACTACATCCACTACACTGTCACCTGCACTACATCCACTAGACTATCATCTACACTACATCACTACTATCACCTACACTCACCCACTACCCTACCATCTACAAACCACCTACACTTTCACCTACACTATCCACTACACATCCACTACACTATCATCTACACTATATCCACTACACTATCACCTGCACTACATCCACTACACTACCACCTGCACTACATCCACTACACTATCATCTACACTACATTCAATACATTACCATCTACACTACATCCACTACACTATCATCTACACTACATCCGCTACACTATCACCTGCACTACATCCACTACACTATCACCTGCACTACATCCACTACACTATCATCTACACTACATCCACTACACTGTCACCTGCACTACATCCACTAGACTATCATCTACACTACATCCACTACACTATCACCTGCACTACACCCACTACACTATCACCTACAGTACACAATGCTATCACCTACACTACACCCACTACCCTACCATCTACAGACACTACCTACACTATCACCCACACTACATCCACTGCACTATCATCTACACTACATCCACTACACTATCACCTGCACTACATCCACTACACTATCAACTAAACTACATCCACTACACGATCACCTACACTACATTCAATACATTACCATCTACACTACATCCACTACACTATCATCTACACTACATCCGCTACACTATCACCTGCACTACATCCACTACACTATCACCTGCACTACATCCACTACAATATCATCTACACTACATCCACTACACTGTCACCTGCACTACATCCACTAGACTATCATCTACACTACATCCACTACACTATCTCCTACATACACCCACTACCCTACCATCTACACTACATCCTCTACACTATCTTCTACACTACATCCATTACACTATCTTTTACACTACATCCTCTACAGTATCACCTACACTACATTCACTACACCACCATCTACACTACATCCACTACACTATCATTTACACTACATCCACTACACTACCATCTACACTACATCCACTACATTATCATCGACACTACATCCACTACACTATCACCTACACTACATCCACTACACTATCACCTATACTACATTCACTACACCACCATCTACACTACATCCACTATCATCTACACTAAATCCACTACACTATCACCTACACTACATCCACTACATTATCATTTACACTACATCCACTACACTACCATCTACACTACATCCACTACACTATCATCTACACTACATCCAATACACTATCACTTACATTACATCCACTACACTACCATCTACACTACATCCACTACACTATCATCTACACTGCATCCACTACACTATCATCTACATTGTAGGTGACTGTAGTGTACATAGTGTAGATTCTACAGTGCATTCTCTACACTATAATCTACACTACGGCCACTACCTTATCATTTACACTACATTAAAGTAAACTAACGTGTTCTCCTCATTTACTACATCCATTCACCCTCCTTGATTTCACCCATCGATTTTTAAGATCTCAGATTTTGCACACACTCTTTTTCTATCCTAAGATTGTTAAAAAATACTGTGTAAACAAGATATGTCTATAGATTCAAAATATCTTCACGAAAGAGTATAGACTTTTCGGTCAGAATATATTGATTTTCTGTATAATGGCGCGGTGATAACGCGTCTGGGGACTGGTGCTTATGGTACTTGTGATCGCCTCGACACCTTACATTTACCGTTGATCGTCATAAAATGGTTTAAGGATGATAAATAAAAATAGAATAGCAGAGTTTCCTTCATCCTCAAGGCAACATGCTGTCCCGGTTATAGGGCGTTTGTGGTGTATAGCGGTATTTAGGGGTATGTGAAGAGAAACAGGTGATCGTTAGTGAATATGCCGGCATTTCTCTAAAAGCATATATTAAAGAGAATGAAATCACCGAAAAAATGTTTTATAGTCTTATGTATATGGTCATTGAGATCGTTCAGGGACTGTTCATGGTGGGTTACGCTCACTGTGATGTTAAGTATGATAACATGTGTAGATGAAAATGAGACTGACTAATACGTCACCCTGATTGACTTTGGCCTAAGTCGACGGCTAAGGACAGTAGTTTTTAATAGAAGAGTACCTGACTCATTTTAGTTGTACGCTCCAGAAGTATGAGCAGGAGGGGTATGTTCGGAGGCCAGTGAGATGTATAGTGGAAGTCGTATGTGGATATAACTTAAACACGGAGTGCGCTTCCCCATGGATCCTAAAATAAAATTTTGGATAAAAATATCACAGAATTGGGAACCACGTGCGAGGCCCTCGAATAATGACCTCCTCCACCTACTCTTAAACGCTCTTAGGAGAGTGTACCCACAATCACCATCTACAAGGGGGAATATGGGTTGGAGGGTATCGCTCCATCCTAAGCCAGAAGACACGTTAGGTCAATAAATAATAGATTAGATATCGGGTCCCACAAAGCCAAATGGACCAGTTGAGTCAAAACGAAAAAGATTTCTGCGCTCCACAAAGTAAGAAGGACAAGATGAGTCGAAACGAAAAAGATTTATGTCCCCCACAAAGTCAGAAGGACATTGTGACTCAAAACGTAAAAGATTTCTGCGCTCCATAAAGTCAGAAGGGCCAGCTGAGTCAAAACGAAAAAGATTTCTGTCCCCCACAAAGTCAGAAGGACATTGTGACTCAAAACGTAAAAGATTTCTGCGCTCCACAAAGTCAGAAGGGCCAGATGAGCCAAAACGAAAAATATTTCTGTCCCCCAAAGAGTCAGAAGGACATCGTGACTCAAAACGTAAAAGATTTCTGCGCTCCACAAAGTCAGAAGGACATTGTGACACAAAACGTAAAAGATTTCTGCGCTCCACAAAGTCAGAAGGGCCAGATGAGTCAAAAGCAAAGAGATTTCTGTCCCCCACAAAGTCAGAAGGACATCGTGACTCAAAACGTAAAAGATTTCTGCGCTCCACAAAGTCAGAAGGACATTGTGACTCAAAACGTAAAAGATTTTTTCGCTCCACAAATTCAGAAGGGCCAGATGAGTCAAAAACCAAAGAGATTTCTGTCCCCCACAAAGTCAGAAGGACATTGTGACTCTAAACCTAAAAGATTTCTGCGCTCCACAAAATCAGAAGGGCCAGATGAGTCAAAACGAAAAATATTTCTGTCCCCCACAAAGTCAGAAGGACATTGTGACTCAAATGTAAAAGATTTCTGCGCTGCACAAAGTCAGAAGGTCCAGATGAGTCAAAACGAAAAAAATTTCTGTCCCCCACAAAGTCAGAATGGCCAGATGAGTCAAAACGAAAAAGATTTCTGTCCTCCAGTCAGAAGGTCATTGTGAGTCAAAACGAAAAAGATTTCTTTCCCCACAAAGTCAGAAGGACATTGTGACTCAAAACGAAAAAGATTTCTGCGCTCCACAAAGTCAGAAGGGCCAGATGAGTCAAAACGAAAAAGATTTTTGTCCCCCACAAAGTCAGAAGGACATTGTGACTCAAAACGTAAAAGATTTCTGCGCTCCACAAAGTCAGAAGGGCCAGATGAGTCAAAACGAAAAAGATTTTGTCCCCACAAAGTCAGAAGGACATTGTGACTCAAAACATAAAAAGATTTCTGTGTTCCACAAGTCAGAAGGACATTGTGACTCAAAACATGCAAAAAGATTTTTCGCTCCACAAAGTCCAGAAGGACAGATAGGTCAAAACGAAAAAGATTTCTTTCCCCACAAAGTCAGAAGGACATTGTGACTCAAAACGTAAAGATTTCTGCGCTCACAAAGTCAGAAGGGCCCGATGAGTCAAAACGAAAATTATTTGTGTCCTCACAAAGTCAGAAGGACATTGTGACTCAAACGAAAGATTTCTGCGCTCCATAAGGTCAGAAGGGCCAGATGAGTCAAAACGAAAAGAATCTGTCCCCACAACGTCAGAAGGACATTGTGACTCAAAAGGAAACGAAAAAAAAGATTTCTACTTGCTCCACAAAGTCAGAAGGGCCAGATGAGTCAAAACAGATTTTTGTCCCCACAAAGTCAGAAGGACATTTTGACTCCAAAACTTAATAAAAGATTTCTGCGCTCCACAAAGTCAGAAGGGCCAGATGAGCCAAACGAAAAGATTTTAAAAGAGTCAAGTACATTGTGACTCAAAACGTAAAGATTTCTATGCTCACAAAGTCCAGAAGGACATTGTGACTCAAAACGTAAAAAGATTTTTCGCTCTCACAAAGTCAGAAGAAGGGCAGATGAGTCAAACCAAAGATTTCTGTACAAGTCAGAAGGACATTGTGACTCAAAACGTAAAAGATTTCTGCGCTCAACAAGTCAAAAGGGCCAGATGAATCAAAACGATAAAGATTTCTGTCCCCCACAACGTCAGAAGGACATTGTGACTCAAAACGAAAAAGATTTCTGCGCTCCACAAAGTCAGAAGGGCCAGATGAGTCAAAACGAAAAAGATTTCTGTCCCCCACAAAGTCAGAAGGACATTGTGACTCAAAACATAAAAGATTTATGCGCTCCACAAAGTCTGAAGGGCCAGATGAATCAAAACGAAAAAGATTTCTGTCCCCCACAAAGTCAGAAGGACATTGTGACTCAAATCGTAAAAGATCTCTGCGCTCCACAACGTCAGAAGGGCCAAATGAGTCAAAAAGAAAAAGATTTCTGTCCCCCACAAAGTCAGAAGGACATTGTGACTCAAAACATATAAGATTTATGCGCTCCACAATGTCAGAATGGCCAGATGAGTCAAAACGAAAAAGATTTCTGAGCTTCACAAAGTCAGCAGGGCCAGATGAGTAAAAACGAAAAAGATTTCTGTCTCCCAGTCAGAAGGACATTGTGAGTCAAAACGAAAAAGATTTCTTTCCCCACAAAGTCAGAAGGACATTGTGACTCAAACTGAAAAAGATTTCTGCACTCTACAACGTCAGAAGGGCCAGATGAGTCAAAACAAAAAAGATTTTTGTCCCCCACAAAGTCAGACGGACATTGTGACTCAAAACCAAAAAGATCTCTGCACTCCACAAAGTCAGAAGGGCCAGATGAGTCAAAACGAAAAAGAGATCTGCCCACCACAAAGTCAGAAGGACGGGGTGAGACAAAATGAAACATTGATTCGCTTTTGTTGTCTACTGCTTAGAATGCAACTTATTCATGTACAGTTCATAATATACTATAGTCATGCTGAATCTTTAGATACAAATACTCATCTATCACTAGCAAAATGTAATTATAAAAATATTCAATGATTGAAGTAACAAAAAATAAATATCAAGAGCAACTAAGTGCCACGTTCTCTAGGGTAAGAATATAGAGTAAGAGTGGTAGAATATAGAGTAAGAGTGGTAGAATATAGAGTAAGAGTGATAGATGAGTGTTTGTATCTACAGATTCAGCATGACTGTAGTATATTATGAACTGTACATGAATAAGTTGCACTCTAAGCAGTAGACAACAAAAGCGAATCAACGTTTCATTTTTTCTCACCCCGTCTTTTTGACTTTGTGGTGGACAGATCTCTTTTTCGTTTTGACTCATCTGGCCCTTTTGACTTTGTGGAGCGCAGAGATCTTTTTTCGTTTTGAGTCACATTGTCCTTCTGACTTTGTGGGGGACAGATCTCTTTTTCGTTTTGACTCATCTGGCCCTTCTGACTTTGTGGAGCGCAGAGATCTTTTTGGTTTTGAGTCACAATGTCAGTCTGACTTTGTGGGGTACAAAAATCTGTTTTGTTTTGACTCATCTGGCCCTTCTGACGTTGTGGATCGCAAAAATCATTTTCGTTTTGAGTCACAATGTCCTTCTGACTTTGTGGTTAAAGAAATCTTTTTCGTTTGGACTCACAATGTCCTTCTGACTTTTTGGGGGACAGAAATCTTTTTCGTTTTTACTCATCTGGCCCTGCTGACTTTGTGGAGCTCAGAAATCTGTTTCGTTTTGACTCATCTGGCCCTTCTGACTTTGTGGGGGACAGAAATCTTTTTCGTTTTGACTCATCTGGCCCTTCTGACTTTGTGGAGCGCATAAATCTTTTACGTTTTGAGTCACAATGTCCTTCAGACTTTGTGGGGGACAGAAATCTTTTTCGTTTTGACTCATTTGGCCCTTTTGACGTTGTGGAGCGCAGAAATATTTTACGATTTGAGTCGCAATGTCCTTCTGACTTTGTGGGGGACAGAAATCTTTTTCGTTTTGACTCATCTGGCCCTTCTGACTTTGTGGAGCGCAGAAATCTTTTACGTTTTGAGTCACAATGTCCTTCTGACTTTGTGGGGGACAGAAATCTTTTTCGTTTTGACTCATCTGGCCCTTCTGACTTTGTGGAGCGCAGAAATCTTTTACGTTTTGAGTCACAATGTTCTTCTGACTTTGTGGAGCGCAGAAATATTTTACGTTTTGAGTCACAATGTCCTTCTGACTCTGTGGGGGACAGAAATCTTTTTCGTTTTGACTCATCTGGCCCTTCTGACTTTGTGGACCGCAGAAATCTTTTACGTTTTGAGTCACAATGTCCTTCTGACTTTGTGGGGGACATAAATCTTTTTCGTTTCGACTCATCTGGTCCATTTGGCTTTGTGGGACCCGATATCCAATCTATTATTTATTGACCTAACGTGTCTTCTGGCTTAGGTTGGGGCGATACCCTCCAACCCATATTCCCCCTTGTAGATGGTGATTGTGGGTACACTCTCCTAAGAGCGGTTTAGAGTAGGTGGAGGAGGTCATTATTCGAGGGCCTCGCACGTGGTTCCCAATTCTGTGAATTTTTTATCCAAAATTTTATTTTAGGATCCATGGGGAAGCGTACTCCGTGTTTAAGATATATCCACATACGACCTGCACTATACATCTCACTGGCCTCCGAACATACCCCTCCTGCTCGTACTTCTGGAGCGTACTACTAAAATGAGTCAGGTACTCTTCTATTAAAAACTACTGTCCTAAGCCGTCGACTTAGGCCAAAGTCAATCAGGGTCACGTTTTAGTCAGTCTCATTTTCATCTACACATATGTTATCATACTTAATATCACAGTGAGCATAACCCACCATGAACAGTCCCTGAACGATCTCATGGACCATATACATCAGACTATAAAACATTTTTTCGGTGATTTCATTCTCTTTAATATATGCTTTCAGAGTAATGCCGGCATATTCACTAACGATCACCTTTTTCTCTATACATACCCCTAAATACCGCTATACACCACAAACGCCCTATAACCGGGCCAATACGTTTGCCTCGACGATGAAGGAAACTCTGCTATTCTATTTTTATTCATCATCCTTAAACCATTTTATGACGATCAACGGTAAATGTAAGGTGTCGAGGAGATCACAAGTACCATAGGCACCAGTCCCCAGACGCGTTATCACCGCGCCTTTATACAGAAAATCAATATACTCTGGCTGAAAAGTATTTACTCTTTCGTGAAGATATTTTGAATCTATAGACATATCTTGTTTGCACAGTATTTTTTAACAATTTTAGAATAGAAAAAGAGTGTGTGCAAAATCTGAGATCTTAAAAATAGATAGCTTCGAATCGATTGGTGAAATCAAGGAGGTTGAATGGATGTAGTAAATGAAGAGAACACGTTAGTTTACTTTAATGTAGTGTAAATGATAAGGTAGTGGCCGTAGTGTAGATTATAGTGTAGTGAATGTAGTGTAGAATCTACACTATGTACATTACACTCACCTACAATGTAGATGATAGTGTAGTGGATATAGTGTAGAAGATAGTGTAGAGGATGTAGTGTAGATGGTAGGGTAGTGGGTGTTTTGTAGGTGATAGTGTGGTGGATGCAGTGTAGATGATAGTGTAGTGCATGTAGTGTAGATGGTAGTGTAGTGGATGTAGTGTAAATGATAGTGTATTTAATGTAGTGTAGATGATAGTGTAGTGGATGTAGTGTAGATGATAGTGTAGTGGATGTAGTGTAGGTGATAGTGTAGTGGATGTAGTGTCGATGATAGTGTAGTGGATGTAGTGTAAATGATAGTGTAGTGGATGTAGTGTAGGTGATAGTGTAGTGGATTTAGTGTAGATGATAGTGTAGTGGATGTAGTGTAGATGGTGGTGTAGTGAATGTAGTATAGGTGATAATGTAGTGGATGTAGTGTAAAAGATAGTGTAGTGGATGTAGTGTAGAAGACAGTGTAGAAGATGTAGTGTAGATGGTAGGGTAGTGGGTGTAGTGTAGGTGATAGTGTAGTGGATATAGTGTAGATGATAGTGTTGTGGATGTAGTGTAGATGATAGTGTAGTGGATGTAGTGCAGGTGACAGTGTAGTGGATGTAGTGTAGATGATAGTGTAGTGGGTTTAGTGTAGGTGATAGTGTAGTGGATGTAGTGCAGGTGATAGTGTAGTGGGTGTAGTGTAGATGATAGTGTAGTGGATGTAGTGTAGATGGTAGTGTAGTGAATGTAATGTAGGTGATAGTGTAGTGGATGTAGTGTAAATGATAGTGTAGTGGATGTAGTGTAGGTGATAGTGTTTTGTAGTGTAGGTGATAGTGTAGTGGATGTAGTGCAGGTGATTGGTTAGTGGGTGTAGTGTAGGTGATAGTGTAGTGGATGTAGTGTAGATGATAGTGTAGTGGATGTAGTGCAGGTGATAGTGTAGTGGATGTAGTGCAGGTGATAGTGTAGTGGATGTAGTGTAGATGATATTGTAGTGGATGTGGTGTAGGTGATAGTGTAGGTAGTGTCTGTAGATGGTAGGGTAGTGGGTGTAGTGTAGGTGATAGTGTAGTGGATGTAGTGTAGATGATAATGTAGTGGATGTAGTGTAGATGATAGTGTAGTGGATGTAGTGCAGGTGATAGTGTAGTGGATGTAGTGTAGATGATAGTGTAGTGGATGTAGTGCAGGTGATAGTGTAGTGGATGTAGTGTAGATGGTAGTGTAGTGAATGTAGTGTAGGTGATAGTTTAGTGTATGTAGTGTGTTACGAACCCCTCCACCCAGCACTACGAACCACGCCATCTATTGTCCTGATCTACCTACCCAGCACCACGAGCAACGCCATCTAGGGACGAGACACGAGTATGACTCGTCTTAGTTACCACTCCGGGGTTTCTCTTCTCCATATCCTGGTTGTTGCGTCACCTCCTCAAAGTCTTCTTTGTCAGCTCCAATTCGAGGAGAGAACACTTGGCTCTGGGAAGTGACCACAGGATCATCTATCCTCTAAACCTATGTACAGTGACTACCTACCGTCTTCTACAATACTCAGCCTTACTCGTCAGCCATCTCAGCTCCTCACTTAAGTACTTATATTTTGTATTAACTCCCCCACGTCCACTTGCTTCAAGATTGTTTTATGTTTATTAATATGTATATACTGTTAATGTTTAGGTTAAGTTTGGTTAAGGGTAATTTATAAGCTGAATATTTTGTTAAGGGATTTATGGTACTCTATTATATACAACGAAATCTCGCATCCTTTGTCTACCCTTTTATAGTCCGATTGTCTTTGTGTTTTTTGTTGTTATTACCTGTTGGGATCTGGGTAGACGTATAACTATATTCTAAATCCCCAACTCGTAACAAGTGTAAATGATAGTGTAGTGGATGTAGTGTAGGTGATAGTATTGTGTAGTGTAGTGGTCCCCAAACTAAAGATCGCGGGCGCCATGGCACCCGCGGAACCATATTATGTAACCGGCATGGGTTTATTGGAACATTGTGAAATATTTGGGATTCTTTGTTTGAGCGAAATAATGAAAATATGTAATAACTTCATACGATTTTATAGCTAGAGAGAGGGAGACAGCGGGGAGTGGATCTACTATAATTACAAAGACAAATATGGCCCAGAGCCTAGAATGGTTGGGGGCTACTGGTGTACTGGTTGTTGCGTAAATCAGACATGGGCAACCCTTGGCCCGAACTATGTCTTTGTACGGCCCAAGAGTGATTGATAAATTCTATTTAATGTGACCTGCGGTTCAGGTAGATGCAGCCTGTTTATGGTGAGTAAAGTAATAATTATTAAGAGAACAATCTTCACACATATTTCATTACTGTTTCATCACCTAAGATTAAGTAACTTTAAGAACGTAACAGTGAAATAAGTGTAAATAGTCAACAATATAAACATTTTAACGTTTATGAGTTCGGGGGGTCTGTTTGGTGGATTCACTGCTTTGTGGCAGTGCGTCACTTGGGAATTAACTAAGGTTGGGTAAGTCCAAGAGGGGTCACACAGGTTGAGAGACTGTCTCTCTCCATAGTACGTCATCCTGGCTGTCTGTTCTATTTATTCTTCTTTGGTTAGGTCTCTCCATGGGTAGTAAGGTAGTAGGCAGCTATCAAACAGGGAGGTACTACCGCCTGGGAAGATTTTGGAAGCATAATGTGTTGTCTAATGGTAGACCCTGCTGCCATATGGCATCACGAAAATTGTGACCAAGTCCCAGGTTGCTGATCTGACTCTCTGCCTCATTTACACTCAATTGCAGGGTCTCAATTGTTTCGTTTACTTTGACAACACAACATACACACTGCCGTTTCTCACTCTTGATCTTTTTTTCTTTTTTCTTTTTCATTTAATTATGGTTCTTTTCAATTATTATTATTATTATTATTATTATTATTAGTAGTAGTAGTAGTAGTAGTAGTAGTGGTAAAGGACGATGTCAGGGCAGCAGCAGGGAACCTGCAAGTTTGTGCTGGCCAACAAGCTGGAGGGGAAGCTGCCATTCACGCCATGAGAACGATATTTGAGCAACGCGATTGTGAGGCCGTTCTCCTGGTCGACGCTTCAAACGCATTCAACATACTTAACCGCAAGGCCGCACTGCACAACATCAAGATCAAGTGTCCAAGCTTTGCAAAGGCCTCCAACCGCTTTCTGGTGTCAGCTGAAAATGTCCACGCTAAAGTTGATGTCCCCTTTCATTAGCTTTTATATTATTAAACGCTGTTTTAACTTAAACTTATTCTTGTTATGATTCAATTCACACATCTACCATCACAGCTAAGGTTACTTCCCAAATGCATAAAATTTTTCACTGTCATCTACATAACATCGTCACGACCATCTTACGATATTTTCAGATTACAATCGCAAATCTTTTTCCCATTTTTTAAACAATCTATCATAATAATTCTTTAAATAAATGTAAATGTTTCTTGGCGTTTAACAGAAGATGAGTGAAACCGTCTGTGGATACGTTGATATTTCCTACAGTTACAGCATTTCAATACTCATGAGACACACCCACCAGAATAATGTTTATGTTAATCTTGGTGCATGAAGAACTACAATGAAGCAACACACACACACACACATATACAGTATATACATTGTTATGATAAACTTCTTCTCATTTTGTGTAGGGAAGACTATGGTCACAAGATGGCGCTGGCCATCAGTCAGCCTGGGATAATACTACTACTACTATTTTTTTTTTAATTAAACGTGGCCTCCAGCCTCCCCCAATAGCCACACCTTCGCCACCATTTAATTACCTTAATATTAAATATCCTAATACATAAGTAGCTATCCTATCTGTGTTAAATTAGTTGAGCCGCAGATCTATGCGGCATTCAGTGACAGTAGCCTCATAGTCAATATCTGCAGCAGTTGTCGGAATTGGGGCAGAAGCTCTCGTTCCCCTGAGGCAGAGCAAAGCCGACCGAAGGAGAGAGAAAGACAGTCGACATCTCATCCAGGCTGTAACATAACTTTTGGGCTGCTGCTTCTTTTCGGAGATCACCTCCGCGAGTCTGGCGTAGAAACATCTTGCACTTGGTCCCATCCCAGCAGAGGTTGTGAATACTAGAGGAGTGAAGCTGCCTTGATCAACGTTTTGAATTCTCTCCCCATATGCCCTTCTCTTGTCGTTCTCGTTCTTCCTATGTGCAGCATCGAGAGCTAGTTTAAGGTGACATGCGGCTATGGGATAAAAAATCCTGATGTCGAAGAAAGCTCGCTGTCCCTGCTTCCAGAATCCTCGAGCACTGACGTCAACACGGGCTTCGTTAGATGTGTTTGAAGTCCTATGTTGGAAGATCACACCATCCAATGGAAGGAGTGTCGGTTCTACCATGACATCCCGGCAGATTTCCTTCAACATATTTTCTGTAAGGTCCCTTAATTCGTCATGCCTCATGCATATGAAGCCCCCTTTCTTGCACACCATGGCGTGATCGCCGTCATAGGAAGAGCCACACACGCATTGGGAGGGAAAACCTTCTACTGGCCTACCGTACCTTAGAGCAATGGTATCTGTAAATTCTTGTTTGTTAAGACTGAAACCATTTGCACCTTATCGGTAACGTAGTTAACCAGTTCGAGGCGCCCACCTCCTGCGCTATAGCTACTTTTTTTTTCAAATTTTCTGGAACCTGCAGCAACAGTTGCTGCAACTTATCATTTTGGCAGTGCTGTCTATCTGTCGTAATAGATCTACGAATCTTGTTTACTTCACTGGAATCGACCTCCCCTGTTGCGTTCTGGGCTATTATGTGCTCCGTGAGGGCTGCCGTGAGCTTAAGTGAATTTTGATGTTCGGTGGCTGCAATCTCCTCTGGATTGGTTAGTCCCATCCCTCTTAGTCTTTATGGAAGTGGAAGAAGTGCTCTTTCTGCTGGGGTTAAGGGAGTGTGTTTCACTAATTTGGGAATGAACTTGACACTGAGAGCTTCTTCCAGAGGGTGGAGTAGGGGTCCGATATCTGGGATAGTACTCATCAGGTAGTTCCAACGATGCTTGACTCCATGGGTGAATGCAGCAAAAGCCGCATGTGGCTCTGTGTTAGCAATCTCAGAAAGAGCTTGGATTTCACTAACCCACTCATTCACCTTTCCCGCTACGTACTCGGTCTTGAAGTCCATAGTGCCAATTACTACGCCTAGATGTCTTTGGCCGTCCTTAGTTATTTTGACCTCACTTTCGCCAAAAACCTCCTTTGAAGGTTCATAATGTTCTGGTTTCACGATGAGGAAGGACTTGCTGGCGTTTCGGTGGTACCCTATTTGTGGACCTCGCGATGTTACCAAGTCCCACCACTTTTTGATGCCCTCCACTTTTCCTGCTCCTGTAAGGTCGTCAGCATACGCCACTTGGTTGACCCCAGTTGTTTCAAATTTTATTTCTTGTTGGAGCACTGATAGGCCAATTGCATACATTGCCATTGCAACAGGGTTCCCCTGTGTTGTTCCCTCGGTTGACTGTAAGATGGTATCACCTCTTAGAGCCTTGTTGTTTACTATGTAAAGGTCTGATGGATTCCCATAGGCGTTTTCAACGTACATTGCAAAGCTTGGACACTTGATCTTGATGTTGTGCAGTGCGGCCTTGCGGTTAAGTATGTTGAATGCGTTTGAAGCGTCGACCAGGAGAACGGCCTCACAATCGCGTTGCTCAAATATCGTTCTCATGGCGTGAATGGCAGCTTCCCCTCCAGCTTGTTGGCCAGCACAAACTTGCAGGTTCCCTGCTGCTGCCCTGACATCGTCCTTTACCACTTCTACTACTACTACTATTACTATTACTACTACTACTACTACTACTACTACTACTACTACTACAACTACTACTACTACTACTAATAATAATAATAATAATAATAATAATAATAATAATAATAATAATAATAATAATAATAATAATAATAATAATAATAATAATAATAATAATAATAATTGAAAAGAACCATAATTAAATGAAAAAGAAAAAAGAAAAAAAGATCAAGAGTGAGAAACGGCAGTGTGTATGTTGTGTTGTCAAAGTAAACGAAACAATTGAGACCCTGCAATTGAGTGTAAATGAGGCAGAGAGTCAGATCAGCAACCTGGGACTTGGTCACAATTTTCGTGATGCCATATGGCAGCAGGGTCTACCATAAGACAACACATTATGCTTCCAAAATCTTCCCAGGCGGTAGTACCTCCCTATTTGCTAGCTGCCTACTACCTTACTACCTATGGAGAGACCTAACCAAAGAAGAATAAATAGAACAGACAGCCAGGATGACGTACTATGGAGAGAGACAGTCTCTCAACCCGTGTGACCCCTCTTGGACTTACCCAACCTTAGTTAATTCCCAAGTGACGCACTGCCACTAAGCAGTGAATCCACCAAACAGACCCTCTGAACTCATACAAGTTAAAATGTTTATATTGTTGACTATTTACACTTATTTCACTGTTACGTTCTTAAAGTTACTTACTCTTAGGTGATGAAACAGCAATGAAATATGTGTGAAGATTGTTCTCTTAATAATTATTGCTTTACTCACCATAAACAGGCTGCATCTACCTGAACCGCAGGTCACATTAAATAGAATTTATCAATCACTCTTCGGCCGTACAAAGACATAGTTCGGGCCAAGGGTTGCGCATGCCTGATTTACACAACAACCA
Source organism: Homarus americanus (assembly GCF_018991925.1). Taxonomy (NCBI): domain Eukaryota; kingdom Metazoa; phylum Arthropoda; class Malacostraca; order Decapoda; family Nephropidae; genus Homarus; species Homarus americanus. The sequence goes on from NW_024722158.1 coordinate 10,797,141, forward strand.
GTACACCAGTAGCCCCCAACCATTCTAGGCTCAGGGCCATATTTGTCATTGTAATTATAGTAGATCCACTCCCCGCTGTCTCCCTCTCTCTAGCTATAAAGTCGTATGAAGTTATTACATATTTTCATTATTTCGCTCAAACAAAGAATCCCAAATATTTCACAATGTTCCAATAAACCCATGCGGGTTACATAATATGGTTCCGCGGGTGCCATGGCGCCCACGATCTTTAGTTTGGGGACCACTACACTACACAACACTATCACCTACACTATATCCACTACACTATCATTTACACTACATACACTAAACTATCACCTACACTACATTCACTACACTACCATCTACACTACATCCACTACACTATCACCTGCACTACATCCACTACACTATCATCTACACTACATCCATTACACTACCACCTGCACTACATCCACTACACTATCATCTACACTACATCCACTACATTATCATCTACACTACATCCACTACACTATCACCTACACTACACCCACTACCCTACCATCTACAGACACTACCTACACTATCACCGACACCACAACCACTACAATATCATCTACACTACATCCACTACACTATCACCTGCACTACATCCACTACACTATCACCTGCACTACATCCACAACCTTATCATCTACACTACATCTACTACACTATCACCTACACTACACCCACTACCCAATCACCTGCACTACATCCACTACACTATCACCTACACTACACAACACTATCACCTACACTACATCCACTACACTATCATTTACACTACATCCACTACACTATCACCTACACTACATTCACTACACTACCATCTACACTACATCCACTACACTATCATCTACACTACATCCGCTACACTCACACTACATCCACTACACTATCACCTACACTACACCCACTACCCTACCATCTACACTACATCCTCTACACTATCTTCTACACTACATCCACTACACTATCTTTTACACTACATCCACTACACTATCACCTATACTACATTCACTACACCACCATCTACACTACATCCACTATCATCTACACTAAATCCACTACATTATCATTTACACTACATCCACTACACTACCATCTACACTACATCCACTACACTATCACCTACACTACATCCACTACACTATCACCTACACTACATCCACTACACTATCATCTACACTACATCCACTACACTATCATCTACACTACATTAAATACACCATCATTTACACTACATCCACTACACTACCATCTACACTACATGCACTACACTATCATCTACACTGCATCCACTACACTATCACCTACACTACACCCACTACCCTACCATCTGCACTACATCCTCTACACTATCTTCTACTCTACATCCACTACACTATCATCTACATTGTAGGTGAGTGTAATGTACATAGTGTAGATTCTACACTACATTCACTACACTATAATCTACCCTACGGCCACTACCTTATCATTTACACTACATTAAAGTAAACTAACGTGTACTCTTCATTTACTACATCCATTCAACCTCCTTGATTTCACCCATCGATTCGAAGCTATCTATTTTTAAGATCTGAGATTTTGCACACACTCTTTTTCTATTCTAAAATTGTTAAAAAATACTGTGCAAACAAGATATGTCTATAGATTCAAAATATCTTCACGAAAGAGTAAAGACTTTTCAGCCAGAGTATATTGATTTTCTGTATAAAGGCGCGGTGATAACGCATCTGGGGACTGGTGCCTATGGTACTTGTGATCTCCTCGACACCTTACATTTACCGTTGATCGTCATAAAATGGTTTAAGGATGATGAATAAAAATAGAATAGCAGAGTTTCCTTCATCGTCGAGGCAAACGTATTGGCCCGGTTATAGGGCGTATGTGGTGTATAGCGGTATTTAGGGGTATGTGTAGAGAAACAGGTGATCGTTAGTGAATATGCCGGCATTACTCTGAAAGCATATATTAAAGAGAATGAAATCACCGACAAAATGTTTTATAGTCTTATGTATATGGTCCATGAGATCGTTCAGGGACTGTTCATGGTGGGTTATGCTCACTGTGATATTAAGTATGATAACATATGTGTAGATGAAAATGAGACTGACTAAAACGTCACCCTGATTGACTTTGGCCTAAGTCGACGGCTTAGGACAGTAGTTTTTAATAGAAGAGTACCTGACTCATTTTAGTAGTACGCTCCAGAAGTACGAGCAGGAGGGGTATGTTCGGAGGCCAGTGAGATGTATAGTGCAGGTCGTATGTGGATATAACTTAAACACGGAGTACGCTTCCCCATGGATCCTAAAATAAAATTTTGGATAAAAAATTCACAGAATTGGGAACCACGTGCGAGGCCCTCGAATGATGACCTCCTCCACCTACTCTTAACCGCTCTTAGGAGAGTGTATCCACAATCACCATCTACAAGGGGGAGTATGGGTTGGAGGGTATCGCCCCAACCTAAGCCAGAAGACACGTTAGGTCAATAAATAATAGATTGGATATCGGGTCCCACAAAGCCAAATGGACCAGATGAGTCGAAACGAAAAAGATTTATGTCCCCCACAAAGTCAGAAGGACATTGTGACTCAAAACGTAAAAGATTTCTGCGGTCCACAAAGTCAGAAGGGCCAGATGAGTCAAAACGAAAAAGATTTCTGTCCCCCACAGACTCAGAAGGACATTGTGACTCAAAACGTAAAATATTTCTGCGCTCCACAAAGTCAGAAGAACATTGTGACTCAAAACGTAAAAGATTTCTGTGCTCCACAAAGTCAGAAGGGCCAGATGAGTCAAAACGAAAAAGATTTCTGTCCCCCACAAAGTCAGAAGGACATTGTGACTCAAAACGTAAAAGATTTCTGCGCTCCACAAAGTCAGAAGGGCCAGATGAGTCAAAACGAAAAAGATTTCTGTCCCCCACCAAGTCAGAAGGACATTGCGACTCAAATCGTAAAATATTTCTGCGCTCCACAACGTCAGAAGGGCCAAATGAGTCAAAACGAAAAAGATTTCTGTCCCCCACAAAGTCTGAAGGACATTGTGACTCAAAACGTAAAAGATTTATGCGCTCCACAAAGTCAGAAGGGCCAGATGAGTCAAAACGAAAAAGATTTCTGTCCCCCACAAAGTCAGAAGGGCCAGATGAGTCAAAACGAAACAGATTTCTGAGCTCCACAAAGTCAGCAGGGCCAGATGAGTAAAAACGAAAAAGATTTCTGTCCCCCAAAAAGTCAGAAGGACATTGTGAGTCCAAACGAAAAAGATTTCTTTAACCACAAAGTCAGAAGGACATTGTGACTCAAAACGAAAATGATTTTTGCGATCCACAACGTCAGAAGGGCCAGATGAGTCAAAACAAAACAGATTTTTGTACCCCACAAAGTCAGACTGACATTGTGACTAAAATCCAAAGAAGTTAGAAGAGTCAAACGAAATGTGTCACTAAAACTAATACAGTTCATAATATACTACAGTCATGCTGAATCTTTAGATACAAACACTCATCTATCACTCTTACTCTATATTCTACCACTCTTACTCTATATTCTACCACTCTTACTCTATATTCTTACCCTAGAGAACGTGGCACTTAGTTGCTCTTGATATTTATTTTTTGTTACTTCAATCATTGAATATTTTTATAATTAAATTTTGCTAGTGATAGATGAGTATTTGTATCTAAAGATTCAGCATGACTATAGTATATTATGAACTGTACATGAATAAGTTGCATTCTAAGCAGTAGACAACAAAAGCGAATCAATGTTTCATTTTGTCTCACCCCGTCCTTCTGACTTTGTGGTGGGCAGATCTCTTTTTCGTTTTGACTCATCTGGCCCTTCTGACTTTGTGGAGTGCAGAGATCTTTTTGGTTTTGAGTCACAATGTCCGTCTGACTTTGTGGGGGACAAAAATCTTTTTTGTTTTGACTCATCTGGCCCTTCTGACGTTGTGGAGTGCAGAAATCTTTTTCAGTTTGAGTCACAATGTCCTTCTGACTTTGTGGGGAAAGAAATCTTTTTCGTTTTGACTCACAATGTCCTTCTGACTGGGGGACAGAAATCTTTTTCGTTTTTACTCATCTGGCCCTGCTGACTTTGTGAAGCTCAGAAATCTTTTTCGTTTTGACTCATCTGGCCATTCTGACTTTGTGGAGCGCATAAATCTTATATGTTTTGAGTCACAATGTCCTTCTGACTTTGTGGGGGACAGAAATCTTTTTCTTTTTGACTCATTTGGCCCTTCTGACGTTGTGGAGCGCAGAGATCTTTTACGATTTGAGTCACAATGTCCTTCTGACTTTGTGGGGGACAGAAATCTTTTTCGTTTTGATTCATCTGGCCCTTCAGACTTTGTGGAGCGCATAAATCTTTTATGTTTTGAGTCACAATGTCCTTCTGACTTTGTGGGGGACAGAAATCTTTTTCGTTTTGTCTCATCTGGCCCTTCTGACTTTGTGGAGCGCAGAAATCTTTTTCGTTTTGAGTCACAATGTCCTTCTGACGTTGTGGGGGACAGAAATCCTTATCGTTTTGATTCATCTGGCCCTTTTGACTTGTTGAGCGCATAAATCTTTTATATTTTGAGTCACAATGTCCTTCTGACTTTGTGGGGGACAGAAATATTTTTCGTTTTGACTCATCTGGTCCTTCTGACTTTGTGGAGCGCAGAAATCTTTTACGTTTTGAGTCACAATGTCCTTCTGACTTTGTGGAGCACAGAAATCTTTTACGTTTTGAGTCACAATGTACTTCTGACTCTTTGGGGGGACAGAAATCTTTTTCGTTTTGGCTCATCTGGCCCTTCTGACTTTGTGGAGCGCAGAAATCTTTTACGTTTTGAGTCACAATGTCCTTCTGACTTTGTGGGGGACAAAAATCTTTTTCGTTTTGACTCATCTGGCCCTTCTGACTTTGTGGAGCGCAGAAATCTTTTTCGTTTTGAGTCACAATGTCCTTCTGACGTTGTGGGGGACAGATCTCTTTTTCGTTTTGACTCATCTGGCCCTTCTGACTTTATGGAGCGCAGAAATCTTTCTCGTTTTGAGTCACAATGTCCTTCTGACTTTGTGAAAGACACAAATAATTTTCGTTTTGACTCATCGGGCCCTTCTGACTTTGTGGAGCGCAGAAATCTTTTACGTTTTGAGTCACAATGTCCTTCTGACTTTGTGGGGAAAGAAATCTTTTTCGTTTTGACTCATCTGTCCCTTCTGACTTTGTGGAGCGAAAAAATCTTTTACGTTTTGAGTCACAATGTCCTTCTGACTTTGTGGAACACAGAAATCTTTTACGTTTTGAGTCACAATGTCCTTCTGACTTTGTGGGGGACAAAAATCTTTTTCGTTTTGACTCATCTGGCCCTTCTGACTTTGTGGAGCGCAGAAATCTTTTACGTTTTGAGTCACAATGTCCTTCTGACTTTGTGGGGGACAAAAATCTTTTTCGTTTTGACTCATCTGGCCCTTCTGACTTTGTGGAGCGCAGAAATCTTTTTCGTTTTGAGTCACAATGTCCTTCTGACTTTGTGGGGAAAGAAATCTTTTTCGTTTTGACTCACAATGACCTTCTGACTGGAGGACAGAAATCTTTTTCGTTTTGACTCATCTGGCCATTCTGACTTTGTGGGGGACAGAAATTTTTTTCGTTTTGACTCATCTGGACCTTCTGACTTTGTGCAGCGCAGAAATCTTTTACATTTGAGTCACAATGTCCTTCTGACTTTGTGGGGGACAGAAATATTTTTCGTTTTGACTCATCTGGCCCTTCTGATTTTGTGGAGCGCAGAAATCTTTTAGGTTTAGAGTCACAATGTCCTTCTGACTTTGTGGGGGACAGAAATCTCTTTGGTTTTTGACTCATCTGGCCCTTCTGAATTTGTGGAGCGAAAAAATCTTTTACGTTTTGAGTCACAATGTCCTTCTGACTTTGTGGAGCGCAGAAATCTTTTACGTTTTGAGTCACGATGTCCTTCTGACTTTGTGGGGGACAGAAATCTCTTTGCTTTTGACTCATCTGGCCCTTCTGACTTTGTGGAGCGCAGAAATCTTTTACGTTTTGTGTCACAATGTCCTTCTGACTTTGTGGAGCGCAGAAATCTTTTACGTTTTGAGTCACGATGTCCTTCTGACTCTTTGGGGGACAGAAATATTTTTCGTTTTGGCTCATCTGGCCCTTCTGACTTTGTGGAGCGCAGAAATCTTTTACGTTTTGAGTCACAATGTCCTTCTGACTTTGTGGGGGACAGAAATCTTTTTCGTTTTGACTCAGCTGGCCCTTCTGACTTTATGGAGCGCAGAAATCTTTTACGTTTTGAGTCACAATGTCCTTCTGACTTTGTGGGGGACATAAATCTTTTTCGTTTCGACTCATCTTGTCCTTCTTACTTTGTGGAGCGCAGAAATCTTTTTCGTTTTGACTCAACTGGTCCATTTGGCTTTGTGGGACCCGATATCTAATCTATTATTTATTGACCTAACGTGTCTTCTGGCTTAGGATGGAGCGATACCCTCCAACCCATATTCCCCCTTGTAGATGGTGATTGTGGGTACACTCTCCTAAGAGCGTTTAAGAGTAGGTGGAGGAGGTCATTATTCGAGGGCCTCGCACGTGGTTCCCAATTCTGTGATATTTTTATCCAAAATTTTATTTTAGGATCCATGGGGAAGCGCACTCCGTGTTTAAGTTATATCCACATACGACTTCCACTATACATCTCACTGGCCTCCGAACATACCCCTCCTGCTCATACTTCTGGAGCGTACAACTAAAATGAGTCAGGTACTCTTCTATTAAAAACTACTGTCCTTAGCCGTCGACTTAGGCCAAAGTCAATCAGGGTGACGTATTAGTCAGTCTCATTTTCATCTACACATGTTATCATACTTAACATCACAGTGAGCGTAACCCACCATGAACAGTCCCTGAACGATCTCAATGACCATATACATAAGACTATAAAACATTTTTTCGGTGATTTCATTCTCTTTAATATATGCTTTTAGAGAAATGCCGGCATATTCACTAACGATCACCTGTTTCTCTTCACATACCCCTAAATACCGCTATACACCACAAACGCCCTATAACCGGGACAGCATGTTGCCTTGAGGATGAAGGAAACTCTGCTATTCTATTTTTATTTATCATCCTTAAACCATTTTATGACGATCAACGGTAAATGTAAGGTGTCGAGGCGATCACAAGTACCATAAGCACCAGTCCCCAGACGCGTTATCACCGCGCCATTATACAGAAAATCAATATATTCTGACCGAAAAGTCTATACTCTTTCGTGAAGATATTTTGAATCTATAGACATATCTTGTTTACACAGTATTTTTTAACAATCTTAGGATAGAAAAAGAGTGTGTGCAAAATCTGAGATCTTAAAAATCGATGGGTGAAATCAAGGAGGTTGAATGGATGTAGTAAATGAAGAGAACACGTTAGTTTACTTTAATGTAGTGTAAATGATAAGGTAGTGGCCGTAGTGTAGATTATAGTGTAGAGAATGCACTGTAGAATCTACACTATGTACACTACAGTCACCTACAATGTAGATGATAGTGTAGTGGATGCAGTGTAGATGATAGTGTAGTGGATGTAGTGTAGATGGTAGTGTAGTGGATGTAATGTAAGTGATAGTGTATTGGATGTAGTGTAGATGATAGTGTAGTGGATGTAGTGTAGATGGTAGTGTAGTGGATGTAGTGTAAATGATAATGTAGTGGATGTAGTGTAGGTGATAGTGTAGTGGATTTAGTGTAGATGATAGTGGATGTAGTGTAGATGGTGGTGTAGTGAATGTAGTATAGGTGATAGTGTAGTGGATGTAGTGTAGGTGATAGTGTAGTGGATGTAGTGTCGATGATAATGTAGTGGATGTAGTGTAGATGGTAGTGTAGTGGATGTAGTGTAAATGATAGTGTAGTGGATGTAGTGTAGATGGTGGTGTAGTGAATGTAGTGTAGGTGATACTGTAGAGGATGTAGTGTAAAAGATAGTGTAATGGATGTAGTGTAGAAGATAGTGTAGAGGATGTAGTGTAGATGGTAGGGTAGTGGGTGTATGTAGGAGATAGTGTAGTGGATGTAGTGTAGATGATAGTCTAGTGGATGTAGTGCAGGTGACAGTGTAGTGGATGTAGTGTAGATGATATTGTAGTGGATGTAGTGCAGGTGATAGTGTAGTGGATGTAGTGCAGGTGATAGTGTAGCGGATGTAGTGTAGATGATAGTGTAGTGGATGTAGTGTAGATGGTAATGTATTGAATGTAGTGTAGGTGATCGTGTAGTGGATGTAGTTTAGTTGATAGTGTAGTGGATGTAGTGCAGGTGATAGTGTAGTGGATGTAGTGTAGATGATAGTGCAGTGGATGTAGTGTGGGTGATAGTGTAGGTAGTGTCTGTAGATGGTAGGGTAGTGGGTGTAGTGTAGGTGATAGCATTGTGTACTGTAGGTGATAGTGTAGTGGGTGTAGTGCAGGTGATAGTGTAGTGGATGTAGTGTAGATGATAGTCTAGTGGATGTAGTGCAGGTGACAGTGTAGTGGATGTAGTGTAGATGATAGTGTAGTGGATGTAGTGCAGGTGATAGTGTAGTGGATGTAGTGCAGGTGATAGTGTAGCGGATGTAGTGTAGATGATAGTGTAGTGGATGTAGTGTAGATGGTAATGTATTGAATGTAGTGTAGATGATAGTGTAGTGGATGTAGTGCAGGTGGTAGTGTAGTGGATGTAGTGCAGGTGATAGTGTAGTGGATATAGTGTAGATGATGTAGTAGTGTAGTGATAGTGTAGGTAGTGTAGGTATGTAGATGTAGGGTGTGTAGGTGGTGTGTGTGTAGTAGTGCAGGTGATAGTGTAGTGGATGTAGTGTAGATGATAGTCTAGTGGATGTAGTGCAGGTGACAGTGTAGTGGATGTAGTGTAGATGATAGTGTAGTGGATGTAGTGCAGGTGATAGTGTAGTGGATGTAGTGCAGGTGATAGTGTAGCGGATGTAGTGTAGATGATAGTGTAGTGGATGTAGTGTAGATGGTAATGTATTGAATGTAGTGTAGATGATAGTGTAGTGGATGTAGTGCAGGTGGTAGTGTAGTGGATATAGTGTAGATGATAGTGTAGTGGATGTAGTGTAGGTGATAGTGTAGGTAGTGTTTGTAGATGGTAGGGTAGTGGGTGTAGTGTAGGTGATAGTGTAGTGGATGTAGTGTAGATGATAGTGTAGTGGATGTAGTGTAGATGATAGTGTAGTGGATGTAGTGCAGGTGATAGTGAAGTGGATGTAGCGTAGATGATAGTGTAGTGGATGTAGTGCAGGTAATAGTTTAGTGAATGTAGTGTAGGTGATAGTGTAGTGGATGTACTGTAGGTGATAGTGTTGTGTAGTGTAGTGGTCCCCAAACTAAAGATCGTGGGCGCCATGGCACCCGCGGAACCACATTATGTAACCCGCATGGGTTTATTGGAACATTGTGAAATATTTGGGATTCTTTGTTTGAGCGAAATAATGAAAATATGTAGTAACTTCATACGACTTTATAGCTAGAGAGAGGGAGAGAGGGGAGGGTGGAACTACTATATTTACAATGACAAATGTGGCCCAGAGCCGAGAAAGGTTGGGGGCTACTGGTGTACTGGTTGTTGTGTAAATCAGGCATGTGCAACCCTTGGCCCGAAACTATGTCTTTGTACGGCCCATAGAGTGATGGATAAATTCTATTTAATGTGACCTGCGGTTCAGGTAGATGCAGCCTGTTTATGGTGAGTAAAGTAATAATTATTAAGAGAACAATCTTCACACATATTTCATTACTGTTTCATCACCTAAGAGTAAGTAACTTTAAAAACGTAACAGTGAAATAAGTGTAAATAGTCAACAATATAAACATTTTAACTTGTATGAGTTTACGGGCCACGTTCGGGGGGTCTGTTTGGTGGATTCACTGCTTTGTGGCAGTGCGCCACTTGGGAATTAACTATGGTTGGGTAAGTCTAAGAGGGGTCACGGTGGGTGGGGGGGGGAGGGGTCACACGGGTTGAGAGACTGTCTCTCTCCATAGTACGTCATCCTGGCTGTCTGTTCTATTTATTCTTCTTTGGTTAGGTCTCTCCATGGGTAGTAAGGTAGTAGGCAGCTATCAAACAGGGAGGTACTACCGCCTGGGAAGATATTGGAAGCATAATGTGTTGTCTAATGGTAGACTCTGCTGCCATATGGCATCACGAAAATTGTGACCAAGTCCCAGGTTGCTGATCTGACTCTCTGCCTCATTTACACACAATTGCAGGGTCTCAATTATTTCGTTTACTTTGACAACACAACATACATACTGCCGTTTCTCACTCTTGATCGTTTTTTCTTTTTTCTTTTTCATTTAATTATGGTTCTTTTCAATTATTTTTATTATTATTATTATTATTATTAGTGATAAAGGACGATGTCAGGGCAGCAGCAGGGAACCTACAAGTTTGTGCTGGCCAACAAGCTGGAGGGGAAGCTGCCATTCACGCCATGAGAACGATATTTGAGCAACGCGATTGTGAGGCCGTTCTCCTGGTCGACGCTTCTTTTACGAACCACACCATCAAATGTCATGATCTACCTACCCAGCACTACGACCCACGCCATCTATTGTCCTGATCTACCTACCCAGCACCACGAGCAACGCCATCTAGGGACGAAACCCGAGTATGACTACTCTTAGTTACCACTCCGGGGTTTCTGTTCTCCATATCCTGGTTGTTGCGTCACCTCCTCAAAGTCTTCTTTGTCAGCTCCAGTTCGATGAGAGTTCAGTTCACTTTGGGAAGTGACCACAGGATCACCTATCCTGGAAACCTACGGCACAGTGACTACCAACCGTCTTCTACAATACTCAGCCTTACTCGTCAGCCATCTCAGCTCCGCACTTAAGTATTTGTAATGTTATATTGCCTCCCCACCTCCACCTTGCTTCAAGATTGTTGTATGTTGTATAAATATGTATATACTGTTAATGTTTAGGTTAAGTATGGTTAAGGGTAAATTATAGAAAGCTGAATATTTTGTTAAGGAATTTATGGTACTTTATTATACACAACAAAAACTCTCATCCTATGTCTACCCTTTTATAGTCCGATTGTCTTTGTTTTTTTTTTGTTGTTGCCTGTTTGGATCTGGGTAGAGTTTTAAACTATATTCTAAATCCCCAACTCGTAACACTTCAAACGCATTCAACATACTTAACCGCAAGGCCGCACTGCACAACATCAAGATGAAGTGTCCAAGCTTTGCAATGTACGTTGAAAATGCCTATAGGAATCCATCAGACCTTTATATAGTAAAGAACAAAGCTCTCAGAGGTGATACCATCTTACAGTCAACCGAGGGAACAACACAGGGGGACCCTGTTGCAATGGCAATGTATGCAATTGGCTTATCAGTGCTCCAACAAGAAATAAAATTTGAAACAACTGGGGCCAACCAAGTGGCGTATGCTGACGACCTTACAGGAGCAGGAAAAGTGGAGGGCATCAAAAAGTGGTGGGACTTGGTAACATCGCGAGGTCCACAAATAGGGTACCACCCAAACGCCAGCAAGTCCTTCCTCATCGTGAAGCCAGAACATTATGAACCTTCAAAGGAGGTTTTGGGCGGAAGTGAGGTCAAAATAACTAAGGACAGCCAAAGACATCTAGGCGCAGTAATTGGCACTACGGACTTCAAGACCGAGTACATAGCGGGAAAGGTGAATGAGTGGGTTAGTGAAATCCAAGCTCTGTCTGAAATTGCTATCACAGAGCCACATGCGCCTTTTGCTGCATTCACCCATGGAGTCAAGCATCGTTGGAACTACCTGATGCGTACTATCCCTGATATCGTACCCCTCCTTCACCCTCTGGAAGAAGCTATCAGTGTCAAGTTCATTCCCAAATTAGTGAAACACACTCACTTAACCCCAGCAGAAAGAGCACTTCTTGCATTTCCATTAAGACTAGGAGGGATGGGACTAACCAATCCAGAGGAGATTGCAGCCACCGAATATCAAAATTCACTTAAGCTCACGGCAGCCCTCACGGACCAAATAATAGCCCAGAACGCAACAGGGGAGGTCGATACCAGTGACAGAGCGCACCCAACCTTCATAGCGAGCGGACGTGCTACGCGTCGCTCCCTGCTCAGTTCAAATCGCTGACCGTTACGACTGTCTGCGTTGTTTTTCGCGTTGGGTCCGCTCTGACTGCTTTATCATGTAGTTGTACATGGATATCATTATTCTTGTACACTGCGCTTCTTCCCTATCCTATCCTTTCGCCTAGAGTCCCTGCTGTTTGGTAACGACGCGAACCCTGCGGGCAGAGCCTCAAGGGGGGCCCTCAGAGGGCTGCTGAGTCGAGACAGTAAGGGTGGCAACATTTTCTGTTAGGGATTCGACAGTGCTTCATAACCTGTCACTGCTAGGTGTTAGGGCTTGGCTAGGCCCCCGCCAGGGGATTGTCTGTTCACCCTACCCCTAGACCCGTCTTTACTCGCCCAGCAAGCGGACAGAAGGAGCGGCATCCATGGGGTTTAGCTGAGGTGGACAGATTAGGTAGAATTTTCATTCATTCATTCATGTATGTTACTGACCATGGCCAAAGTGAGAGTGAAGATCTCCGGAACCCCGACCCAGGGGTCTCGGATAGGGCTAAAAAGGCTATTGAGCGACCTAAGGGTGAGAATAAATAGACTTGTGGATCTGAAAGATGGCTACATCATCCTCACAGAAACAGATGAAGATGCTGATAAACTACTTAAGTCTAGTGCCATGGACAAAATGAAAACCAACGGTTACGAGGTCATGTCCCACGGGAATACGGCGCCAAGTTCACCCTTGTATGTAAGAAGTTAGACAAAGATGTAGTGGAAAATAACGCAGAAGAAATAAGAGATGAAATACAAAAGCAAAACAATGTCAAGGTTGTGGAGGTGTATCCTATGTATGCCCATAATATAATCAAGGTTCGCTTTGCAGACACAACGGATGCAAAAAGAATGAAGAAGGGGCTCTGCATATGGCACTTCCATCTCATCCCACCAAATAGAATATGAAAAGTATACGCCCATCCAACAATGTATGAAGTGCTATAAATACAATGACCACATGACCAAGAACTGCCCCATGCAAGGGGTCATATGCTCTGAGTGTTCATCTGATCAGCACTTATACAAAGACTGCCGTAGCACCATAAAAAAGTGTGTCGTCTGCGAGGTGACCACAGGACCTTCCCTGCCACCTGCCTGGTCAGGAAACAGGTACTTCAAGAAACAGAGAGGAAACTGACCGAAATTACCAAACAAAAAGAAACCAGGGAAATTTCTAACACCATAGAAATGACCACTCAGTCGACGATCATGGTTTACAGCCAAACCCTAAAAGACGCTCTAAAAGAAACTCAAGCAGACTCCCAAAAGCTCAACAATGTCAGCGAGACCATGGAAGTCCTGCAATCAGAGATAAGAACCATCAAGGACTCAATAAAACAGGCAGTTACTGAGTCACTGGGCGCCATGAGGGACGCAGTGGCCGAGAGCATCAGGAGCGTCTCCTCTCCACAGCTGGACGAGTCCAAAGCCACCACTCTATACTTGTCTTACCTGCATGCCCATCACGTGAACATGGTTCATCCAGGTTCATTCTCGAAACACCTCAACGAGACACTAACCAGGAACAACATTGCACCTGTTCAAATAAGCGACAAAGTCCCTTCAAAAGAAATCCTTAAGGCAGTAACCCACTCAACGACTTATCGACGACCTCAACCCACGCCAGAAATAGACCATGACCTCCTTGACTTAGGCAAAAGTCAGTATAACCGCAATCCCTACGTGGCCAGTCAGTCCCCCTGGGATCACAGCTCCAACGACACCGTAAATGCCCGCGATCCCATTACATGTACTCTCAGCGACGACAGTGACCATCGGACTGCAGCCACAGTCAATGGTTGCGACCAGATGATGACGACTCACTCCACAGAGGAACAAGACCCTCGAGCTGCAGCGTCAGTTGATTACCACGACACGCAGGCCCAGGACCTGAACACCTTCCTGTACACGGGTGACGAGAAGTTCGAGGGCCCGCCATTGACTGACAAGCAGATGTCCGAAGGCTCTGCTAAGAAGTTCCGTCCCCCTAGAAATGGCAGAAGCCGAGCAAACACTCCAAGCGACCGCCCAAGCTACAATCTCCGAAATGGCAGTCGTTAGCAGGATGAAAATTGTCGAACATAATGTCCTACACTGGTCCCTTAATAGACGTAACGAACTGTCTAACTTATACTATCAATTAGACCCAGACATCATTCTGTTAAACAGTACGGGCATAAAGGACGAAACTAAGCTGAAAATTTTTGGCTACACTGTATATTAGAGGAACATGACGGGTGAGCTGAACGATGGTGTCGCTGTGGCCGTCAGGTCACGGCTGAGTCACAGTGTTGCCAGACTTCGAGGATTCAGTTGTGGGAGTGCAGGTGGAGACAACTAGAGGACCTGTTAACATATGCACAATGTACCTACCTCCCAGACGTCCTTACTTACCCGAACAAGACCTAAACCAGTTGCTACGCCAAAGAAAACCAACATACATCATAGGGGACTTAAATGCGCGCTACGCCATACTAGGACACGGTAATGAGAACATCGTCGGTGTGGTGCTGTATGACAACATCAGAAGGGGAAAACTGCAACACCTCGGGCCAGATTTCCCGACATTAATCAGACGTGCCAGTGCCACAACACCCGACATAATCCTCTCTAACAACGAGGCCGTCCTGAACAGGCACGTTACCGCAGGACCCATCAGTACCAGCTATCACCTGCCAGTCGTCGTGACGCTCTCATCCAATCCCCTTATGATCCCCGCCAACATCAGGTCAAACCTCAAACGGGCAGACTGGGACTCCTTCAAGAAGTCTCTCAGTTTCAAGCAGGGGAGAAACCTGGAAGAAGCCAGCCCCAATGACATCGACGACGCGGTCGAACAATGGTATAAGGATGTGAAGACGGAGATGGACAACAACATCCCGACCACCAGTTACAGGACCATTCCCCATCCTCACACTAGTCACCAGCTGAGGCAGCTCAGTGTCCAGTACGCTCACGTGAGACAGCTAGCCAGTATCCGCGGGTGGAAGCAGGAGCTGAGAGACCGGTACCGAGAGCTACAGACGGACATCCAGCACGAGAGCAAACGTCTACATGAACAAAAGTGGGCCGCCTTGGTGTGGGAGGCAGCCAACAATTACCGCGATTCTGCTGCATTCTGGAAATGAATCAAGCGACTGATGGGTTCCACCTCTAGCACGGTCCCTTACCTGCTCGACCAAAACAACGTAAAAATATTCGAGGAAGAAAACCAAGAAAAATTACATCGGCGATATTTACGAAAGATCTTTACCATTAGTGAACAGGAGAACGAGGGCTTCGACAGGGAGTTTGAGGAGGACATTTTAGGTCAGTTGCAGGACCATCAGCACCTGCTCAAGCCGCTCCCACGGACTGACTTTACTAGACTGGTGGACGGAAGCTACCTGACGGAGCGCATAGTTCCTGCAGATGTGTCAGCCGTCATAAAAGGGTTTAAAAACAAATCACCTGGTCAAAGTCACATTAACAAGAAGATCCTGGCTCAACTCCCCGACAACATGATAGAGAGGCTTGCTCACATATGCAACGCCTGCCTCGCCTCTGGATACTTCCCTAAGATGTTCAAAATCGCCGTTATTCGCCTCATACCAAAAGCAGGGAAGCCTCCAAACAAAGTCGAAAACTTTCGACCAATATCGCTGCTAGAGGTACCTGCCAAAATATTCGAAAAAATAGTCAACAAGCGATTGCGGATGTTTCTGGAGGACGAAGACGTGCATAATCCCCGCCAGTTCGGCTTCCGCCAGTACCGAGACATACCCACCGCCATAGCTCAGGCCTACGAGCAGATCGCCAATGCCATGACTGGCCGCCTGCAGTGCAATATAGTACTGAGGGACGTCAGCAAGGCGTTTGACAAAGTTTGGCACGCAGGGCTGCAGTATAAGATCATACAACTGGGGCTACCCGAAAATGTGACGCGCCTGCTGTGCAACTTCATTATGGACCGCAGAACCAAAATCAAGATGCAAGAACATTTTGGAGAAGAATTCTCACTATCGAGCGGCGTGCCTCAGGGCTCTTGTCTCTCACCAACCCTTTACACACTCTACACGGCTGACCTGCCACCCCCAATCGTCGGCAGCGAGTACGTCATGTATGCCGACAATGTAACACAGATCGTCGCCTGCCCAGGAAGGTCCACAGCAAGGATGGCGCGACTCACTGCTTGGGCAATAGAGGAGATCTCGGAGTATGAAAATAAATGGAAAATAAAAACAAACAAAACGAAATTTGAGGTCATACCCATAGCCAAATTCAAGCCGGCCCCATTGATGATGGACGACGAAGAGATTGAGTACCCTAAACAAGGCAGGTTGCTCGGCCTCATCATTTCTCGGACGGGCATCATTCCCCACGTGAAGGACAGACTAAATAAAGCCAAAGTCGCCGCAGCCAAATTAAAACGTTTTAAATTGATGCCTGAGAAGATACAAGTTCACCTGTGCAAGGCGCTGGTGAGGCCTGTGTTGGAGTACCCATCTATGCCACTCGTCACACTCGGTAAGACCAGACTACAACAACTACAGAGCTTCCAAAACAAGTGTTTGAGGTCAGCCAGTGGCCAAGCGCCACCCTACCAGGAGACAGTGGAAACCATCCACCTAAGAAATAAAACAGAAGCCCTCAACTTCAGGTTCCATCGCCCAGGGAAGAAGGTTTGGGACAAGCTCCTGGACGACCCTCACAGCCCAGACCACCTACGCGGGGAAGACATCAACGGAGGGAGACCCCACGCCTGGTGGCCCCGGAGTCTGCCCGCACTACAACAACCCAACCCGCGATCCATCTATGTCCGCCGCAGTGATCCACCTTAGATTAAAACTTAGATGATATAAATTCACATTTAACAAGTCACAATCAAGTGAGTCCATAACATAATACAGTATAAGATGTTAATAAACTTGTAATTGTAAAATCAATCTAGTCATTGTCTACTAAAATAACCATTGTGCAACCTCATTCTAAATCCTAGGTTAGCTTAGTTAGCCAACAAACTCTGTAATATGTAAAACAAGGGGTGTCGTCCCCCTCTATTTAACTCATTAAACTTCTTTTCCAACCTTTCCCCCACGACTATATGTTGTGACTTCTCCATCCCTCATGT
Organism: Homarus americanus; assembly: GCF_018991925.1. Taxonomy (NCBI): domain Eukaryota; kingdom Metazoa; phylum Arthropoda; class Malacostraca; order Decapoda; family Nephropidae; genus Homarus; species Homarus americanus. The sequence continues at coordinate 10,814,442 of NW_024722158.1, forward strand.
CTGGCTGTGCCTTGAGCCCCAGCATGCCTTCCATCCTTTCCCCACCTTAACCTAAAAAAAAAAAATAAAAAAAAAACAATTGAAACAAGAAGAAGTCTTATTATTATAGATATACTAAATGATATATATTTTTGTTGTTGCTTTCCAAAAAAAATTAAAAAAAAAAGTATATAGGAGGTTGGTGCTCGAACTATTTACTTTAATTTTGGTTTCAGTCTTAACAAACAAGAATTTACAGATGCCATTGCTCTAAGGTACAGTCTGCCAGTAGAAGGTTTGCCCTCCCAATGCGTGTGTGGCTCTTCCTATGACGGCGATCACGCCATGGTGTGCAAGAAAAGGGGCTTCATATACATGAGGCATGACGAAGTAAGGGACCTTACAGCAAATATGTTGAAGGAAATCTGCCGGGATGTCATGGTAGAACCGACACTCCTTCCATTGGATGGTGAGATCTTCCAACATAGGACTTCAAACACATCTAACGAAGCCCGTGTTGACGTCAGTGCTCGAGGATTCTGGACGCGGGGACAGCGAGCTTTCTTCGACATCAGGATTTTTGATCCCATGGCCGCATGTCACCGTAAACTAGCTCTCGATGCTGCACATAGGAAGAACGAGAACGACAAGAGAAGGGCATATGGGGAGAGAATTCAAAACGTTGATCAAGGCAGCTTCACTCCTCTAGTATTCACAACCTCTGGTGGGATGGGACCAAGTGCAAGATGTTTCTACGCCAGACTCGCGGAGGTGATCTCCGAAAAGAAGCAGCAGCCCAAAAGTTATGTTACAGCCTGGATGAGATGTCGACTGTCTTTCTCTCTCCTTCTGTCGGCTTTGCTCTGCCTCAGGGGAACGAGAGCTTCTGCCCCAATTCCGACAACTGCTGCAGATATTGACTATGAGGCTACTGTCACTGAATGCCGCATAGATCTGCGGCTCAACTAATTTAACACAGATAGGATAGCTACTTATGCATTAAGATATTTAATATTAAGGTAATTAAATGGTGGCGAAGGTGTGGCTATTGGGGGAGGCTGGAGGCCACGTTTAATTATATATAAAAAAATAGTATTAGTAGTATTATCCCAGGCTGACTGATGGCCAGCGCCATCTTGTGACCATAGTCTTCCCTACACAAACTGAGAAGTAGTTTATCATAACAATATATATACTGTATATGTGTGTGTGTGTGTTGCTTCAATGTAGTTCTTCATGCACCAAGATTAACATTATTCTGGTGGGTGTGTCTCATGAGTATTGAAATGCTGTAACTGTAGGAAAAATCAACGTATCCACAGACGGTTTCACTCATCTTCTGTTAAACGCCAAGAAACATTTACATTTTAATTAAAGAATTATTATGATAGATTGTTTAAAAAATGGGAAAAAGATTTGCGATTGTAAACTGAAAATATCGTAAGATGGTCGTGACGATGTTATGTAGATGACAGTGAAAAATTTTATGCGTTTGGGAAGTAACTTTAGCTGTGACTGTAGATGTGTGAATTGAATCATAACAAGAATAAGTTTAAGTTAAAACAGCGTTTAATAATATAAAAGCTAATGAAAGGGGACATCAACTTAAGCGTGGGCATTTTCAGCTGACACCAGAAAGAGGTTGGAGGCCTTTGAAATGTGGTGTTATAGGCAAATGTTAAGAATAAGCTTCATTGGCAAGAAACAAATTAAAAAGTTCAAATAATATCAAAAACTCCAAGCGAAATATTTGAAATTTACGGAAAAAATGAGATACGTACATTGGTCATATAATTAGGGATGAGCGAATAATAACATAAATATTAATGGGCAAAGTTGAAGGTAGGAGGACCAGGGAAAGGCAGAGATTAGGATGGATGAGTAAAATTAAAAACTGGGCCCCCAGAGACATAACACCTTTGAGGACTGGTAAAAATAGCCAGAGAACGTTTAGAGCGGAGGACTGTGGAGGATGGTACTTGATTGATTAATTATCATCAACATTAGATTAGATTGCCTTAACAGTAGCTTGTTTTGGTTAAGTTAGGTTATGTAAGGTTAGTTTTAGGTTAGGTTAAGTTAGATAAGGTTAAATTAGGTTAAATTAGCTTAAGTTTGCGTACGTTATATTAGAGTAGCGTTTGGTTATGTTAGGTTAAAATAGATTAGCTTTAGGTTACGTTAGAACAGGTAAAAGTTAGGTTAGGTAAAGTTAAGTTAGCTTAACTTCAGCGATTTGTTAGATATGTTAGTATAGGTTGGTTTTAGACTCTAATAGGTTAGGTTAACGTTAACTTAAATTAGGTTAGTTTACAATAGGTTAGGTTTTCTTCATGGAAAGGTTATGTTATCAGGTATACAATTATTGGTAAACAGGGCATTAGGTTAGGTTAGTGTTAGGTTAGGTTAGGTTAGGTTAGGTTAGGTTAGGTATACAAATATTGGGAAACAGGGCGTTAGTTCAGCCATTGATAATAATCACCCAACATATACTGTACTTGGTAACTCACTCAGAGAAACAAAGTTTTCAATACGACAAACACATTTAACGTTTCAGGCAGTGTTGATGATTTACAAGTGTGTAAGTGAGTCAGTTCGTTTATTCCTTCAGGAGGCTAATCCTGTACTCTAATTGGCTCGTTATTTTCTCTAATTCCCATATCAGGGACTGGCTTTGTCCAGAAGAGTAGTTTTGTGTGTGTGTAGATTTGTAACTTGTAAGGCCTGTAAGAAGTGGGATTTGTGAGTATACAGCCCCACTTATAAGTAAATAGCTTGTTGTTATTTAGAGTCATTGATATCAGAAAGATGACTGACCCTGTCAATAATTGTGTCCAACTGGGCTGTTCACTGTATGTATATTCTGTATGCTGTATTTATATTATGTATGTATATTATGTATGTGCTAAATTTATATACATTATTTATTCAGCCTAGGTGGCAGCGTGTGGCAATGTATTTAAGATGTCCCACATGCCTAATTAATGTGCCTGGCGACATATGGAAGTTGCTAGTGTATCACTTACCATACGTTGCCTTGAAGCAGTTGACCCCCGGACAGAATAAGGAGTGCTACTTCCCTTGTGTACATATCTCTTATTCAGTGAATAGAACCTACGAAACTATCCAGGTGTTTGTGTTCGCTCCTGTAGATAGAACTTAATACCCAGAACACGAACATGGCGCAGTGTGTACTTTTACTGGATAATTACGAGTGAAGTGTAAAGTTTGTGGGAAGCCGGCTTATGGACCCCTCCTTCTCTGCGTCAACTCACAACCGCCGCCACTCCTCGAAGAATTTATAGCAACTTTGAGCAGTGTCAGTGACAGTGATTTTCTGTGAAGTGTTTAGTGCCATAAATGTGTGACCTTGTTCTAAAGGATCCCCCAAGGTAAAAGGCATGTTCTGGGCATTTGTAAGGAGTAAAGTTTTTCGCATCCTCCTCTTGCCATGTCCAGGGGGTAACTGATGTGAGTCGTCGTCTCCACACCCCCTCACAGCTCGAGGCCCCTCATGGCGAGACTGCTCTCACTGCCCGGGACACACACACACACACACACACACGTACTAACACATTGACTGCGGCCATTCCTTTATATATATTTTATATATATAATCTACTTATCTGTGCATTTAATTAATTTTTTGTCTGAGATCTTGTTGATATGACGGGCTGACCGGTCAACACTGATTTAAGACACAGTACACAGATTAAGTAATTTTGTCTCGTGCTTTACACAGTCGTGGAGCCAACGCCCGGATGAGTCAGTCGGATGACAGCTCTACAGAGATGGATGACCAGGCTGACCATGACGGTCCAGCTCCCACAACATCGCGCAGCCCTTCACCTCGAAATTCAGCATTGCCGCCAGAGATAATTGCTTTAATGAAGTTTATGAGAGATGAACGGCATCACGACTTTGCTAAAAGACGTGTGGAGGACGAAGAAAGAAGACAAGCAGAAGCAGAGAGAGACCACCAACGGAGATTGGAAGACAGTTCACAGTTTGAAGCTTTGATATCTCGCCTCACTGTTAACCAAGCCCCTGGATCTAACACTGCCTCGGTACTGACTGGTTCAGATACCTCATCAATGCTTACTTCACGCCCCCCAGCCCCACCTAAAGCGGCTGCTCAAACACCGCCCGTCCTGAAGCCTGATGTGAATTTCCAGACTTTTCGTGAATGGCGGCGACGGTGGACTGATTATACTACAATGGTGGATCTCCAGAGTTTGTCACAGCCTAAACAACTTATTCAGCTGCATATGTGCCTGTCCTTGGAAACTCAGCGTGTCTTGGAACATACGTTGCAGGTACCTCCGACCTCTTCGTTGTCTGTAGAGGAGGTACTGGACATTCTACAACGGCACATCAAAGGGCAGATGAATGAAGCTCTGCGCAGGAGGGAATTGTTTAGCTGCAGACAGATGGAGGGTGAGACTTTCGATGCCTTTTATGTACGACTCAAGAGAGCCTCGGAAGAGGTAGATATATGTCCAGGTAACCACCAGCAGTGCGAGGAGACCCAGCTGAAGCAGGTGATCCTGATGGGTGTTAAGGACGAGGAACTTGTCCAACGCCTCACCTCCCTCGACTCTTCCTCTTCTCTCAAGGATGTGTTGACGATATGTCGCTCCTATGAGGCTGCCAGGTGTGCCACCTCTGCCATCCAAGCTCCCCCTACAGCTGTACGCGCTGTGTCCCGGTACAAGAAGGACAAGAAGTCTACTTCAACGCCTTCGCCCACCACGTCCACGCCCGGTTCATTTTGTAACAACTGTGGTAAGCAGCACGGAATGCAGGTGTGTCCAGCTGCTGAGTCTACATGCAACAGTTGTGACCGTAAGGGCCACTGGTCACTCACAGTACGGTGCCCAGCTAAACGCGTCCAGGTGCAATGTGTTCGGTCGTCTGAGCCACTATGACAAGTGTTGCCCTACCAACAAACCCAAGGGACAGCGTCGGCGGAAGCTTCAGCGCCCTTCCACCAGTGAGGACCGCCCACAGTCTTCCAATCAGAAGCATGACGACCCTGGACAACGCTCGAGCCATATTAGGAATGTGTGCTCCCCCCCGCGTCCCAGGACCAAAGTCCCCCAGTACATCAGTGTCATCGTGACCTACGGCAGTGTGTCATCCCGTCTTCAGATGTTGCCCGACACTGGAGCTGATGCTACAGTCATCGGTCCCCAGCATTTGCAATGCTTGGGGCTCTCTCCAAGTGATCTAGGACCGCCCCCCAAGGATCTCTGCTTCACGGCAGATGGTTCACAGATGGCCCCAGCCCTAGGTTCACTCCAAGCACAAGTCACCTTTGGCAACAGGTCGTGTCAAGCCTGGATTGATGTGCATAACGGTGTCCCGACTCCTTTGCTGTCCTACAGACATTGTCAAGAGTTGGCCATCATCTCCCAGGACTTCCCCAAACCTATTCTCGAGGTAAAACACGCCAACAGGGTGCAAGAAGGGAGCAGCAACGACCCTGCTGCCGCCCTACCCCTGCCTCTTGCCAGTGACACCTCTCCTTCGGATGCTCGGAAATACTTCCTGAAGAAATTCAGCGACGTTCTGGTTATCAAGTCCGCCCTGGAATCCAAGCCTCTCAAGAAGATGGTAGGTCCCCCCATGAGGATCCACCTGAGGGACGACGCGAAGCCCTTCGCTATCTACACCCCTCGACTGGTTCCCCTGGCCTTCCGCGAGGCGGTCAAAAACGAGCTGGACTCCATGGTCGCCCAAGAAATTATTGCACCAGCCGGCGATGACCAGTCTCCATGGTGTCACCCTATGGTAGTCGTCGCAAAACCCAAAGGTGGTGTTCGGATCACCACTGACCTCTCCAAGCTCAACAGCCAGGTGTCTCGGCCATGCGCACCCTCCTCCCACGCCCTTTGCAGCTATACGCAGTGTGAACCCGAAGGCACGCTTCTTCACGACGATGGACGCCCTGTGTGGATACTGGCAGATAGAGCTTGCCGAAGAAGACCGACCACTTACAACTTTCATCACCCCGCATGGACGTTACAGTTATTGCCGTGGCCCCATGGGATTCACCGCTACAGGAGACGCTTTCTGTCTTCGAGGTGATATGGCTCTACAAGGTCTGGCAAACTGCGTGAAAGTGGTCGACGACATACTCGTGTATGATGAGGAGTACATGGATCACCTCTGCCGTATCTACGAGGTACTCACCAGGTGCCGGAAGCACGGCATCACCCTAAATGCCGACAAGTTTGTTCTGGCCAGCTCTTCAGTTGACTTTTGTGGGTACACCCTCTCAGGGAATGGTATCGCAGCTGACCCGGAAAAGGTCCGCGCCATCACGGATTTTCTCACCCCTGCCAACCTCACCGACTTGAGGTCCTTCATCGGTCTCGTCAACCAGTTAGCAGAGTTTTCGCCGGACATCTCCGCAGCTGCCCAACCACTTCGCCCCCTGATGAGCCCCAAGAGGACATTCCTGTGGACCCCCGACCACGACAAGGCCTTCCAGCAAGTGAAACAGGCCCTGTCTAGTCCACCTGTCCTCGCCACGTTTGACCCAGCCTTGCCGACGGTTCTGCAGACAGATGCCTCACGCTTGTACGGCGTGGGATACGCCCTATTGCAGGATCATGGTGGAGGGCAGTTCCGGCTCGTCCAGTGTGGCTCGCGTTTCCTCTCTGACACCGAGACGCGCTACGCCACTATTGAGTTGGAGCTGTTGGCTGTGGTTTGGGCGATGTCCAAGTGCAGGTTTTACCTCATAGGCCTGCATCACTTTCACCTAGTGACCGACCATCGCCCGCTTGTTCCGATCTTCAACCACTACACGCTGGACGCCGTTGAGAACCCTCGCCTCCAGCGTCTGAAAGAGAAGCTCTCGGCGTACATCTTCACAGCAGTGTGGCGTGCTGGTAAGGAGCTCTGCATCCCTGATGCCTTATCCCGCTCTCCTGTCAGCCACCCTACTCCAGAAGACCATGTGCTCTACACCGACCTCGCTCTTTCCGTCAGGACTGTGGTCACTCTACACTCCGTCCAATCCCTTCGTTCGGACCTGTCACCAGATGACGACAAGGCAATGGAGGACCTTCGAACAGCGGCCCGAGATGACCCTTCCTACGTCCGACTCGTCGAGTGTGTGAGGAATGGATTCCCTAGCAACCGCTACGACCTTCACAACACCCTGCTCCCGTATTGGAAACTCCGCGATGAACTCTATTGCGACGGAGACCTGGTTCTGTATGGAGCAGGTGTAGTTGTCCCTGCTGCATCACGTCCCCACGTCTTGGCTCGCCTTCACGACAGTCACCGTGGAGCTGAGGCCACCAAACGACGTGCATGACAGACTGTGTTCTGGCCCGGCATCGACTCCGACATCTCCAATGTTGTCCATGCGTGTGAGCGCTGCCAAGTATTACAACCCAGCCAGCAGTAGGAACCCTTCATGAATGACGACAACCCCACCCGCCCCTCTGAGTCTGTGTCGGCCGACTTTTTCTCTGTGTCAGGAAAGTCCTTCCTTGTTATCGTCGACCGTCTCTCTGGTTGGCCAGTTGTCATCAAGTACGGTAATGACACGACGTCTGCCGCCACCATCAGCAAGTTCCGCCACTACTTCCGTGACGTGGGCGTTCCTGTGCGCCTGCGAACCGACGGAGGGCCCCAGTTCACCAGCCGGGACTTTGCTGTGTTCCTTGACCGATGGGGAGTCCGGCATGTGTTGTCATTGCCCCATTACCCGCAGTCCAACGGCCACGCTGAGGCTGCTGTCAAATCCTTGAAGCACCTCATCCTTAAAGTGGCCCCTTCTGGGAATATTGACTGCGAGGCCTTCGACTGGGGACTTCTTGAACTCCGCAACACACCTAACTACACCAGACGCTCCCCTGCCCAGGTTTTGTATGGACGCCCCCTTTCGTTCTTGTGTCCCTGCTCACCCTCAATCCTTCTCTAAGGAGTGGAAGGCCAAGACAGAGGATTGTGATCGCCGACCCGCCGAATGTGTTCAAGACGTCGTCGCCCGCTACAACGACCACGCCCATTCTCTCCCCAGGTTGAGTGTCGGCACCCAAGTCCGCGTTCAGGACCCGACCTCCCTACGTTGGGACAAAGTGGGCGTAGTCATGGGTCTCTGTAGGTCACGGGACTACCAGGTGCGATTACCCAGTGGTCGTGTGTGGTGGAGGAACCGCCGTTTTCTCCGCCCGGTAATAACGCCTTCTGCTGGCCCTGCACCAGTGTTGAGTCCCATACCCTTCCCAGTGATCAAGTCCTTCGACGCTCAGAACGGATCCAAAAGAAAAGGTCCGCTCAAGACTTTGCTATGAGCGTATAGGGGGGAGGGAGGTGTATGTATATTCTGTATGCTGTATTTATATTATGTATGTATATTATGTATGTGCTCCATTTATATACATTATTTATTTAGCCTAGCTGGCAGCGTGTGGCAATGTATTTAAGATGTCCCACATGCCTAATTAATGTGCCTGGCGACATATGGAAGCTGCTAATGTATCACTTACCATACGTCGCCTAGAAGCAGTTGACCCCCGGACAGAGTAAGGAGCGCTACTTCCATTGTGTACATATCTCTTCTCCAGTGAATAGAACCTACGAAACTATCCAGGTGTTTGTGTTCGCTCCTGTAGATAGAACTTAATACCCAGAACACGAACATTCACCTCTTCCATAATAGTGGGAAAATTATAAACAAGACAGACAGGTGTATGTGTACAGTGTGATATTTACAAATCTTCTTAATATTGTACAGTAAATTAGGCTGGCCCTGTGATCTAGGACTGAAGAGTTCTCGGTGTGAGTAGCGCTAGAACTGAGGTAGGCTCTTTATGTTAGGCCAACCCTTACTGAGGTGGTTCAGGCGTAGATCTCTACTCTATGGGGTCCAGCTAAACTCTAGCTAAGGGGCTTGGCGATGCCACCTCCGTATAGAGAAATTCCTGCACTTTCCTGTAGAGGGATATATGAGTAAGGCTTCTAGAAGGTTCTCGAAGGAGGAAGTAGTCACCTCTGTGGAATGTCAAGCTTAACAACAGTCAGCGGGGGTTACATTACGTGTATAAATAACCGGCTGGTAAATGATCCCTTTGACCCTTGAATCACTCTTAACTGGCAGTGCTATTATCTATATATTACTTATCTAACTATCGAACATACTTGACGCATTACAAGTGTGAAGCAAAGTATCCAATTACCACATATGAGCAATCTGTTTAGTGTTTAAAGAATTACCTACTACTGAGAGAGAGAATTGTATCATACTTCGACACTCGGATAAGACAAAACATTCGCTTGGTGTTTAGTCTTACATCCATAGTTGTAAGTTATTAATTACTTACTGTAAATTATACAGTATGTAAATTATACTAGTTACAGATTGCTCGGCCACGTCGTGTCAACCGTCCTCGGGTGACTAAAATAAAAGAAAGAGTCCTAACACACGGGTATTGCTAAATGCCTACCTTGGTGATGTTCTCAAATGATTACCACTGTGTACTGCATTAGGCTCCTTAATGAAAAATATGAGGGACAGCTGCCTGTATAGCAGCTTTACCTAATGCTGGTTTACAAAGTTGTTTCCTTACATACTGTAGAAGACTACATCTAATATAGTTATTATAGTGGTAATCACAGCGAACACCACTAAGGCTGAAATCACTGTGGGATGAGTATCATCTGTCACAAATGTCAAAGGGTGCCACAAGGCTGCATCATCATCATTATCGGTATCCATTGATTTGTCCTTCAACTCTAATGTTTGTGATCACTTCACTTCGGAGTATTTTCTGGTGAGCATTGCCGTGGTAACTTATAACGTCCTCGTCCCACAGTGAACCTTCTAGGCGATTCATCAGGGCAAACCACTACAACGGGCAGCTCCTGCGGTAAATAAAAATACACAGTACCTTGGAACTCTTCTAAAAGTATACTGTCAAAGGGTCTGTTAACAAAATTACATGACTCTAAATTTGTCGTGTTTTTGACAAAGTCCATCTCACAGCTTGAATAAGACCCGGCTATATTAATTCGTGTAGGATGACAAATAAGATTACTTGACTACTTCTGGCATGTGTCATATGCTGATAAAGGTAGAGTCGTCACGAGAGACCTATCTTAAGACAGCAGGATAGATGTGGAAACGTTAGTTATTATTACAGCTTGGCCATTATCTATACTAGGGAAGGGTGTAATGTCAAATTTCCAAATGGCATATACAATATAATTTGATCGGGTGTGACAGAAACAGAGAGAAGATAGTAATAATTTCAGGTTGATGACTAAGGAAACAAAATAATTACAATAATACTCTACTTGACTTGACAAAGAGTGTATCGTAGTGGTTATGACGAATTGCTCCTATAAGGAATTGAAAGAAAGAGAGTTAAGGTTGTCCTTATTCACCAACTGATTGATAGTCTTCGTGATCTCATCTAGCTTCTTACCATGATTAGGTAACAGATGAGATTGGCTGGACAGAAATGCGAAATTCTGGACGGCCTGTTGTTTAAGTACCTTAATCTGTTTCTGTAACTGGGCTAAGAAATCTTTTGTGGCTACTCCGTACAATATCTTATGAATGTAACCAAGACAATTTAGAAGACCTCTCATCCTTCTACTCCCTTCACTATGTGCAGGGGAGCAATAAGAGAAGGTGTGGTGGTTGTATCCATGTAGGAGTGTGGAAACTGTTGAATAATGAGGTCTCCTATTGAGAGTGTATAGGAGTGTCATCCACAGTAGATTCATTAACCCTTTTTTGTGAGATAATTGAAGTCATTCGACAAAGTAAACAATGTGGCGACTATATTAGGTAATGGTTCTGCAAATAAAAGTTACTCTTTAGAACAGCAATGTCCATCACACGTGGGTCTATCGCACAATTGCCATGTAGGAGAAGAAAGATCAGTAGGGGTGACACAAGGTTCAGTGGCACTATGTGACTGGGCTGCTCCTTGGGGCTTCAGAAGCTTGAGGTTGTCCCCATGTTCATGCCTTGTTTCCCCTGTATGTATGTGTTTCAACTGGTACCTGTGACCTGACTCGTGTTGCATAATTCTATGTGGACCGACGAGCATAGGGTCCGTTTTGGATCTTACATAATTTTTAACCATCGCTAGACGACCTCCGACATCGTCAATGGGTCGTGTACTTTTATTGCGTTCGGCGGTGAAGGCGTTAGTCGCTTTTTCTATCTCATGCGTAATTCGCTTGTGAATTAGTTTGGACAGTCGATACCATTCGTCGATGAAATCATCACCGAACATTCGCTGTCTCCCTACTTCAATTTCGAATGGAAGTCGTTTAACATAATTGTATAGCACAAAGTGAGGTGTGTCGCAGATGGATTCATGATAAGAACTGTTAATGGAACTTTGTAAGTCAGACATACACTCATCCCAGTTTGTGTTTGTAAAATCCAAGTTAGTACGAAGATGAGTAAGAATCTTCCTGTTAAGCCATTCAGCCATCCCATTGGCAGTAGGATGATGGGCTGTGATATTACATTTATTAATGCAATACAGTTCACATAATTTAGACAACAGCGCGTTGGTAAATTCACCTCCGTTATCTGTAATTAGAACGTTAGGAGTGTCATGCCTGTCGAGAATACTACTCTTAAGGGCTTGGGCAATTGTCTCTGCACTTTTATCAGAGATAGGTGCTAGTTCACAGTAACGTGTAAACGTGTCTATCATTACTGAAAGATATTTATTATTATGATGAGTCTGTACTGGACCACCTAAAACATCCTTGCTAACCTTCTCCCAAGGTCGAGAGGGTGTAGGATATTTGAGAACGGGGAGAGGTGCTAACGTAGTACCTTTATTCTCGTGACAAACTTGACAATTGTCCACATACTCTGAAAACTGTTTCGCCATCTTGGGCCAAAAGTATTTCAAGCGCATTTGTTTAATGCATTTGTCCTTGCCTGGGTGAGCTAGCTGTGGAGTGTCATGGATGAGGACTAGTAGCTCGTGTACAAGCGGAGCTGGTATGACTAAATTAGTTACAGTACCAGCAGGAACATCAAGTTTTGTTTGCCGGCAAAGAACATTATCGTGAAAAAAAAATCACGAATAGAAACAGGAGGTTTAATGTCTAAATTAGGCGTACTACCTTTTACATAAGACAATATATGTGACCACATAGGATCAGGTTCCTGTGCCGCACGTTCTCGGTCAAAATGAATTGAAGGAAATACATGCGTTAGTGCAACACGCTTAGATAACGCGTCTGCTACAAAATTATTCCTTCCTTCTAAGTACTTAAGAAATGGTTTGAACTCCTGGATAGTAAGAAACCATCTGGCAAACTTGCCTGACAACTCTTTAGTGTTAAACAAACTGACAAGAGGTTCATGGTCTGTAGTTACAAAAATTGGATATCCATACACATAATCGCGACATTTCTTTAAGACCACCTGTAGTTCTTCTCACTTTGATTGCAGACTACGACATTGCATAAGTTGGGTCCTTTCCACCATAACTCTAACACGGGAAAAGTCTGGACTGTTTGGCTCTTTTCACCCTGGAGGGCTCAGGAAAAGTCTGGTCTAATTGGTGAAGGACCCCGCGGTCTAACCACTTAAAAGCATATTGTTGATTCAACTGATCAGATAGAGATTTTATCATTGTATACATCCAATGGGCACACGCCAAGAAATAACGTGTTAGTTTGTGAGCCAGCACTCACCGTGAGAGGGAATGTGTCTATCTAAACTGGTCGAGACAGAACTCGTTAACTTCATACATGTAACGTGGCTAATCTTTAATTCTGTATAGTACTGGGAGTTTGACGTACACTACACAACATATTCTCTAGCCCACCTGAGTGCTATGCTGGAGGTTAGTGAATTGTCCTTTCTGGAGGGGACCCACTTAACCATCGGCTCCAACACACGCACGAACACACACAATTATTATTATTATTTGTATATTTATATTGTATACATATTTTATGCTAAACACTTGTCGTTCTGGGGATGATTGTTCATAACATGTGTTGCGAGTACAGCCTGTGGTAATAAACGCCTCCAAACATTGATGGAAAATTATTAACGTTTACTCTGGTGTAAAAGTCTATTAATCTCTCTATTATCTAAAAAATCTTAAATCATAGGATTAACTATATGAAAAACCGTGTTTAATTAATTGAGGGAATTTCAATCAATATAGATATATATCATGATTACTTTCCTCATTTGAGAGAAGTAATAGTGTGTGAGCCAGCACCTCACCGTGTGAGGGAATGTGTCTAGGCCCAAGACAGAAACCGGGGCTTGCGTCTTGCATTTCTGTACAGTACTGGGAGTTTATACTATATATAAACCATATCTCTAGCCCATATCGGTGCTGGAGGTTAGTACAGTGTCCTTTCTATATATATATACTATATACTATATATATATACATATATATACATATATATATGTAATATGTATAGATGTATTATGTATATATATGTATCTAGCATTTTGTGCTCTCAGTGACCCCAAGGATTTACCAACCACAGTAATCCCAAGTGAGTGCCAAAAGAGTTAATCCAAAAACTGCCCATAATGATGCCGTCATCCAATTAACGTTTAATTTGAAATTATATACCCGTTTATCACTTATAGTGTAATACTTTCATTTCCACACAATAAATATGTCAAACCTTTAACGCCTTGAGAGGAGAAATAACGTTATACATATACAGTCACGGGGATTTTCATATATATATATTTATACGCGTATGGCTATATATATTATATAATTTAACACAAAAATACATATATATTATATTATATATATAATATATATATATATATAATATCAGAAAATATATTTATGCATTGGCGATACTGATTCAATTATCTAAAGAGACTCCCTTCACAAGATTTGGAACTAATTAAACATTAAATGTAATTGCCGAATTAATAAACGATTCATGAGTTAAACTACAAAATTTATTAGGGAATCGAATAATGTACGGCTGTCAAGGAGTTGATCGTTCAGGCTAAAATAAGTAGGCCTAACTAAGTTTGGAGTTACGCGACGCTGCTTCAGGAAGGGAGCACTCAGACATACAAGCTCCCTCGCGTTTACAAAAGTCACGTGATAGTCACTGTGCTGCCCTATTTATAACAGTCACGTTATCTCAGCTAGATAGGCAGTGGTATAACTTAATTTTCACACTTCGAGATTTGCCCAAGTTATTGGTGTTTGACTTGAAGATTGAGTTTGTACTGCTGATGAGGGGTGGATTTCGCCATTGGACGAAGTAGCCTCACTGTTTATTATCAGATCCTTGGACTTTCGGTGCTTTGACGACGGGACATCCAGCATCTTCTATCTCGGGACAACAACATTCCCGAGCAGCTTAGTGAAACCCTCTTGCTAACGGGAACAAGCTTTCTTGTACAAGGTCTGATTGCTCACTGCGCTTTAACACTGGGGTAAGCCACTGAATTAATTCACACTGACCAGGTCAGTTCTAAGATACCTTGGATATTTATCTCCCAGGGTGTAGTTTGGGTGGATATTTTACGAGTTGGTGGACCCGTGTTCCTTAAGGCCTATTGGTAGGCCTTATTTCTTATTTTTTTTACCAATCCTAATGATGACATTCAATTTGTTGAAGCCCTTCCCTTTAAGGCCTATTCATTGTAGAGTATTTAATTAATTTTCTTATTCCGATCTCAGGTATGATATTATTTCCCCAAGCCCTTAGGCCTATTTAGTAAGTATTTAATTTCTTATTTTTTATTAACCATTTCCTCCAGTAGACTGATATTATTTTGTTGAAAGCCCTTAAATATTCATGGTAGAGTATTTAATTTCTTATTTTTTTTACTCTGGTGTAATTTCCGTTTCAAACTCTCGGACTGATATTATTTTGTTGAAAGCCCTTAAGGCCTATTCATGGTAGAGTATTTAATTTCTTATTTTTTAATACCTTCCTAAGTTGATATTAAAAAACCCTTAAAGCTGTTTCATGTGTGCAATGAACATTTCTTTAGCAACCTGAGATCAGATCCCCAAATAAGGATGATTACACATAGGTTATTTGATAGGAATACAATGTGCTGTTGGTGACGATGCTTTTTTACAATCACGAACTGGGAAGAAACCTCTTTACTGAAACATCTTACCTACTAAGGATGAAGCTTAATGTTACATAAAATGCCACACAATATTTATACCAGACATGTTATGCGTGCTATGACTTGTTGGTTTGATGTGTTGACCGTCCCATGTATCCTTCCTTCCAGAG
Source organism: Homarus americanus (assembly GCF_018991925.1). Classification (NCBI taxonomy): domain Eukaryota; kingdom Metazoa; phylum Arthropoda; class Malacostraca; order Decapoda; family Nephropidae; genus Homarus; species Homarus americanus. The sequence continues at coordinate 10,829,682 of NW_024722158.1, forward strand.
TTATGTCCCGGTGCAGGTAAGATTTATTGTTGACCTGTATGCAATAATCAAGATTTCATGACTGTTACTAAATGCAATTTCATCCAAGGCTACATTATCAATGAACCCAACATGAAATGATAGTCTGAACAACATGCCCGTGTAATCATAATTGTGTGTCTGTATTGCGTTTAAACAATCTATGTGATGGCTCCAACGTGGGATGGCTACCTGTAATAACGAGATGCTGAACAGTCTGTGTCAAAGAATAGGATCCATGTCCAAGGTATAAACATATGAAGAGCCAACAGTACTTCAGTGTGTATCAAAGACTGAAATGTTAGTCTGATCCACTTGATCCACTTACTCATCTCTCCATATTGTGCAATGTACCTTGCCTCAGACTGAGTGTCCTTGAGATAAATCAAATTGTGGACACAGTTAATAATCTGAAGGTCTATTGGGTGCATACCTGAACACTTAGACCTAGCATATTCTACATTGTTGGCAAACCAAGCCTCAATCTCGCTCAATTCCCCTGAAAATATGGTTACTTAAGAAAGAGATTAGTATATGTGTGGTTTACCATCTGGATGGTTGGAGGGGTGTTTGGACGAGATATGCTGAAACTGGCTATTTTAAACCCTTTCCTAAACCTTTTAAACATTGAGGTAATAGGAGCACTAGGCGATCTATGTCGTAAATTATGAGGATGGGGCATAGAGAGAGCGTTGGTTGTACATAAAATATTGTCCAAATTACCAGAACAAAATGACTATAAAATACTTCTCAAGTAAATCGTGAACTCAACACTTCACTGGTTAACTAACAATAAGTACAATTAGTGTATAAATAACTTAACGTACATAGAAATCTTGACAGTTGTGGGAACTGTGTAGTAGATGACTGAGGAGTCGTCTCGCTGCTCCAAACTGGGGGGAATAGTAGGAGGTGTAGAGGTGTATACCGCTCTGTCGGCTCTCACTGTTGCGGGTGTGTGTGGTGCTCCCTCGCCGATCCGCTGATGTCGTGGAGAAAAACTTCTCCAAGGGGCTGGACCCCTCATAGACCTTACCACTTCTGCGGTCCCTTACATCTGGAACCAGAGGTGCGACCAGTCTTTCCACCGCCTTCCTTACCTCCAAGCCTGTAGTCCACCCCCCTGACTACACCTTGCCCTTCCATCTGTAGTGATGATGGGTTGTGTTATATGTAGTGATGATGGTTGGTTTTATATGTAGTGGTGATGGTTGATGTTTCTGTAGTGACGATGGGTTGTGTTATATGTAGTGAGGATTGTTGGTGTTATATGTAGTGATGATAGTTGATGTTTATGTTGTGACGATGGGTTGTGTTTAATGTAGTGATGATGGTTGGTGTTATATGTACAGATGATGGTTGATGTTTATGTAGTGACGATGGGTTGTGTTATATGTAGTGATGATGGTTTGTGTTATATGTAGTGACGATGCATTGTGTTATATGTAGTGATGATGGTTTGTGTTATATGTAGTGACGATGGGTTGTGTTATATGTAGTGATGATGTTTGGTGTAATATGTAGTGATGATGGTTGGTTTTATATGTAGTGATGATGGTTGATGTTTATGTAGTGACGATGGGTTGTGTTATATATAGTGATGATTGTTGGTGTTATATGTAGTGATGATAGTTGATGTTTATGTAGTGACGATGGGTTGTATTTAATGTAGTGATGATGGTTGGTGTTATATGTAGTGATGATGGTTGATGTTTATGTAGTGACGATGGGTTGTGTTATATGTAGTGATGATGGTTTGTGTTATATGTAGTGACGATGGGTTGTGTTATATGTAGTGATGATGGTTTGTGTTATATGTAGTGACGATGGGTTGTGATAACACAACCCATCGTCACTACATATAACACAAACCATCATCACTACATACGTAGTTGTGATTGTTGGTGTTATATGTAGTGATGATGGTTGGTGTTATATGTAGTGATGATGGTAGATGTTTATGTAGTGACGATGGGTTGTGTTATATGTTGTGATGATGGTTGGTGTTATATGTAGTGATGATGGTTGATGTTTATGTAGTGACGATGGGTTGTGTTATATGTAGTGGTGATGGTTGGTGTTAAATGTAGTGATGATGGTTGGTGTTATATGTACTGATGATGGTTGATGTTTATGTAGTGACGATGGGTTGTGTTATATGCAGTGATGATGGATGGTGTTATATGTAGTGATGATGGTTGGTGTTATATGTAGTGATGATGGATGGTGTTATATATAGTGATGATGGATGATGTGTATGTAGTGATGATGGGTTGTGTTATATGTAGTGATGATGTTTGGTGTTATATGTAGTGATGATAGTTGAAGTTTATGTAGTGATGATAGGTTGTGTTTAATGTAGTGATGATGGTTGGTGTTATATGTAGTAACGATGGGTTGTGTTATATGTAGTGATGATGGTTTGTGTTATATGTAGTGACGATGGGTTGTGTTATATGTAGTGATGATGGTTGGTGTTATATATATGTAGTGATGATTGTTGATTTTATATGTAGTGATGATAGATGATGTTTATGTAGTGACGATGGGTTGTTATATGTAGTGATGATGGGTGGTGTTATATGTAGTGATGATGGATGGTGTTATATGTAGTGATGATGGATGATGTTTATGTAGTGACGTTGGGTTGTGTTTTATGTAATGATGATGGTTGATGTTATATATATATATAGTGATGATTGTTGATTTTATATGTAGTGATGATGGATGATGTTTATGTAGTGATGATGGGTTGTTATATATAGTGATGATGGTTGATGTTATATGTAGTTATGATGGATGATGTTAATGTAGTGACGATGGGTTGTGTTATATGTAATGATGATGGTTGGTGTTATATATATATATAGTGATGATTGTTGATTTTATATGTAGTGATGATGGATGATGTTTATGTAGTGACGATGGGTTGTTATATGTAGTGAGGATGGGTGGTGTTATATGTAGTGATGATGGTTGATGTTTATGTAGTGACGATGAGTTGTGTTATATGTAGTGGTGATGGTTGGTGTTATATGTAGTGATGATGGTTGGTGTTATATGTACTGATGATGGTTGATGTTTATGTAGTGACGATGGGTTGTGTTATATGCAGTGATGATGGATGATGTTATATGTAGTGATGATGGTTGGTTTTATATGTAGTGATGATGGATGGTGTTATATATAGTGATGATGGATGATGTTTATGTAGTGATGATGGGTTGTGTTATATGTAGTGATGATGGTTGGTGTTATATGTAGTGATTATAGTTGATGTTTATGTAGTGACGATGGTTTGTGTTATATGTAGTGACGATGGGTGGTGTTATCTGTAGTGATGATTGTTGGTGTTATATGCAGTGATGATGGATGATGTTTATGTAGTGACGTTGGGTTGTGTTATATGTAGTGATGATGGTTGGTGTTATATGTAGTGATGATGGTTGATGTTTATGTAGTGACGATGGGTTGTGTTATATGTAGTTGTGATTGTTGGTGTTATAAGTAGTGATGATGGTTGGTGTTATATGTAGTGATGATGGTTGATGTTTATGTAGTGACGATGGGTTGTGTTATATGTAGTGATGATAGGTGGTGTTATATGTAGTGATGATTGTTGATTTTATATGTAGTGATGATGGATGATGTTTATGGAGTGACGATGGGTTGTTATATGTAGTGATGATGGGTGGTGTTATATGTAGTGATGATAGATGGTGTTATATGTAGTGATGATGGATGGTGTTATATGTAGTGATGATGGTTGGTGTTATATGTAGTGATGATGGTTGGTGTTATATGTAGTGATGATGGTTGATGTTTATGTAGTGACGATGGGTTGTGTTATATGTAGTGATGATTGTTGGTGTTATATGTAGTGATGATAGTTGATGTTTATGTAGTGACGATGGGTTGGTGTTAATGTAGTGATGATGGTTGATGTTTATGTAGTGACGTTGGGTTGTGTTATATGTAGTGACGTTGGGTTGTGTTATATGTAGTGATGATGGTTGGTGTTATATGTAGTGATGATGGTTGATGTTTATGTAGTGACGATGGGTTGTGTTATATGTAGTTGTGATGGTTGGTGTTATAGGTAGTGATGATGGTTGGTGTTATATGTAGTGATGATGGTTGATGTTTATGTAGTGACGATGGGTTGTGTTATATGTAGTGATGATGTTTGGTGTAATATGTAGTGATGATGGTTGGTATTGTATGTAGTGACGATGAGTTGTGTTATATATAGTGATGATTGTTGGTGTTATATGTAGTGAAGATAGTTGATGTTTATGTAGTAACGATGGGTTGTGTTTAATGTAGTGATGATGGTTGGTGTTATATGTAGTGATGATGGTTGATTTTTATGTAGTGATGATGGGTTGTGTTATATGTAGTGATGATGGTTTGTGTTATATGTAGTGACGATGGGTTGTGTTATATGTAGTGATGATGGTTGGTGTTATATGTAGTGATGATGGTTGATGTTTATGTAGTGACGATAGGTTGTGCTGTATGTAGTGACGATGGGTTGTGTTATATGTAGTAATGATGGATGGTGTTATATGTAGTGATGATGGATGATGTTTATGTAGTGACGATGGGTTGTGTTATATGTAGTGATGATGTTTGGTGTTATATGTAGTGATGATGGTTGGTGTTATATGTAGTGATGATGGTTGATGTTTATGTAGTGACGATGGGTTGTGTTATATGTAGTGATGATGGGTGGTGTTATATGTAGTGATGATTATTGATTTTATATGTAGTGATGATGGATGATGTTTATGTAGTGACGATGGGTTGTTATATGTAGTGATGATGGTAGGTGTTATATGTAGTAATGATGGATGCTGTTATATGTAGTGATGATGGATGATGTTTATGTAGTGACGATGGGTTGTGTTATATGTAGTGATGATGGTTGGTGTTATATGTAGTGATGATGGTTGATGTTTATGTAGTGACGATGGGTTGTGTTATATGTAGTGGTGATGGTTGGTGTTATATGTAGTGATGATTGTTGGTGTTATATGTAGTGATGTTGGTTGATGTTTATGGAGTGACGATGGGTTGTGTTATATGTAGTGATGATGGTCGGTGTTATATGTAGTGATGATGGTTGGTGTTATGTGCATTGATGATGGATGGTGTTATATGTAGTGATGATGGTTGGTGTTATATGTAGTGATGATGGTTGATGTTTATATAGTGACGATGGGTTGTGTTATATGTAGTGGTGATGGTTGGTGTTATATGTAGTGATGATGGTTGGTGTTATATGTAGTGATGATGGTTGATGTTTATGTAGTGACGATGGGTTGTGTTAAATGTAATGATGATGGTTGGTTTTATATGTAGTAATGATGGTTGATGTTTATGTAGTGACGATGGGTTGTGTTATATCTAGTGATGATGGTTGGTGTTATATGTAGTGGATGGTTGATGTTTATGTAGTGACGAGTGATGATGGTTGGTGTTATATGTATTGATGATGGTTGATGTTTATGTTGTGACGATGGGTTGTGTTATATGTAGTGATGATGTTTGGTGTTATATGTAGTGATGATGGTTGGTGATTTATGTAGTGACGATGGTTGATGGTTATGTAGTGACGATGGGTTGTGTTATATGTAGTGATGATGTTTGATGTTATATGTAGTGATGATGGATGATGTTTATGTAGTGACGATGGGTTGTGTTATATGTAGTGATGATGGGTGGTGTTATATGTAGTGATGATGGATGTTGTTATATGTAGTGATAATGGATGATGTTTATGTAGTGACGATGGGTTATGTTATATGTAGTGATGATGGGTGGTGTTATATGTAGTGATGATGGTTGGTGTTATATGTAGTGATGATAGTTGGTGTTATATGTAGTGATGATGGTTGATATTTATGTAGTGAAGATTGGTTGTGTTATATGTAGTGACGATGGGTGGTGTTATATGTAGTGATGAAGGTTTTTGTTATATGTAGTGATGATGGTTGATGTTTATGTAGTGACGATGGGTTGTGTTATATGTAGTAACGATGGGTTGTGTTATATGTAAAAATGATGGATGGTGTCTGTGTTATATGTAGTGATGATGGTTGATGTTTATGTAGTGATGATGGGTTGTGTTATATGTAGGATGATGGTGTTATATGTAGTGATGATGGTTGATGTTTATGTAGTGACGATGGGTTGTGTTATATGTAGTGATGATGGTTGGTGTTGTATGTAGTGATGATGGTTGATGTTTATGTAGTGACGATGGGTTGTGTTATATGTAGTGATGATTGTTGGTGTTATATGTAGTGATGATAGTTGATGTTTATGTTGTGACGATGCGTTGTGTTTAATGTAGTGATGATGGTTGGTGTTATATGTAGTGATGATGGTTGATGTTTATGTAGTGACGATGGGTTGTGTTATATGTAGTGATGATGGTTTGTGTTATATGTAGTGACGATAGGTTTTGTTACACGTAGTAATGATGGATGGTGTTATATGTAGTGATGATGATTGATGCTTATGTAGTGACGATGCGTTGTGTTATATGTAGTGACGATGGGTTGTGTTATATGTAGTGATGATGGGTGGTGTTATATGTAGTGATGATGGTTGATGTTATATGTAGTGATGATGGATGATGTTTATGTAGTGACGATGGGTTGTGTTATATGTAGTGACGATGGGTGGTGTTATATGTAGTGATGATGGGTTTGTGTTATATGTAGTGATGATGGTTGGTGTTATATGTAGTGATGATGGAATGTGTTATATGTAGTGATGATGGATGGTGTTATATGTAGTGATGATGGTTGGTCTTATATGTAGTGATGATGGTTGATGTTTATGTAGTGACGATGGTTGTGTTATATGTAGTGACGATGGGTTGTGTTATATGTAGCGATGATGGTTGGTGTTATATGTAGTGATGATAGTGGATGTTTATGTAGTGACGATGGGCTGTGTTATATGTAGTGATGATGTTTGGTGTTATATGTAGTGATGTTGGTTGGTGTTATATGTAGTGATGATGGTTGATGTTTATGTAGTGACGATGGGTTGTTTTATATGTAGTGATGATGGGTGGTGTTATATGTAGTAATGATTGTTGATTTTATATGTAGTGATGATGGATGATGTTTATGTAGTGACGATGGGTTGTTATATGTAGTGATGATGGGAGGTGTTATATGTAGTGATGATGGATGGTGTTATATGTAGTGATGGGATGATGTTTATGTAGTGACGATGGGTTGTGTTATATGTAGTGATGACAGTTGGTGTTATATGTAGTGATGATGGTTGGTGTTATATGAAGTGATGATAGTGGATGTTTATGTAGTGACGATGGGCTGTGTTATATGTAGTGATGATGTTTGGTGTTATATGTAGTGATGTTGGTTGGTGTTATATGTAGTGATGATGGTTGATGTTTATGTAGTGACGATGGGTTGTGTTATATGTAGTGAAGATGGGTGGTGTTATATGTAGTGATGATGGATGGTGTTATATGTAGTGATGATGGATGATGTTTATGTAGTGACGATGGGTTGTGTTATATGTAGTGATGATGGGTGGTGTTATATGTAGTGATGATGGTTGATGTTTATGTAGTGATGATGGATGATGTTTATGTAGTGACGATGGGTTGTGTTATATGTAGTGATGATGTTTGGTGTCATATGTAGTGACGATCGGTTGTGTTATATGTAGTGATGATGGTCGGTGTCATATGAAGTGATGATGGTTGGTGTTATATGTAGTGATGATGGATGGTGTTATATGTAGTGATGATGGTTGGTTTTATATGTAGTGATGATGGTTGATGTTTATGTAGTGACGATGGGTTGTGTTATATGTAGTGGTGATGGTTGGTGTTATATGTAGTGATGATGGTTGGTGTTATATGTAGTGATGATGGTTGATGTTTATGTTGTGACGATGGGTTGTGTTATATGTAGTGATGATGTTTGGTGTTATATGTAGTGATGATGGTTGGTGATTTATGTAGTGTTGATGGTTGATGTTTATGTAGTGACGATGGGTTGTGTTATATGTAGTGATGATGGGTGGTGTTATATGTAGTGATGATGGATGGTTTTATATGTAGTGATGATAAATGATGTTTATGTAGTGACGATGGGTTGTGTTATATGTAGTGATGATGGGTGGTGTTATATGTAGTGATGATGGTTGGTGTTATATGTAGTGATGATAGTTGGTGTTATATGTAGTGATGATGGTTGATATTTATGTAGTGAAGATTGGTTGTGTAATATGTAGTGACGATGGGTGGTGTTATATGTAGTGATGAAAGTTTTTGTTATATGTAGTGATGATGGTTGATGTTTATGTAGTGGCGATGTTATGTGTTATATGTAGTAACGATGGGTTGTGTTATATGTAAAAATGATGGATGGTGTCATATGTAGTGATGATGGTTGGTGTTATATGTAGTGATGATGGTTGATGTTTATGTAGTGACGATGGGTTGTGTTATATGTAGTGATGATGGTTGATGTTTATGTAGTGATGATGGGTTGTGTTATATGTAGAGATGATGGTTGGTTTTATATGTAGTGATGATGGTTGATGTTTATGTAGTGACGATGAGTTGTGTTATATGTAGTGATGAGTGTTGGTGTTATATGTAGTGATGATAGTTGATGTTTATGTAGTGACGATGCGTTGTGTTTAATGTAGTGATGATGGTTGGTGTTATATGTAGTGATGATGGTTGATGTTTATGTAGTGACGATGGGTTGTGTTATATGTAGTGATGATGGTTTGTGTTAAATGTAGTGACGATAGGTTTTGTTACACGTAGTAATGATGGATGGTGTTATATGTAGTGATGATGATTGATGCTCATGTAGTGACGATGCGTTGTGTTATATGTAGTGACAATGGGTTGTGTTATATGTAGTGACGATGGGTTGTGTTATATGTAGTGATGATGGGTGGTGTTATATGTGGTGATGATGGTTGATGTTATATATAGTGATGATGGATGATGTTTATGTAGTGACGATGGGTTGTGTTATATGTAGTGACGATGGGTGGTGTTATATGTAGTGATGATGGTTTGTGTTATATGTAGTGATGATGGAATGTGTTATATGTAGTGATGATGGATGGTGTTATATGTAGTGATGATGGTTGGTGTTATATGTGATGATGGTTGATAACATGTAGTGACGATGGGTTGTGTTATATGTAGTGACGATGGGTTGTGTTATATGTAGCGATGATGGTTGGTGTTATATGTAGTGATGATAGTGGATGTTTATGTAGTGACGATGGACTGTGTTATATCTAGTGATGATGTTTGGTGTTATATGTAGTGATGTTGGTTGGTGTTATATGTAGTGATGATGGTTGATGTTTATGTAGTGACGATGGGTTGTGTTATATGTAGTGATGATGGGTGGTGTTATATGTAGTAATGATTGTTGATTTTATATGTAGTGATGATGGATGATGTTTATGTAGTGACGATGGGTTGTTATATGTAGTGATGATGGGAGGTGTTATATGTAGTGATGATGGATGGTGTTATATGTAGTGATGATGGATGATGTTTATGTAGTGACGATGGGTTGTGTTATATGTAGTGATGACAGTTGGTGTTATATGTAGTGATGATGGTTGGTGTTATATGTAGTGATGATGGATAGTGTTTATGTAGTGACGATGGGTTGTGTTATATGTAGTGATGATGGGTGGTGTTAGATGTAGTGATTATGGATGGTGTTATATGTAGTGATGATGGATGATGTTTATGTAGTGACGATCGGTTGTGTTACATGTAGTGATGATGGTCGGTGTTATATGTAGTGATGGTGGTTGGTCTTATATGTAGTGATGATGGATGGTGTTATATGTAGTGATGATGGTTGGTGTTATATGTAGTGATGATGGTTGATGTTTATGTAGTGACGATGGGTTGTGTTATATGTAGTGGTGATGGTTGGTGTTATATGTAGTGATAATGGTTGGTGTTATATGTAGTGATGATGGATGGTTATATATGAAGTGATGATGGTTGGTGTTATATGTAGTGATGATGGTTGATGTTTATGTAGTGACGATGGGTTGTGGTATATGTAGTGGTGATGGTTGGTGTTATATGTAGTGATGATGGTTGGTGTTATATGTAGTGATGATGGTTGATGTTTATGTTGTGACGTTGGGTTGTGTTATATGTAGTGATGATGTTTGGTGTTATATGTAGTGATGATGGTTGGTGATTTATGTAGTGATGATGGTTGATGTTTATGTAGTGACGATGGGTTGTGTTATATGTAGTGATGATGGTTGATGTTATATGTAGTGATGATGGATGATGTTTGTGTAGTGACGATGGGTTGTGTTATATGTAGTGATGATGGGTGGTGTTATATGTAGTGATGATGGATGGTGTTATATGTAGTGATGATGGATGATGTTTATGTAGTGACGATGGGTTGTGTTATATGTAGTGATGATGGGTGGTGTTATATGTAGTGACAATGGGTTGTGTTATATGTAGTGATGATGGTCGGTGTTATATGTAGTGATGATGGTTGGTGTTATATGTAGTGATGATGGATGGTGTTATATGAAGTGATGATGAGTTGTGTTATATGTAGTGATGATGGGTGGTGTTGTATGTAGTGATGATGGATGGTGTTATATGTAGTGATGATGGATGATGTTTATGTAGTGACGATGGGTTGTGTTATATGTAGTGATGATGGGTGGTGTTATATCTAGTGATGATGGTTGATGTTTATGTAGTGACGATGGGTTGTGTTATATGTAGTGGTGATGGTTGGTGTTATATGTAGTGATGATGGTTGGTGTTATATGTAGTGATGATGGTTGATGTTTATGTAGTGACGATGAGTTGTGTTATATGTAGTGATGATGTTTGGTGTCATATGTAGTGACGATCGGTTGTGTTATATGTAGTGATGATGGTTGGTGTTCATATGTAGTGATGATGGTTGGTGTTATATGTAGTGATGATGGATGGTGTTATATGTAGTGATGATGGTTGGTGTTATATGTAGTAATGATGGTTGATGTTTATGTAGTGACGATGGGTTGTGTTATATGTAGTGGTGATGGTTGGTGTTAAATGTAGTGATGATGGTTGGTGTTATATGTAGTGATGATGGATGGTGTTATATGAAGTGATGTGGTTGGTGTTATATGTAGTAATGATGGTTGATGTTTATGTAGTGACGATGGGTTGTGTTATATGTAGTGGTGATGGTTGGTGATATATGTAGTGATGATCGTTGGTGTTATATGTATTGATGATGGTTGATGTTTATGTTGTGACGATGGGTTGTGTTATATGTAGTGATGATGTTTGGTGTTATATGTAGTGATGATGGTTGGTGATTTATGTAGTGATGATGGTTGATGTTTATGTAGTGACGAGTGTTATATGTAGTGATGATGGTTGATGTTTATGTAGTGACGATGGGTTGGTGTTATATGTAGTGATGATGGTTGATGTGTAGTGACGATGGTTGTGATGTTGATGATGTAGTGATGATGGTTGATGTTTATGTAGTGACGATGGGTTGTGTTATATGTAGTGATGATGGTTGGTGTTATATGTAGTGATGATGGTTGATGTTTATGTAGTGACGATGGGTTGTGTTATATGTAGTGATGATGGTTGGTGTTATATGTAGTGATGATGGAATGTGTTATATGTAGTGATGATGGATGGTGTTATATGTAGTGATGATGGTTGGTCTTCTATGTAGTGATGATGGTTGATGTTTATGTAGTGACGATGGTTGTGTTATATGTAGTGACGATGGGTTGTGTTATATGTAGCGATGATGGTTGGTGTTATATGTAGTGATGATAGTGGATGTTTATGTAGTGACGATGGGCTGTGTTATATGTAGTGATGATGTTTGGTGTTATATGTAGTGATGTTGGTTGGTGTTATATGTAGTGATGATGGTTGATGTTTATGTAGTGACGATGGGTTGTTTTATATGTAGTGATGATGGGTGGTGTTATATGTAGTAATGATTGTTGATTTTATATGTAGTGATGATGGATGATGTTTATGTAGTGACGATGGGTTGTTATATGTAGTGATGATGGGAGGTGTTATATGTAGTGATGATGGATGGTGTTATATGTAGTGATGGGATGATGTTTATGTAGTGACGATGGGTTGTGTTATATGTAGTGATGACAGTTGGTGTTATATGTAGTGATGATGGTTGGTGTTATATGAAGTGATGATAGTGGATGTTTATGTAGTGACGATGGGCTGTGTTATATGTAGTGATGATGTTTGGTGTTATATGTAGTGATGTTGGTTGGTGTTATATGTAGTGATGATGGTTGATGTTTATGTAGTGACGATGGGTTGTGTTATATGTAGTGAAGATGGGTGGTGTTATATGTAGTGATGATGGATGGTGTTATATGTAGTGATGATGGATGATGTTTATGTAGTGACGATGGGTTGTGTTATATGTAGTGATGATGGGTGGTGTTATATGTAGTGATGATGGTTGATGTTTATGTAGTGATGATGGATGATGTTTATGTAGTGACGATGGGTTGTGTTATATGTAGTGATGATGTTTGGTGTCATATGTAGTGACGATCGGTTGTGTTATATGTAGTGATGATGGTCGGTGTCATATGAAGTGATGATGGTTGGTGTTATATGTAGTGATGATGGATGGTGTTATATGTAGTGATGATGGTTGGTTTTATATGTAGTGATGATGGTTGATGTTTATGTAGTGACGATGGGTTGTGTTATATGTAGTGGTGATGGTTGGTGTTATATGTAGTGATGATGGTTGGTGTTATATGTAGTGATGATGGTTGATGTTTATGTTGTGACGATGGGTTGTGTTATATGTAGTGATGAAGTTTGGTGTTATATGTAGTGATGATGGTTGCTGATTTATGTAGTGATGATGGATGATGTTTATGTAGTGACGATGGGTTGTGTTATATGTAGTGATGATGGTTGATGTTATATGTAGTGATGATGGATGATGTTTATGTAGTGACGATGGGTTGTGTTATATGTAGTGATGATTGGTGGTGTTATATGGAGTGATGATGGATGGTGTTATATGTAGTGATGATGGATGATGTTTATGTAGTGACGATGGGTTGTGTTATATGTAGTGATGATGGGTGGTGTTATATGTAGTGAAGTGGATGGTGTTATATGTAGTGATGATGGTTGGTGTTATATGTAGTGATGATAGTTGGTGTTATATGTAGTGATGATGGTTGATATTTATGTAGTGAAGATTGGTTGTGTTATATGTAGTGACGATGGGTGGTGTTATATGTAGTGATGAAGGTTTTTGTTATATGTAGTGATGATGGTTGATGTTTATGTAGTGACGATGGGTTGTGTTATATGTAGTAACGATGGGTTGTGTTATATGTAAAAATGATGGATGGTGTCATATGTAGTGATGATGGTTGGTGTTATATGTAGTGATGATGGTTGATGTTTATGTAGTGACGATGGGTTGTGTTATATGTAGTGATGATGGTTGATGTTTATGTAGTGATGATGGGTTGTGTTAAATGTAGAGATGATGGTTGGTTTTATATGTAGTGATGATGGTTGATGTTTATGTAGTGACGATGGGTTGTGTTATATGTAGTGATGATTGTTGGTGTTATATGTAGTGATGATAGTTGATGTTTATGTAGTGACGATGCGTTGTGTTTAATGTAGTGATGATGGTTGGTGTTATATGTAGTGATGATGGTTGATGTTTATGTAGTGACGATGGGTTGTGTTATATGTAGTGATGATGGTTTGTGTTATATGTAGTGACGATAGGTTTTGTTACACGTAGTAATGATGGATGGTGTTATATGTAGTGATGATGATTGATGCTCATGTAGTGACGATGCGTTGTGTTATATGTAGTGACGATGGGTTGTGTTATATGTAGTGATGATGGGTGGTGTTATATGTAGTGATGATGGTTGATGTTATATGTAGTGATGATGGATGATGTTTATGTAGTGACGATGGGTTGTGTTATATGTAGTGACGATGGGTGGTGTTATATGTAGTGATGATGGTTGGTGTTATATGTAGTGATGATGGTTGATGTTTATGTAGTGACGATGGGTTGTGTTATATGTAGTGATGATGGTTGGTGTTGTATGTAGTGATGATGGTTTAGTGTATGATGGTTGATGTTTATGGGTTGTGTTATATGTAGTGATGATGGTTGGTGTTATATGTAGTGATGATGGATGTGTTATATGTAGTGATGATGGATGGTGTTATATGTAGTGATGATGGTTGGTCTTATATGTAGTGATGATGGTTGATGTTTATGTAGTGACGATGGGTTGTGTTATATGTAGTGACGATGGGTTGTGTTATATGTAGCGATGATGGTTGGTGTTATATGTAGTGATGATAGTGGATGTTTATGTAGTGACGATGGGCTGTTTATATGTAGTGATGATGTTTGGTGTTATATGTAGTGATGTTGGTTGGTGTTATATGTAGTGATGATGGTTGATGTTTATGTAGTGACGATGGGTTGTGTTATATGTAGTGATGATGGGTGGTGTTATATGTAGTAATGATTGTTGATTTTATATGTAGTGATGATGGATGATGTTTATGTAGTGACGATGGGTTGTTATATGTAGTGATGATGGGAGGTGTTATATGTAGTGATGATGGATGGTGTTATATGTAGTGATGATGGATGATGTTTATGTAGTGACGATGGGTTGTGTTATATGTAGTGATGATGTTTGGTGTTATATGTAGTGATGTTGGTTGGTGTTATATGTAGTGATGATGGTTGATGTTTATGTAGTGACGATGGGTTGTGTTATATGTAGTGAAGATGGGTGGTGTTATATGTAGTGATGATGGATGGTGTTATATGTAGTGATGATGGATGATGTTTATGTAGTGACGATGGGTGGTGTTAGATGTAGTGATGATGGATGGTGTTATATGTAGTGATGATGGATGATGTTTATGTAGTGACGATCGGTTGTGTTGCATGTAGTGATGATGGTCGGTGTTATATGTAGTGATGATGGTTGGTCTTATATGTAGTGATGATGGATGGTCTTATATGTAGTGATGATGGTTGTGTTATATGATAGGGTTGGTGTTATATGAAGTGATGATAGTTGATGTTTATGTAGTGACGATGGGTTGTGTTCTATGTACTGATGATGGTTTGTGTTATATGTAGTGATGATGGTTGATGTTTATGTAGTAAAGATTGGTTGTGTTATATGTAGTGACGATGGGTGCTGTTATATGTAGTGATGAAGGTTAGTGTTATATGTAGTGATGATGGTTGATGTTTATGTAGCAACGATGGGTTGTGTTATATGTAGTGACGATGGGTTGTTATATGTAGTGATGATGCTTGGTGTTATATGTAGTGATGATGGATGGTGTTATATGTAGTGATGATGGATGATGTTTATGTAGTGACGTTGGGTTGTGTTATATGTAGTGATGATGGTTGGTGTTATATGTAGTGATGATGGTTGATGTTTATGTAGTGACGATGGGTTGTGTTATATGTAGTGATGATGTTTGGTGTAATATGTAGTGATGATGGTTGGTGTTGTATGTAGTGATGATGGTTGATGTTTATGTAGTGATGATGGGTTGTGTTATATGTAGTGATGATGGTTGGTTTTATATGTAGTGATGATGGTTGATATTTATGTAGTGACGATTGGTTGTGTTATATGTAGTGATGATTGTTGGTGTTATATGTAGTGATGATAGTTGATGTTTATGTAGTGACGATGTGTTGTGTTTAATGTAGTGATGATGGTTTGTGTTATATGTAGTGATGATGGTTGATGTTTATGTAGTGATGATGGGTTGTGTTATATGTAGTGATGATAGTTTGTGTTATATGTAGTGACTATGGGTTGTGTTATATGTAGTGATGATGGTTTGTGTTATATGTAGTGACGATGGGTTGTGTTATATGTAGTGATGATGAGTGGTGTTATATGTAGTGATGATGGTTGATGTTTATGTAGTGACGATGGGTTGTGTTATATGTAGTGATGATGGTTGGTGTTATATGTAGTGTTGATGGTTGATGTTTTTGTAGTGATGATAGGTTGTGTTATATGTGGTGATGATGGTTGGTGTTATATGTAGTGATGATCGTTGGTGTTATATGTAGTGATGATGGATGGTGTTATATGTAGTCATGATGGGTGGTGTTATATGTAGTGATGATGGTTGGTGTTATATGTAGTGATGATGGTTGATGTTTATGTACTGAGTTTTGCTGCTGTCACGGAAAATGCTTTTTCCCCCTAAAGGTGCTGTACTTTTTCTAGTGAAAACACTCAATTTTGAATGAAAACAGTGGAATTCGTTTGTTTTACTTCTTTTCACGGAATATGCTTGTTTTCTGTAAAAAGCCGTGCATTTTAGTTCAATCAATTTTTTTCACGAAAAATGTGTTTTCTGCTCAAAAAAGCGTATTTTTTTTTCACTGACATCTTTTCACAGAAAACGCTTGTTTTCTGCTCAAACACACTGTTTTTAGTTAGTTTTACTTCTTCTAATGGAAACACTCAGTTTTTACTAAAAAAACAATGTATTTAAGTAAGTTTTACTTTTGTCACGCAAAACGCTTTTTTTTCTCTTAAAAATGCTGTTTATAGTTAGTTTTACTTCTTCTAGTGAAAACCCTCAATTTTGAAGGAAAAAAGGGAAATATGTTTGTTTTCTACACAAAACAGTGCTTTTTAGTTCATTCTATTTTTTCGAAAAAAGCTTGTTTTCTGCTCAAAAAGTGTTATTTTAGTTCTCTGACGTCTTTTCACGGTAAACGCTTGTTTTCTCCTCAAACACACTGCTTTACATTTGTTTAATTCTTTTACTGGAAACATCAGTTTCTCCCCAAAACAGTGTATTTTACTTTGTCACGGAAACACTTGTTCTCTGCAAAAACGCTGTTTATAGTTAGTCTTACTCCTTGCAGTGGAAACACTCAGTTTTTACTCAAAACAGTGAATGCAAGTAAGTTTTACTTCTGTCACGGAATATGTCTTCTGCAAAAAATAGTGCATTATAGTACATTTTATTTTTTTCGTGAAAAACGCTTGGTTTCTGCTCAAAAACGTGTATTTTAGTTCACTGGCGTCTTTTCACGAAAAACGATTGTTTTCTGCTCAAAAAATAGTATTTTAGTTCACTGACGGTTTTTCACGGAAAAAGTTTTTTTCTGCCCAAACACACTGCTTTTAATTAGTCTTACTTCTTGTACTGGAAACACGCAGTTTGTACAAAAAAAAAGTGTATTAAGTTTTACTTCTGTCAAGGAAAACTCTCGTTTCTCTTAAAAATGTTGTTTCTAGTTAGTTTTACTTCTTGAACTGGAAACACTCAGTTTTTTTCTAAAAAAATAGTGCATTAACTTTTCTTCTGTCATGGAAAACGCTCTCTTGAAAACACTCACGAAAAACGCTTGTTTTCTGCTAAAAACAAGTGTATTATAGTTCACTGACGTTTTTTCACAGAAAGCGCTTGTTTTCTGCTCAAAAACACTGCTTGTAGTTAGATTTACTTTTTCTACTAGAAACACTCAGTTTTTACAGTGTTATATGTAGTGATGATGGTTGGTGTTATATGTAGTGATGATGGTTGATGTTTATGTAGTGACGATGGGTTGTGTTATATGTAGTGATGACGGTTTGTGTTATATGTAATGACGATGGGTTGTGTTATATGTAGTGATGATGGTTGGTGTTATATGTAGTGATGATGGTTCATGTTATATGTACTGTAGTTATGATGGATGATGTTAATGTAGTGACGATGGGTTGTGTTATATGTAGTGATGATGGTTGGTGTTATATGTAGTGATGATTGTTGATTTTATATGCAGCGATGATGGATGATGTTTATGTAGTGACGATGGGTTGTTATATGTAGTGATGATGGGTGGTGTTATATGTAGTGATGATGGATGGTGTTATATGTAGTGATGATGGATGATGTTTATGTAGTGACGTTGGGTTGTGTTATATGTAGTGATGATGGTTGGCGTTATATGTAATGATGATAGTTGGTGTTATATGTAGTGATGATGGATGGTGTTATATGTAGTGATGATGGTTGATGTTATATGTAGTGATGATGGTTGATGTTTATGTAGTAAAGATTGGTTGTGTTATATGTATTGACGATGGGTGGTTTTATATGTAGTGATGATGGTTGGTGTAATATGTAGTGATGATGGTTGATGTTTATGTAGTGACGATGGGCTGTGTTATATGTAGTGACGATGTGTTGTGTTATATGTAGTAATGATGGATGGTGTTATATGTATTGATGATGGTTGATGTCATTGTAGTGACGATGAGTTGTGTTATATGTAGTGACGATGGGTGGTGTTACATGTAGTGATGATGGTTGGTGTTATATGTAGTTATGATGGTTGATGTTTATGTAGTGACGATGGGTTGTGTTATATGTAGTGACGATGGGTGGTGTTATATGTAGTGATGATGGTTTGTGTTATATGTAGTGATGATAGTGGATGTTTATGTAGTGACGATGGGCTGTGTTATATGTAGTGATGTTGGTTGGTGTTATATGTAGTGATGATGGTTGATGTTTATGAAGTGACGATAGGTTGTGCTATATGTAGTGACGATGGGTTGTGTTATATGTAGTAATGATGGATGGTGTTATATGTAGTGATGATGGTTGGTGTTATATGTAGTGATGATTGTTGATTTTATATGCTGTGATGATGGATGATGTTTATGTAGTGACGATGGGTTGTTATATGTAGTGATGATGGGTGGTGTTACATGTAGTGAAGATGGATGGTGTTATATGTAGTGATGATGGATGATGTTTATGTAGTGACGATGGGTTGTGTTATATGTAGTGATGATGTTTGGTGTAATATGTAGTGATGATGGTTGGTGTTGTATGCTGCGCTGTGCGTAGTGATGATGGTCGATGTCGGCGGTGATGATGGGTGGTGCTGCGGCGTAGATGATGGTTGGTTTTATATGTAGTGATGATGGTTGATGTTTATGTAGTGACGATGGGTTGTTATATGTAGTGATGATTGTTGGTGTTATATGTAGTGATGATAGTTGATGTTTATGTAGTGATGATGGGTTGTGTTTAATGTAGTGATGATGGTTGGTGTTATATGTAGTGATGATGGTTGATGTTTATGTAGTGACGATGGGTTGTGTTATATGTAGTGATGATAGTTTGTGTTATATGTAGTGATTATGGGTTGTGTTATATGTAGTGGTGATGGTTTGTGTTATATGTAGTGACGATGGGTTGTGTTATATGTGGTAATGATGGATGGTGTTATATGTAGTAATGATGGTTGATGTTAATGTAGTGACGATGGGTTGTGTTATATGTAGTGATGATGTTTGGTGTTATATTTAGTAACAATGGGTTATGTTATATGTAGTGATGATGGTCGGTGTTATATGTAGTGATGATGGTTGGTGTTATATGTAGTGATGATGGATGGTGTTATATGTAGTGATGATGGTTGGTGTTATATGTAGTGATGATGGTTGATGTTTATATTGTGACGATTGGTTGTGTTATATGTAGTGATGATGTTTGGTGTTATATGTAGTGATGATGGTTGGTGATTTATGTAGTGATGATGGTTCAAGTGTATGTAGTGACGATGGGTTGTGTTATATGTAGTGATGATGGGTGGTGTTATATGTAGTGATGATGGATGATGTTTATGTAGTGATTATGGGTTGTGTTATATGTAGTGATGGTTGGTGTTATATAAAGTGGTGATGCTTGGTGTTATATGTAGTGATGATGGATGGTGTTATATGTAGTGATGATGGTTGGTGATATATGTAGTGATGATGGTTGATGTTTATGTAGTGAAGATTGGTTGTGTTATATGTAGTGACGATGAGTGGTGTTATATGTAGTGATGAAAGGTTTTTGTTATATGTAGTGATGATGGTTGATGTTTATGTAGTGACGATGGGTTGTGTTATATGTAGTGATGATGGGTTGTTTTATATGTAATAATGAGATGACATGTGTTATATGCAGTGATGATGGCTGATGCTTTGCAGTGACGATAGGTCAGCGCAGTGATGATGGCTGGTGCTATATGTAGTGACGATGGCTGATGCTCTGCGAAGAATGATGGGTTGTTGCGCTGGCGGTGACGATGGCTTGCGTTATACGCAGCAATGATGGAAGCGTTATATGTAGTGACGATGGATGGTGTTATATGTAGTGATGATGGTTGGTCTTATATGTAGTGATGATGGTTGATGTTTATGTAGTGACGATGGGTTGTGTTATATGTAGTGACGATGGGTTGTGTTATATGTAGCGATGATGGTTGGTGTTATATGTAATGATGATAGTGGATGTTTATGTAGTGACGATGAGCTGTGTTATATATAGTGATGATGTTTGGTGTTATATGTAGTGATGATGGTTGGTGTTATATGTAGTGATGATGGTTGATGTTTATGTAGTGACGATGGGTTGTGTTATATGTAGTGATGATGGGTGGTGTTATATGTAGTGATGATTGTTTATTTTATATGTAGTGATGATGGATGATGTCTGCGCAGGACGATGGGCTGTTACGGCAGAAGTAAGTGATGATGGAGGTGCTATATGTAGTGATGATGGATGGTGCTATATGCAGGATGATGGATGATGTTTGCGGTGAAAGACGATGGGTGTACATATATGCAGGATGATAGCTGGTGTTATATGCAGTGATGATTATTGACGTTTGCGTGAAAAGCGATGGATTGTGTTATATGTAGTGATGATGGTTGGTGTTATATGTAGTGATGATGGTTGGTGTTATATGTAGTGATGATGGTTGATGTTTATGTAGTGACGATGGGTTGTGTTACATGTAGTGATGATGTTTGGTGTTATATGTAGTGACGATCGGTTGTGTTATATGTAGTGATGATGGTCGGTGTTATATGTAGTGATGATGGTTGGTCTTATATGTAGTGATGATGGATGGTGTTATATGTAGTGATGATGTTTGGTGTTATATGTAGTGATGATGGTTGATGTTTATGTAGTGACGATGGGTTGTGTTATATGTAGTGGTGATGGTTGGTGTTATATGTAGTGATGATGGTTGGTGTTATATGTAGTGATGATGGATTGTGTTATATGAAGTGATGATGGTATGTGTTATATGTAGTGATGATGGTTGATGTTTATGTAGTGACGATGGGCTGTGGTATATGTAGTGGTGATGGTTGGTGTTATATGTAGTGATGATGGTTGGTGTTATATGTAGTGATGATGGTTGATGTTTATGTTGTGATGTTGGGTTGTGTTATATGTAGTGATGATGTTTGGTGTTATATGTAGTGATGATGGTTGGTGTTATATGTAGTGATGATGGTTGATGTTTATGTTGTGATGTTGGGTTGTGTTATATGTAGTGATGATGTTTGGTGTTATATGTAGTGATGATTGTTTATTTTATATGTAGTGATGATGGATGATGTTCATGTAGTGTTGTTATATGTAGTGATGATGGGAGGTGTTATATGTAGTGATGATGGATGGTGTTATATGTAGTGATGATGGATGATGTTTATGTAGTGACGATGGGTTGTGTTATATGTAGTGATGATAGTTTGTGTTATATGTAGTGATTATGGGTTGTGTTATATGTAGTGGTGATGGTTTGTGTTATATGTAGTGACGATGGGTTGTGTTATATGTAGTAATGATGGATGGTGTTATATGTAGTAATGATGGTTGATGTTTATGTAGTGACGATGGGTTGTGTTATATGTAGTGATGATGTTTGGTGTTATATTTAGTAACAATGGGTTGTATTATATGTAGTGATGATGGTCGGTGTTATATGTAGTGATGATGGTTGGTGTTATATGTAGTGATGATGGATGGTGTTATATGTAGTGATGATGGTTGGTGTTATATGTAGTGATGATGGTTGATGTTTATATTGTGACGATTGGTTGTGTTATATGTAGTGATGATGTTTGGTGTTATATGTAGTGATGATGGTTGGTTATTTATGTAGTGATGATGGTTCATGTTTATGTAGTGACGATGGGTTGTGTTATATGTAGTGATGATGGGTGGTGTTATATGTAGTGATGATGGATGGTGTTATATGTAGTGATGATGGATGATGTTTATGTAGTGATTATGGGTTGTGTTATATGTAGTGATGGTTGGTGTTATATAAAGTGGTGATGCTTGGTGTTATATGTAATGATGATGGATGGTGTTATATGCAGTGATGATGGTTGGTGATATATGTAGTGATGATGGTTGATGTTTATGTAGTGAAGATTGGTTGTGTTATATGTAGTGACGATGAGTGGTGTTATATGTAGTGATGAAAGGTTTTTGTTATATGTAGTGATGATGGTTGATGTTTATGAAGTGACGATGGGTTGTGTTATATGTAGTGATGATGGGTTGTTTTATATGTAATAATGATGGATGGTGTTATATGTAGTGATGATGGTTGATGTTTTTGTAGTGACGATAGGTTGTGATATATGTAGTGATGATGGTTGGTGTTATATGTAGTGATGATGGTTGATGTTTATGTAGTGACGATGGGTTATGTTATATGTAGTGATGATGGTTGGTGTTATATGTAGTAATGATGGAATGTGTTATATGTAGTGATGATGGATGGTGTTATATGTAGTGATGATGGTTGGTCTTATATGTAGTGATGATGGTTGATGTTTATGTAGTGACGATGGGTTGTGTTATATGTAGTGACGATGGGTTGTGTTATATGTAGCGATGATAGTTGGTGTTATATGTAGTGATGATAGTGGATGTTTATGTAGTGACGATGAGCTGTGTTATATATAGTGATGATGTTTGGTGTTATATGTAGTGATGATGGTTGGTGTTATATGTAGTGATGATGGTTGATGTTTATGTAGTGACGATGGGTTGTGTTATATGTAGTGATGATGGGTGGTGTTATATGTAGTGATGATTGTTTATTTTATATGTAGTGATGATGGATGATGTTTATGTAGTGACGATGGGTTGTTATATGTAGTGATGATGGGAGGTGTTATAGGTAGTGATGATGGATGGTGTTATATGTA
This sequence comes from Homarus americanus, assembly GCF_018991925.1. NCBI lineage: Eukaryota > Metazoa > Arthropoda > Malacostraca > Decapoda > Nephropidae > Homarus > Homarus americanus. The sequence continues at coordinate 10,852,860 of NW_024722158.1, forward strand.
GTGATGATGGATGATGTTTATGTAGTGACGATGGGGTGTGTTATATGTAGTGATGATAGTTGGTGTTATATGTAGTGATGATGATTGATGTTTATGTAGTGGCGATGGATTGTGTTATATGTAGTGGTGATGGTTGGTGTTATATGTAGTGATGATGGTTGGTGGTATATGTAGTGATGATGGTTGATGTTTATGTAGTGACGATGGGTTGTGTTATATGTAGTGATGATGTTTGGTGTTATATGTAGTGACGATCGGTTGCGTTACATGTAGTGATGATGGTCGGTGTTATATGTAGTGATGATGGTTGGTCTTATATGTAGTGATGATGGTTGGTGTTATATGTAGTGATGATGGTTGGTGTTATATGTAGTGATGATGGTTGATGTTTATGTAGTGACGATCGGTTGTGTTATATGTAGTGGTGATGGTTGGTGTTATATGTAGTGATGATGGTTGGTGTTATATGTAGTGATGATGGATGGTGTTATATGAAGTGATGATGGATGATGTTTATGTATTGACGATGGGTTGTGTTATATGTAGTGATGATGGTTTGTGTTATATGTAGTGATGATGGTTGATGTGTATGTAGTGACGATGGGTTGTGGTTTATGTAGTGGTGATGGTTGGTGTTATATGTAGTGATGATGGTTGGTGTTATATGTAGTGATGATGGCCGATGTTTCTGTTGTGACGTTGGGTTGTGTTATATGTAGTGATGATGTTTGGTGTTATATGTAGTGATGATGGTTGGTGATTTATGTAGTGATGATGGTTGATGTTTATGTAGTGACGATGGGTTGTGTTATATGTAGTGATGATGGTTGATATTATATGTAGTGATGATGGATGATGTTTATGTAGTGATGATGGGTTGTGTTATATGTAGTGATGATGGGTGGTGTTAGATGTAGTGATGATGGATGGTGTTAAGTGTAATGATGATGGATGATGTTTATGTAGTGACGATGGGTTGTGTTATATGTAGTGATGATGGGTGGTGTTATATGTAGTGACGATGGGTTGTGTTATATGTAGTGACGATGGGTTGCGTTATATGTAGCGATGATGGTTGGTGTTATATGTAGTGATGATGGACGGCGTTATATGAAGTGATGATGAGTTGTGTTATATGTAGTGATGATGGGTGGTGTTGTGCGTGGTGATGATGGATGCGGCGCGTAGCGATGATGGATGATGTTTATGTAGTGACGACGGGTTGTGTTATATGTAGATGATGGGTGGTGTTATATCTTAGTGATGATGGCTGATGCTTGCGTAGTGACGATGGGTTGTGTTATATGTAGTGGTGATGGCTGGTGTTATATGTAGTGATGATGAGTGGTGTTATATGTAGTGATGATGGTTAATGTTTATGTAGTGACGATGGGTTGTGTTATATGTAGTGATAATGATTGGTGTCATATGTAGTGACGATCGGTTGTGTTATATGTAGTGATGATGGTCGGTGTCATATGAAGTGATGATGGTTGGTGTAATATGTAGTGATGATGGATGGTGTTATATGTAGTGATGATGGTTGGTGTTATATGTAGTGATGATGGTTGATGTTTATGTAGTGACGATGGGTTGTGTTATATGTAGTGGTGATGGTTGGTGTTAAATGTAGTGATGATGGTTGGTGTTATATGTAGTGATGATGGATGGTGTTATATGAAGTGATGATGGTTGGTGTTATATGTAGTAATGATGGTTGATGTTTATGTAGTGACGATGGGTTGTGTTATATGTAGTGGTGATGGTTGGTGTTATATGTAGTGATGATGGTTGGTGTTATATGTATTGATGATGGTTGATGTTTATGTTGTGACGATGGGTTGTGTTATATGTAGTGATGATGTTTGGTGTTATATGTAGTGATGATGGTTGGTGATTTATGTAGTGATGATGGTTGATGTTTATGTAGTGACGATGGGTTGTGTAATATGTAGTGATGATGGTTGATGTTATATGTAGTGATGATGGATGATGTTTATGTAGTTAACGATGGGTTGTGTTATATGTAGTGATGATGGGTGGTGTTATATGTAGTGATGATGGTTGGTGTTATATGTAGTGATGATAGTTGGTGTTATATGTAGTGA
>NW_024722158.1:10855067-10881227 GCF_018991925.1 Homarus americanus
TTATATTCGTTCTCTAATGACGTATTATTTTATATATTTATTTTTATTATTTTGTTTCCATATTTATTTTCTTATTTTTAACTTGTATATTTTTTTCTCCGTATTTTAGTTTTATATATTATTTATTTTATTTTTCATCTTTCAGTTTATATTTTTAATGTTTATGTTGATCATTTAATGTTATAATTGTTAATTCACTTCATAATTATTTTATTGTTTATTTAATTAACATTATTTTAGTGCTCTGTGTGTGTGTTTGTGTGTGTCTGTGTGTGTGTGTGTGTTTGTGTGTGTCTGTGTGTGTGTGTCTCTGTGTGTGTGTGTGTGTGTGTGTCGTGATGTTAATTTATTTTCGGACTTGATTTTTTATTCCCGTGATTTTAATATAAAAAACATCATACTTGGTGATTGACTCTGTTTTTTGTTAAGTCATGCTGGTTGAACTGTAGCTAGTGTCTTGTGTATTTGTCCTGGAACAATTAATGTGTGTATGTGTCCTGGAACAAGCGCCATGTGTCCTGGAACAAAGTGAGTGTTCATTATCCATTGACACAGCGATTCCCCGAACTGTTAAGATATAATTGGGCAAACGTAATCATTCCATCGTTTTGTTTACGGTGTGTGTGGTTGATGTGGGTGTCTGGGGTGGGTGGGCAGATGTGGGTGGGTGGGTGGTTAATGTGGGTGTTTGATGCGAGTTATTAGTGTGTGTAATTAGAGTGACAAAAATAGATAAGTTAAATATATGCAGGTAAATTCCAGGTAACCATGCCAGCCAGCCAGCAGGTGGGTAACGCGAGGAGCTGTGTGAAACTATTTAATGTGATTTTCCATGAACAAACTCGCGGCTAATTGAATTTCACCTGAACCAGCCAAGCTTAGGTAGTATTCGATTAAATTATACATGATTTGGGTAATGAAAACAAGTAAATAAATTCATTGAGGGTATTAAATGTAAGGATGGCTACGATGGCTATTGTTGTTGGCGGCGTTGATTGGCGTGGAAATCTGGGACTGGCGTGGAAATCTGGGACTGGCGTGGAAATCTGGGACTGGCGTGGAAATCTGGGACTGGCGTGGAAATCTGGGACTGGAGTGAAAATCTGGGACTGACGTGAAAATCTGGGCGGATTGACGTGTTGTGTCGGGTCGGTGTAACCAGGTTGTGTTGGTCGGGGATCACAGCATTACACGCAGGTAAAGCCCTCTGCCAGACGAGGCGGCACAGAATAAGAAGCTTTGACAGCTTACCTGGAGTTTACCTGGAGTGCCTGTCATTTTCGATGCCAGCTTAAGCGGGCCAATCCCTCTCTAAGCGAGCTGCCTGGCGTTGATACCTGATGGTGGCACCGCCGCTCGTAACCTCCATATATACTGTGCCGTACACCATAACTTAGCAGAACTCACTTTGTTATGATAGTTTAGAGGGAAGGCAATGTTTTGTGTGTATCTATGTCTCTGTCTGTGTGTCTGTCTGTGTCTGTCTGTGCGTCTGTCTGTGTGTCTGTCTGTGTCTGTCAGTCTGTGTGTCTGTCTGTGTCTGTCTGTATGTACATCAACCGCTCATATACCCATTTCCACAACCAGTGAACGGAACCAAACCTGAGCAACTATCCAATGGTAAATATTTTTAACGATAGCGGTAAACGGGACCAAAATATACACACTGTCTACTGCTGGTTTCATAACACACACAAATTTCACTGTGAAACTAAGAGCTAATGAGAGTGATTCTGGTGTGGTAGTTCTCGCCTCGTTTACTCTTAACCTAACCTAACCTAACCTAACCTAACCTAACCTAACCAACACTAACTTAGCTTCCTGGCTTAATATACCAACAGACACCTACATTCTTGAAAGTTCCTACCATAAAAAAAAAATCCTTGTAAAATAAATTATAAAACTCTCTCTCTCTCTCTCTCTCTCTCTCTCTCTCTCTCTCTCTCTCTCTCTCTCTCTCTCTCTCTCTCTCTCTCTCTCTCTCTCTCTCTCTCTCTCTCTCTCTCTCTCGAAAAAAAAATGGTTGTTAAATAATTTCGTATGATTGCGGCAGTAAAAAAAAATAGTATAAACGAGGCTATTTACTACGGCTATTACAATGACCTGTGTTTATTACCGTGCTGGGGTCTCAGGTCTTATTGTACAGCTCCCTCAATAGTGTCTTTGTTATTGTCCTTGTTATTCCTGTTTTGTTCTTGTCGTTGTTATTGTCCTTGTTCTTGTCCTGGCCGCTGTCCGTGTCCTTAGCGGTTTCCTTGTCTTGTCAGTGTCCTTGGTACGTTAATATATACAGTAAATTGATGGACTGTACTACGGTAATTAATCAGACTCTCTTGCCCAGGGGTAGTTAAATAAGACTCTTGCCGATGGTAGTTAAGCTCTTGCCTAGGGTAGTTAAATAAGACTCTTGCCCAGGATAACGAGACTCTTGCCCGGGGTAGTTAAATAAGACTCTTGCCCAGGATAACTAGACTCTTTTGCCCAGGATAATTAAATAGACTCTTGCCTAGCATAACTAGACTCTTGCCCAGGGTAGTTAAATAAGACTCAATTGTCCCGTGGAAATAAAACCCGAGAAGGTTGAGTGCCAGTGCCATAACATAGGATAGAGGGCCGACAGGAACGATCTGTTAAGTTATCCTTCGGGCGGTGGTGCGTGGCCACTCGTAAACTGTGTGGAGTACTCAGTAGTGCCAGGGAGTGCCAGTACTCAAGCTGCGGCCCCAGTGAACTCTACCTGGTATAGGCACTCACTAACCCCCCCCCCCCCTACCTCCCATACACCTGCACTACCACATGTTTTCCTTCTCCCTATTTTCTACCTATTTTCTCACCCCCAACACCCCACGCTTACCTCCCCCTCCTACTCATGTACCCCCACTATGACATTCATTTTCTTCTTCCCTCACCCACCCACCCGCCCACCCTCACCTACTCGCCCATCCTCCCACCTACTCGCTCTTTACCCTCCACCCATCCACCCATCCTCCACCTACTTGCCCACCCCCCACTATGCCCACCCTCCACCACCCACCCACATCGACTCCCTTCTTATATTCTGGACCCCACCTGAAGGATCACACGATTGAGCCCTGCGACTAGGGGACACAAGGACTATTAAGGGCACGTCACGGTGGTATGGGCACGTCACTGGGTATGGGCACGTCACTGGGTATGGGCACATCACTGGGTATGGGCACGTCACGGTGGTATTAAGGGCAGCGACTCCTACATCAAGCGGGATAATATAGTTTACAACAATTCCCTGGTCTCTGCGGTCACCTGTATGTGAGAGAGAGAGAGAGAGAGAGAGAGAGAGAGAGAGAGAGAGAGAGAGAGAGAGGTAATTGCTGTTGTCTCTCACTATAATTCTTTTCCCAGGATGACGAGTGAGACAGAGAGATGAGATTCTAATATATTTCTTAATTAACTAGATGTGTCTCATGGCTCTATTAAGATTAGATCCATCCAGTATCTTTAACTAGTGGTGATATCTTTAACTAGTGGTTATAGTATATTTAACAAGAGCGGTGAAATAAGGTCAAGGTTATATTAGCAGGGGGGTCAGTCAGGTCAATCTTATATTATCGGGAGGAGTCGGGTCAATGTTATATTATCGGGAGGAGTCAGGTCAATGTTTTATTATCGGGAGGAGTCAGGTCAATGTTATATTATCGGGAGGAGTCAGGTCAATGTTAAATTAGCAGGAGGGTCAGTCAGGTCAGTGTTAAATTAGCACTATTATTCGACTGACTAGTTCTCAGCACCACACAAGGGATGGTTAGTGTTTATATAACCAAAACCTGTAGATAATATTTAATTCAATATTAATTATAATATTTCGCCTTTGTTTTAATTTAATTGGTCGGATTGTCATGTGAAAAGGTTATTTAACTTAATTGCCGTCGAGATATTTGTTAATTAAACTATGTATTATATTGATCTCTTTTTTTTGAGGTGCCTTGGATTGTCGTGTGTAAATAAAAGGTTTATTGTACGCTGCTGTGTGTATTAATTAAATCTTGAATTATTGTGATTGTCCCTCTGATCTCTTCTTTATCGTCCACCTCCTCCTTTTCCTACGTTCCTCTTCCTTCTTTTCCTCCTCTTCTTCTTCTGTCTCTCTTCCCTCTTTTTCCCTCCTCCCGATTGTCCCTCTTTCTCCTCCTGATTGTCTCTTTTTCTCCTCCTCCTTCCCTGTCCCTTCCTCCTTCTCCTTCCCTGGTCCCCTTCCTCCTCATCTCGAACTTCCCCTGGCCCCAACTCCTCCTCCTTTGCTTCTCTCCTCCTGACCTAACCTAACCTTCCCTACCCCCCCTCCCCTGTAGTTCTTAGGTGTTTAATCATTAGGGAAATATGCTTGGGGATTAAACATGGTGATCAGGCACTTGTGTCTAGCCCATGGAGGTGGCTGTGTCTTGCTTCACTCTATAGTTAAAACTCTCTATTACCTCCTCCTCCTCCTCCTGAGCCTCTCTACAGTTAAAACCCCGCCTACCTCCCCTCCCTCCCTCCTCCCTCCCTCCCCTCCCCTCCCTCCTCCCTCCCCTCCCTCCCTCCCCCCTCCCTCCCTCCCTCCCACATTCCTACCCTGGTATCAGTCAGTCTCTCCCTCCTGGCCTTTTGTACTGGAAACCTTGAATGTGTCAAGCTGTGAATTGGAAGCTTTCGTGTCATTGATCAGGCGCTCAGGGCAGGCATTGTTCCTCACTGACTCCCGGGGCTGGCCAGGGTAGGAGGAGCCTTACCTATCCTGACCCCGGTCCATCTCCCCCCCCACCCCTCCCTCCCTCCTCCCTTCCTCCCTCCTCAAGCCGCCTCACAAACACCCAAACACCGTACTAGAGCATGCAAACACACAAACACCCCCTACAATACATAACCCCCCCCACAGAAGGATATACCTCCCACAAACACAAACATTCACACAAGCTTATACACATTCACAAATATTGCAATCAGATATACCCAGTAAGCATATACATACACACGTCCTCCACGTAAGGTAAACCATCCTTCGTCCCTCCTCCCCCCTCACCATCCCTCCCCCCAGCGCTCTTTGAAATACCACACATACACTCTCCACAGGTACACACACACACACACACATTCCCCCTCCTCTTTCATTCCGACCCCATCCTGCACCCTTATTCTCCCAGACCTCACAAACACAGAACCTTATACAATTAAACACACATACTCCAAACACCACCAACACAAACCCCCCCACTGCCCACCTCCTCACCCCCAACACAGACCTCCCCTACTCCCCACCTCACCCCAACATAAACCTATCCCTCCCCCACCTCACCCCAACACAGACCTTCCCTACCCCCCACCTCCCCCCAACACAGACCTTCCCTACCCTCACCAAATCAAATTACTCCCGCCTACTCCACCCAACCTCAAACTCTACCGCTTACATACAGTCAGACTCACAATACAATTCTTTGGACTCGGTGCCCCCCTCCTCTCCCTCCCCCCCTTCCCCTACCCCCATTTCCCTACCCCTCACCCCTTTCCCTACCCCTCACCCTTTCCCTACCCCTCACCCCCTTTCCCTACCCCTCACCCCCTTTCCCTAACCTCATGAAAGCACAATTTGGTCTACCAGCTTGACAATTTACAAATACCTGCAATAATTTTTATACCCGGGAAAGGTAAAAGCCAGAGTGTTCTTTGGGATTTTGCCCTGGTTAATGTATTTCTTGCATTAGTCTAGCGGAGGCGGGCACGGGCAGTCGGCAGGCACCAGTCAAGAGGCAATGCGTCCACAGTTTATGAGGCTGTCGGTCTCTAATGTATACAGTGGGCGTGGGTGATGGTGGAGGTGTGTGGGTGGTGATGGGGAGGAAGTAGGGTGGTGGTGGTTTGCAGCGATGACACTCCTGGTCAGTGGTGGCTCTCTCTCTCTCTCTCTCTCTCTCTCTCTCTCTCTCTCTCGTACTCCCCTTACCACTTCTTTTCTATCTTTTCCTCCCTCCGTTCCCACTCTCTCCACTTCCCTATTTACCTCTCCTGCTCCTTCATTCCCTCACCTCTCCACTCCCTCACCTCCCCCCCTCCTTCCTCCCTCTCTCCCTCCGTCTCCTCCCACCTTCCTCCCTCTCTCACCTCCCGTCTCCCCCTCCTTCCTCCCTCTCTCACCTCCCGTCTCCTCCCCCTTCCTCCCTCTCTCACCTCCCGTCTCCTCCCCCTCCCTCACTCAAACGTCATTAAGAGAGTGACAATTTCACCGTCTACATGTTTAAATTGTTGTTGTTTTTGTGGTGGTGTGACGAAGGGCTTCTATCTTCATGTGATCGACGAATGGAAACTGCAGGTGTGATAGTGGTGGTGGTAGTTGTGTTGGTGATGGTGGTAATGGTGTTGGTGGTGGTTGTGGTCGTCGTTTCCATGAGAGTTAAGGTGTGGTTAGCGGTGGTGATGGTGTTGGGGGTGGTGGTTGTGGTCGTCGTTGTTGTTATAAGAGTGCAGGTATGATAGTGGTAGTGATGATGGTGGTGGTGGTGGTGTAGTGTTGTTGGTGTGTTAGTGGTGTTAGTAGTGTGGTAGTGGTGGTGTTGTCGACCAGCTGTCGGTGGAGTAGGCTAGTGACGGGGCGAAGCATTGTCACCAGTTTTCGTTTAGAGTCGAGAACTTTGGCAAGCTGACCTTATCTATCTATCTATCTATCTATATATCTATCTATCTATCTATCTATCTATCTATTTATTTATCTATCTATCGGGTTGTAGGTGAGGTGTTCCATCAATTACCCGCCATCAGGTCTCCTTCACAATGCATTTCGTCTCTTTACTGAACTCCCTCCCGCCTTTACCTCTCCCCCCTCGTCCTCCCGCCTTCACCTTCCCCCTCCTCCTCCCGCCTTTACCTCTCCCCTCCCCCCTCCACCTTCCTTCCTTCCTTCCTTCCTTCCTTCCTTACCTCACAAATCACAAGCCATCTCCTTCTAAAACGCCGTAGAGTCGATTTAATATGTGATATATATACTGTTTTTATATTTTTATTTAATTTTTTTTATTTATTTTTTATATAATTTTGTTCGCCTATGTAATAAAAAATACAAATTGATCAACTTCTTTTAAAGGAAACTTAAATTCTTACCATCACACCTGAGCAGAGAACCAAATTTTCTCCCGAGTTCTGAACGTTTCCAATGTAAGAATCCCGAGTCTTTTGGGAAAGGGGGAGGGGGGGGGGAATCCAATTTAATATTATAAGGGGGAGGGTGTCCATTTGAAGCCTGGCCAAGGAGCTAGATTAAGTCTTGCCTCGGACTGGTTCCATGGCCTCTAATATACCTCTCGTGGCCTCTTCTCCCTCTTGGTATATATCTGTGGTTGATCTCTTGAAAATTTCACTGAGAAGATTTGGGAAGGACATTATCTCCTGGCGTTTGTTTCCCCACACTGACTGTCTCTCTGTGTGTGTGTGTGTGTGTGTGTGTCATACTGTACGTCATCAACCACGTAAGTAACCGCAACGTCATATGTTCAACCACGTAAGTCTGGTGTCACGTATCGCAGGTAACCCACGGCATGAACCACGTAAGCCCGGGCGTCACGAAACAATTTTAGATAGAATAAGTATATTTACTCTCAGGTGTGTTTTGATGGTGAGGTGATGGTGTACTGATGTTGCCCTGTACACTGCAGCCCTCGTGATAGCCTGAAGGATTATACAGTATAGATGGTATTAGTAGTTGTAGGAGTCGTAGTAATAGTAGTAGTCGTAACAGTAGCAGTAGTAGTAGTAGTTTTTCATTATTATTATTATTATTAGTTTATTATTATTATTATTATTATTGAAAGCTAAGGGGCCAACAGAGTCTAAAAGGCCAATGAAAGCTTATAGGTCAAATAGCCAAAGTTTACACACGGTGGTAAGGTGGGCTAGTGAGAGACTCCGAATATTAAATGTTCTGAATAAGGACTTAGGCAAACTTATCTCTCTCTCTCTCTCTCTCTCTCTCTCTTTAAAATTCAGATGGTAGACATTTTTAGGTCTGACCCAGCGATGAGATTTTTTTCTTTGGGGGGGGGGTTGTTACAAAAAATCTGATCAGCTAATATAATTTTTAATTTGTCAGACTTTTTTCTGGTTTTGTGGGAACTTTTCGTTTTATGTTGGGACTTTTTTTTTCTTCTATATATACGATGTTGTGTGATTTAGGTCTTTTGTTTTTCATGTCTTTTTTTTTATCTTTAATTTAATTTGTTTAATAATTGAAGAAAAAAATACACCTTGATGATCTTTTATTCCCCTTTAAAAAAAATAAATAAATAAACAAACCTTCCTCTTCTCTCTTCCTTCTTTCCTTCCCCTTCCATGAACCCTATTTTCCCCTCCTTTCCTTCACCCTACTTCTATCTTTCCTCTCACTACCCCCTTCATTTTTCTTCTTGTTGGTTTCCTCTCACTTCTTTCCTCTCTCCTCTTTTTCTTCATTCGTTTCTTTCAGTATTCTTTCACCCTCCCACTATCAAAACTCAATAACACGCTTTATGATACAAAATTCTTTCCCTCTGTCCTCTCTCTCACCCCTATTATTTCTTTCAATTCTTTCATGTCTTTATTTCAGTTCTTTCGTTCCTTCACTTGCGGACACATATTGAAAGCAAGAGTTGAATACGAAACCTGCCCCCCCCCCTCTCACATACTGCTACTACTTTCATTTCTTTCTCTGTTCTTTCTTTCTCTCTTCTCTCTTTCCCTTCTCCACATCTTTTCCTCTTCCATCTTCACTCTTTTTCCCTCAGTTCTTTCATTTATCACTTTTTTCATTCACATCCATGACACTAAATTTTATCCCTCTTTCCCCACTTATATTTATTCTACGCTATATCCCCCACTTGGCCACCTTCCTTCCTTCCTTCCTTCCTTCCTTCCTTCCTTCCTTCCTTCCTTATAAGATATATCAGACAACAATTCCTTACCCCTTTTCCCCTTCTTTCACACTTTTCTTTCACCATTTTTCTCTCTCTACCTTATACCCCACCCCTTCTTTCATTTCTTTCATTTTTTTTCCTTCCTTCCCTGCCAATAACATACATGAGTCATCAAATTAATCCTCTACCCTCTTATTTCCTTCCCTTTTATCTCCATTTCACTCTACCCTCACCACTTCTTTCATTTCTTTCACGGTTTCTTTCGTTCCCAGCATGTTAATAACAAGCATGGGACACTACTCAATATGCGGCGGGGGTTAGAGCAGCCAGACTTCACACGTGAATTTACAAAATGCTTCTTAATTTACAAAGTCTTCTTGGCGCTCTGGAGAATCCATAATGATGAAAGGAGAGAGTCTGTTATTCTCTCGTCTGTTGCCAATTCTCATTTGCAGCTCCGTATTTCTCTCTCTCTCTCTCTCTCTCTCTCTCTCTCTCTCAAGTGTAAATGTTTTTTACGCCCTTATTGTCATTTTGGTCCCAATTTCACAATGTTTGGTCAATTTCACTCATTTTTGTCAGTAGTATATCGATTTTTTTTACTATTTTGTAAATTTTCGTCCGTATATATTTTTATTTTATTTTTTTTTTTAGGAATTTCATTAATTTGGGTCTCGGTAACACTTATGTCCTTTCTTCAAGTTTGTTCCTTATTTCACTATTTTTTCGTCCATATGTCACTATTTTTCGTCCATACCTCACTATTTTTCGTCCCTGTTCGTGTCCCAGAAATGACCTGAATAAAATGGAGACGATTAACATTGTTACTTTATTAAAAAAAAAGATTACCAAAATAAAAAAGTAAATATTTTTTTAGTGTCGTGTGTGAATATCAAAACAATATGGTCGTAATTTCCTACCAAGTTCTTAGGTTGAATTGTCTTCTTCACTGGAGATGTAAAAACGCATCTAACTGGCTGACTTAAGCTAAAACACAAGATTAATGCCTAAAGTGGCGAGAAACTTACCCTGAGACTTTACGGTAATTAGACACGTTCACTTTGTTTGGCTATCAGTTAGGGGATAGAATTTATCTTAATTAGATACGTTCACTTGGCACCAGTTAGGAGAATTACATTGAGACTCTACCTTAACTAGATACGTTCACTTAGCACCAGTTAGGAGAATTACATTGAGACTCTACCTTAACTAGATACGTTCACTTAGCACCAGTTAGGAGAATTACATTGAGACTCTACCTTAACTAGATACGTTCACTTAGCACCAGTTAGGAGAATTACATTGAGACTCTACCTTAACTAGATACGTTCACTTAGCACCAGTTAGGAGAATTACATTGAGACTCTACCTTAACTAGATACATTGAGGGGAAACAACAAACACACAGAATCATTACGAATCCACACTCAGCTACAGGGAAGGCGACACCCGCGCCATCCATCACGCAGCGGCAGAGACTAAGTACTAAAGAGAGACTAATGGTGTGTACCCTGGATAACGTAAATAGACTTACCAGGGACGGAAACGACAACAACAAGACTCTACTAACCCTCAACATCAGGACAACGTATTTGGCATCACATTTCTACACGACTTATAAGGGAAATGACCTAAAACTGGACCTGAATCTAACCATCAGATTCAGACCTTATTTTTGGCATTTCACTTGAGAGCATCGGGGTCTGGCCAAACACGGTACTTATATTTTTTTTTGCGGGGAGGAAGTTGAAACGAACCATCAGGGTCAGGTTGATCTTATGTTACCCCATAAGTTTGACCTAACTAAGACGTTTCCCAAGTCCTCGTAAGATTCAGTAAGATTCATTTATAAGATCGTATGAATATATTTGTGAATAATAACCAGGAAATATGTTTAAAATTGTGTTGTCATAGAAAGAACAAGTTCTAGAGAGTTGTTGTTTTTCCAAGTTTCCTTCCATTATTTCCTCTCCTCTACCCTCCATGCTTTCTACACCTCATTACCCGGCCATAGGAAGGGGGAGGAGGAGAGAGGAGAAGTGAGAAAACGGAAGTGCGGGGAAGGAGAGAATGGGGGAGAGGAGATGAGAGGGTTGAATGAGGGTAGGGGAAGATGAGAGAGAATTAGAAAGAGGGGAGAAGAGATGAGGAAGAGGTGGGGGAAGGAGGAGAGGGAAAATAAGGAGGAGGGGAGGGGAGATAACGCCGGGGAAGAAGAGAGGTGGAGTGCTAATGAATCAACCACGTTCCGCTAGCCTCACCACAGTTGGTTATTTACCAAGGAAACCATCATTAAGGGTGTGTCAAGTGAACGCTAGTAAGTATCTCCCAGGCGGCTAGTAGATGTCTCCTAGTGATGGTAAATCTCTCTCAGAGGTTTGTAAATATCTCCTAGTGGCGGTAAATCTCTCCCAGGGGTTTGTAAATAATATATCTTGGGGGTTTGTAAATGTCTCCCAGTGGTGTTGGATATTTCCCAGGCTTTAGTGAACGCCTTTTCTTGGGTCTTGTGAACGCGGCTCCAGGAATCTAGTGAACGCCACACCCAGGGACTAATTGAACGCCGCTCCCAGACACCTCACGTTGTGCCTGTGGTTTAAACTCGAAATAAACTTGAATGATGTTTTGTGCAAAGCTTGAGAAAATTGCTCTCTCTCTCTCTCTCTCTCTCTCTCTCTCTCGTCTACGAAAGAGAAGACTGGAGAATAAGAACTAGAAGGATTTGGGAAGAAAGGGAAGGAGGGAAAGTAAAAAGGGTGAGGGGGAAGGGAGGGAGAGTGTAAGTGTGAAAGAAGGGAGGGAAATAGAATAGTTGGATGAAAGGAGGAAGGAAGAGAGGAATAAGAGGAGGGTGAAATTGAGATTGAGTGTGACAGAGTGGGAGTAGGATGGGAGTGAAGGTGGAGTGATCAGAGGTGGGAGGGAGTGGTGACGTGAGGAGAGAAAGAAAGAGTGGGAGGAGGACGGGAGGAAGAATGGAGGAGGTAGAAGAGAGAGAATAGAGTGGAGGAGGAGGAAGGGGGGAAAGAGAATAAAAGGGTGAGAGGAGAGATAATTGAATGGTGAGGAGGAAGAGGAGAGAGAGAGGGGGGATGGAGGGGTGAAGGGTGGGGGAGGCTTGATGGAAGGGAGAGTGACATGTTTGGCCAGAGGGACAGATAAAATAGTGTGAGGAGAAGGAAGGAAGGAGAGAGAGAGGGAGGGGGGGTAGGGGGTGGGAAGGAGATGGGAAATGAATTAATGAGGAGGAATAGATGAGGTAAGGAAAGCGAGAGGAGGAAAACGTGAGGAAAGTTTGGAGGGGAGGGAAAAAAATGAAGATTATGAATGGAAATGATGAAAAAAATATGTGAATGAGGTGATGGAGGGAGAAGATGAGAACAGGAAGGAAATGAAGAGAAGGAGGGAGGGAGGGGAGGAGGAAGACGAAGAGGAGAGAGTGAGTGGTGGGCGGCACGCGACTAAGCCAGCCATGTAAACAAAGGCCCCCTTATCTGCGTGGAGGGTCAAGTTACACTGTCAACGGTGCCATTCTCTCCCAGGGGCGTGAGACCTGGCACCCGAAGGCACTCACTCTGGCCCTCTCTTGACCTCTACTGACCCCACTACAGAAGAGACGGGTACCTGAGGCACTCTTGCATAACTGCCTTTTCCTTTTCACCCCAATTTAACTTGTGTAACGCTTATACATGTGACCACAACTTGGGTTCTGTGACCTCGTATGACCTAAACCACAGGAGGATTCGACACTCGGGCTATTTTGTCCTAAATTTGACATTCATGTGAAACTCGCACGTGTCACCACAGCTGAACTCGTTTGACTCGCGCCACCGAGAACTCCAGACTCGCGTCATTTACACTCAATTTGGCACTGATGCGGCGTCCACTGGTCCGCGGCGTGAGGTCTGTCTGACCTCATTTGACCTCATCGCAGGAGAACCTGAAGCTCGTGCTGGGTGCCCACTCATCCCTAGGAAAAGACAAGGAAATTTAACGTTTAGGAAATGTTGCTTTAAAGATCAAAATCCAGGGAAAAATTGGGGAATTGTCCTTGAAAAAACAACAACACCGAAGTCAAGGAAAATCATGAATTATATATTTATTTAGGAAAAGTTAGGTTAGGTTAAGGTAGACGAGTTAGATTAGGTTAAGATAGGGAGGCAACACCTGTACCGCAACCTCAGTACAATAACCTCATCCCCAATACAGTAGCCATACCCCTTGTACAATAATGGCACCTCCCCACTACAATAAGAGCACACCTGTAAAATAACCGCACCCCCTCTACAATAACCGCGTCCCCAGTGAAATAACCGCACCCCCAGTAAAATAACCGCATCCTCACTATAACCGCACCCCCCACTATAACCGCACCCCTTCTACAATAACCACACCCCCTCTACAATAACCGCGTCCCCAGTGAAATAACCGCACCACCAGTAAAATAACCGCATCCCCACTATAACCGCACCCCCTCTACAATAACCGCACCCCCTGTACAGTCACCACAATAACCGCAACCTGTATCCTGTATCATAATATACCCGGGTGGTTTCTATCGTCACAACAAATCCGCTGATCCCCCACACGAGGGTCCTACCGATTAGAAACTGAATCTTAATGAAAATATTCCAAATTGGTGCCTTAGCTTTGTCGACCCGAGCAAATATGTTTTAAATCTTTCGCTATGTCGGAGTTGTTCGTATATTTTACCGTCAGGGAGAAAGGGAGAGAGTAGAGAGAGAGAGGAAGGGAGAGGCGGAAGGGTGGGATGAGGGTGGAAATGGTGGGAGGGAGAGTAGGAAAGGGAGTGAGGGAGTTTTAGGAAGGGATGGGACTAGGTGGAGAGAGGGGGTAAGGAAGGTAGGGAGTGAGGGAGAGTAAGAAGGAGGGAGAATGGGATGGGAATAGGAGAGAGGTTGGGAGAATGAGGAAGGGATGGGAGTAGGGGGAAGGTTGGGATGGAAGTGGGAAAGGGAAGGGAAGGAGGGAGAAAGGTAGAGAAAGCCTGGCCATTAGCAGACTGTGTAAATTTTGTGTGTGTGTGTGTGTGTGTGTGTGTGTAATAATAATAATAATAACAATAATAAACGGTTTATTAATAGAGTTGCAGCCGGTGGCTGAAAATATACAGACTTACATTTGATTTAGACATAATGATATAATGTGCATTGAATACATTTACAGGGCTGTACAGTACATAAATCAGGAGTTGTGTGTGTGTGTGTGTGTGTGTCCTCACCATCAGTTCCATCCACTCCTGATAGGCGATGGGCTTAGGCCTTTGAACCACCACTCAGAGGCATTTGGCGAGCATTTAATTGATGTTCTGATCGGCTGTAAAATAGACAAAGAAAATTGATCGACTAACTAGTGTAAAGACTGAAGGACCTACCTCTTCCCCTTCCTCTCCTTCCTCTTCCCTTATCTCCCCATCCTCTCCGTGTTTCCCCATCTCCCCATCCCTGAACTGCCTCCCCATCTCCCCCCTGTCTCCCCATCTCCCCCGTTAACTGCGAGACACATGTCAATTTCACAGGAACATCTTGGACTTATAAATGTCAGCGAGGGCTCGACATTTTCTTCTGGTGACAAGGAGTGAGGGTAGAGGGGTGTGGGGGGAGGGGAGGGGGGTAGAGGGGAGTATGGGGGGAGGGGAGGAAGAGGAGAAGAGGGGAAATGTCAGATTCCTCATAATGAGTTACGTCCCTCAGCTGACTTTAGGAAAGCTGTCAGCTACGAACAAGTTTTATCGTTGAGGGGGGTTAGAAATTAATAGTTTTCTCTCTCTCTCTCCCTCTCTCTCTCTCTCTGACGAATAGATTTGTAATTAATGAGCTTAATTTTTTTTTCGCGTCTTACTTCACAACTTTTTAGACTGTATTGACAGTTTTTAGTGAGAGTGAGTGACAGGAGTGACTGGGAGTGGTTTTATCTCCGTCACTTCATCGTAGTTCAAGTGTCCTCAGTCCTCGGCAGGTGGGTCGGCTGGTGGGTTGGTGGGTGGTTCGGTCGGTGGGTGGTGGTGGTGGTGATGTCAGGGTGTAGCTTTTAGTTTAACAAATTTTTTGGCAGAGCTTGTAGTACAGTTTTCCTATTCTGAGTAATTCAGTCAGGTCTTGACACTGAGGGTGGTATCACTTCTCACTGCCACGCAGGACAGAGGTTCATACACAAAGAAGTACACCATATTCATTAACAGCTATAAATGTACAGAGGTCAGATTCATATGGGTAATGTCACTGTTCACTGCCATGCAGGACAGAGGTTCGTACACAAAGAGATGCATCATATTCATTGACACTATATATAGGTCAGATTCATGTGGGTAATGCCACTGTTCACTGCCATGCAGGACAGAGGTTCGTACACAAAGAAGGAAATACATCATATTCATTAGCAGTATATATGGGTCAGTGGATCACATACATTGGAGTCATATTCTAATTGAAGACTAATCAGTGTGGGCTAGCAAATTTGGGATAAACAGCAAGAATGTCCTCAAGCACACCTGATTCAATGAAGTAATTACATAGTTCAAGATACAATAAGTTAGGTGGCCTGAAGTCTTTGACAGTGTCACATTCAATAATATAGTGTTCAAGTGTATGCTTTAAAGGTTTATCACAAAGTTTACATGCTGAGTGTTCCGGTATGGGTACAGCGTTACTAACTTGCCAGATGTGTCTGTATCCTAGCCTAATTCTGGCCACGACTACATCACATTGTCTGGTTCTGTCCTTATGCTGGCCATACCGGTACCTCTTGTCACAAAATTTGTCATTTCTCACTTCTTCTAGATCAGAGTTCATGATTCTGACTTGAATGTTTTTAATTACAGCATTGGACAGGCCAAGGTCACAGTCAACATTTTCTTTCTTACATGCCTCATTGGCCAGTCTATCAGCACGGTCATGATACCTGATTCCAACATGGGACGGAATCCACACAAATTCGATACGAAAGTTGTTCTCATTGGCAGTTATCACATTCCTTTTAATATCTCATACAACTTTAGACATAGAGGCTTCATATGTTGCAGATCTCTTGAAACTGAATGTCCCAATCACCCCAGGGTGTAGCGATACTTTTCTGTGTTGTTTATGTTTGGGGAATAATTGGAGAGATTGATGGCGGGGGGGGTCAGTTTATTCCCGTCATGGCTTGAAGGAGTTGAACTAATTATTCGGGATGATGATGATGATTATTATTATTATTATTTTATGTTATTATTATTAGATGTTATTGTTTTTATTGTTGTTGTTTAATAAGCGGTTTATCTTCGTATTATTATTATTATTAAAATTTGAACAAGAAATATACAATATTTTTTTACGTATAAATATTTGTGATAAATATAATAAATTACACGAAATCTTTACCTGAATCTATAAAATTTATATGTTATTGTGTTCTAATTTTCTTTTCTTCTATATTTAAAAATTATTCATTGTATTTGTTATTATTTTATTTGTTTATTTATATTTTTCTACAAGTTTATGCCATTCAGTGTTGCCAGATGCCTTTTTCTACAAGTTTATGCCATTCAGTGTTGCCAGATGCCTTTTTCTACAAGTTTATGCCATTAACAGTGTTGCCAGATGCCTTTTTCTACAAGTTTATGCCATTGACAGTGTTGCCAGATGCCTTTTTCTACAAGTTCATGCCATTGACAGTGTTGCCAGATGCCGTGTCAACTCTTAAGGAACTGGCCAATTAGTGTTGTATTCTTTCTATTCCTAAACAACAGGATGTAAATAATTTCAACATGGTAAAAGAAATTAGACATTATTTGTGAACGTTGTATAGAGTCGGACAAAAGCCTCGTTAAACGCCTCCTCAGACAACGAACTGCTGGAACGAGACTGAACTGATGGAACGAGACTGAACTGAAGGACCGAGACTGAACTGATGGAACGATACAACGAGATGGTGGAACGAGACAACGAACAGATGGAAGGAAACCGAACTGAGAGAACGAGACAACGAACTGATGGAATGAATCGCCGAACAATGGAACGAGACAACGAACTGATGAAACGAAACTGAACTACTAGAACGAGACTCCTTTTGTTCCAAGCTTCGAACAGACGTGAAATGAAACTTTTGATCATAACTGCATTAATTATCAGTGGGTCAAACACCATTTTTAATTACCTCCAAAATACAAGTTACAGATATAAGAACAGAAACAGAATTCGAGAGGTTACAGTTACAGAGGTACATAAATGTCAAATGATAACAAGATAAAGGTAATTGAGGCTTATTATATTATTTAGGGTACATATACTGTTTTGTAGACGCCCCCCCTCCTCCCCTATAGTTACCTGTCATTAACCTGTGTCTCTTGTGCTTTCAGGTGTGTAGGTGAACCGTGATCGGCTGATTAGGAGGGTGATTGGTGAGACAAGGTAGGTAAAGGAGGGAGGGAGAGAGAGGTGAGTTGATAGATGGAGCGAGGAGAGGGAGTTTTTTTTTTTTGGAGGGAAGGTAAGGAAAGGGAGGAAAGGTAAGGGAGGGAAGATAAAGGAGAGGAGGGTAAAGAATGGAGGGAGTGTAAGGAAAGGAGGTTAAAGGAGGGAGGATAATATAGGGAGTTTATGATTAAAAATTTACCTTATTCTTCCTTCATTTATTCTTTCACCCTCTTCCTACCTCTTCCCCTTTGTTTTTTTCGCACCCTGCTGTTCTTTTCTCCTTTCTCCCCCCTTCTTCATGTTTGTTTTTCTTCCCCCGTGTTCCTCTCCCATCCCATCCCATCTTTCCCTTCCTACTTACCCTTTATTTCCTCCATTCGTTTCCTCATTTGTTGACTATATTTCCTTCCTCCGTTTCACACACACACACACACACACACACACACACACACACACACACACACACACACACACACACACACACACACACACACACACACACACACACACACACACACACACTTCTCTCTCTCTCTCTCTCTCTCTCTCTCTCTCTCTCTCTCTCTCTCTCTCCTCCACACACACTTATTGTTCGCGTATGTAAATCGAATCTGCGTTATTGTAATCTAAGGCTTGTGTGGAGCTTACGGTCTCCGGGAGAATTTGTTTGTGGCATCGAGCTGAGGGAATGGTGGTGGGAATGATGATGATGATGGTGGCGGTGGGAATGATGATGGTTGTGGTGGTGGGAATGATGATGATGGTTGTGGTGGGAATGATGGTGACGGTCACTCATTCCCTCTCATTCCCTCTCATTTTTACGTGGGGGTAATTTGTTGTTAAGGGTCGTATAGGAATAGAGTTAAGTTAGTAAATATAATAAAGTTTTTATCTTCTAATGGTAGTTTATATATTAAGCCTCTTGGTAACCAGTGATGAGAGAGAGAGAGAGAGAGAGAGAGAGAGAGAGAGAGAGAGAGATCAATTTTAGCTCACGTATTCAGAAAAAAACTTTTGAATTCACAAACGTTCAGATAGAAAGTTTGAATTTATTTTACGTGTTTATAAAAAGTTTGAATTTACAGTTTTAAAAGTTTTGGAAGAAAGTTTGAATTTCTTTTACGCGTTAATTTACTGTTTTAAAAATTTTGGCAAAAAGTTTGAATTTATTTTACAATTTTAGGGAGAAAGTTGTAATTTATTTAGCATATTCAGAAATAAATAAAGATTTATTTGTACAAGTTGTGAGTTAAAGATCGATATTGTTTCTTATGTTCTTAGTTAGACAGCCATTGAAATAAAACGATAGATAGATAGATATAAACAAAGATAGATAGATAGATATAAACAAAGATAGATAGATAAATAGATATAAACAAAGATAGATAGATAGATATAAACAAAGATAGATAGATAGATAGATATAAACAGACAGGATATGAAAGGACAGTTTGATTGATAAACTGAAATAAAAGTAGATTGATAGACAGTTTGGTGGATAGATAGAATAGACTGAGTTCTGTTTGTACTGGTGACTGTAGATGGATAAATTCACAAACCAGTCATTTGTGAGTGGATCTCCCTCCCCCAACACTCCATCCACTCAATCACGAATACAGTTATACATTTTACGGTCACCACTGGTTACTGTTAACGGTCATCCTTGCTTACTGTTAATAGGTAGTGTTCAGTCCTGACAGTCGCCTCCAGTCACCTTGAAACGGCGTCCTGTCAATCCCCCCCCCCCCTTCATTCACAGTTAGTCATACCTTACCTCTGTCTTTATCTGCTGTTAGAGGGACAGTTACCAGTCACCACCGCCTTGAACTGGATCAGGGCGAAGATCCTGTGGTGGGCATTACATTCACTCCTGTAGGTGCGGGAGATCAGGTGGTAGAATGTATGCGTCGTGTCCCGGGTGCTAACGGCGACACTGTTGGGGTGGTGGTTCAGTCTGTGGTTTAACTTTGTTGTTATTATCGTTTTGGTTTAATTTCTCTTGTTTTAATTCCTCCCCCAATTGTTTATAATCTCATTTCTTCCTAGCAACCCCATAATCAGATCCCACTTCAATAGTCCCCCATAACTATCCCATTCTATAGTACCCCATAACCTAACCTAACCTAACCTATCCCATTCTATAGTACCCCATAACCTAACCTAACCTAACCTATCCCATTCTATAGTACCCCATAACCTAACCCCCATAAATCTCTCCATAACTCCCCACACCCTCAATCTTACCTCATTAATCTTCACCCCTCAACCTCACCACATTAATATTTGCCCCTCAACCCCTCCTCGTTAACCCCCACCCCTTCACCCCCACCTCATTAACTCCCCACCCACCTCACCCCCACTCATTAACCCCCACCCTTTCACCCCCAGCACCATCCTACACGCCCACACCCCATGACAGCGACGCCCATGTCACCTCTACCACAACTCCAAGAGGACCCAGTGAGCGCCGGGCCCTTCCAAGCTAATTAGAATTCACCCTTGATCATTGCACGTGGGTTGCGAATTCCACATAGTGTCAGTAATTACCGGCGTGGTTATTGCATTCCAGGATTCCCGCGTTGTGATTCCCAGCGCGCGTGCGGCCAGGGAGCTTGAGGAACCCTAGGATCCTGCCGGAATACGTAAACACATCCATAGAGACTGAGACGCGATGTGTGTGTGTGTGAAGGGGATGTGTAATAATAATAATTAAAGGTTTATTGAAAAAGTTCTGCAGCCCGAAGGCTGAAAATATACATTGGACATAAATGACTTATTACATACATTGGTGGTTTAACAAAAGCCTTCATTAGAGAAAGGTAAAGGAACATACAGTGAACATACAGATTAATGTAGGTGTTAAACAGCAAACTCGTAGTGTAGTAACTCCCTCCCAGATGGTGTGAGGAGGAACTCACGTAGTGTAGTAGTTCCCTCAGATGGTGTTATGAGGGACCTGGCGTGGTGTAGTAATTCCCTCGCAGATGGTGTTATGAGGGGCCTCACGTGGTGTAGTAATTCCCTCGCAGATGGTGTTATGAGGGGCCTCACGTGGTGTAGTAATTCCCTCACAGATGGTGTTATATGAGTGAGGTTTGGTCTTAGGCCTTCCTATCGTAGACGGATTAACACATCGCTGGTTGTTGTTGGGTCTCACGGGCCGTTATCACTGGGTACCTGGGACCTCACTGTGTGAAGGTTAACTTGGGTACGACTGTTACTGTTGAGTTGTTCTCACTGACTTAAGCACTGTTCACCACTGTTCACCTCTGTTTAACACTGGTTCCGTTCCTTTCCTAAATGAAATTGTAACTTCTGGCGAGAACTTGTTGATATTCCGGTGGGGAGGAGGGTTCAGGGGAGGGGGTTGGTATGGGCCAACTTAACAGTTGACCTGGGGGGTGCGTGTGGGTGTGTGTCTGGGGGTGGGTGTTCAAGATGCCTCCACGAGTCAGTTGGTGGTCGTCCCGGGTCCCTGGCTGGGTGAGGTGGACAGAGAAAAACACATCGGGTTTTACAAATTATCTTCGGCCGTACTGGGAGAAACACACGTCCGGGCTCTTATACCCATCCACTGTATAAGATCATCCTGGGAGATAAAATCCTATCGGACAATTTCCCATGGGAGAAGATTCCATGGGGCCATTTTCCTCTGGACAAAATTCTATGGGAAAAACACATACAGATGGACAGTTTCCCCATGGTTTAAATTCCTCCGTCATCACCAAAATCTATACAGAATTCCACTCAATGAAGACTTGATACTTTTAAATGTTGTGAAGTTTGGTTAAAATACATAGTTTTCTCCGACAGTATGGAGAAAAAAATTCGAACTACAAAGAGGGAAGAAAATTTGAGAGTATTGATGTTAGTGAAGAATACATTGTAAAACAAGATGATAACCTAAGAATTTGTTGACTTGTTTAGAATAAAGTTGCTTCGACTACCACGATTATTAAGTATCGTCTGTGGGGTTTAGCTTGTTTTAATGGACAAGAATGAAAGTGTTTGGTAATATTTCATCAGTTTTAGGTTTTTATGGTTTGTTTGTGACTTGTAATAAATGTATACTAGTGTGTGTGTGCATGTGTTAATCACGTACTGTAATTGGATATTGAAATCAGCCATAATAGAAATAATAATAATAATAATAATACATACTTACGCAAATTAAATTAACTTACCTGAAATTACCTGCTAAAATATAGACATTCGTATCTTAGAATAAAATTATCTTTATTAGATGTACCAGTATTTTATTATATCGTTTCTTGCCCTCTTAATTTTTGTTCTATAATTAAGTCCGTAATTGAAATAATTCCAGATTATTATTGTGTTAAATCACCAGTGAATTTTAAAACTGTCTACGTAGGATCAAGTATAAATCACGTGTGAAATAGTTGCAGGAAAAATAATTAAAATATTCTTTAGGTTAAATCAATGACACACTACCGAGCTAGGTTGTCTCAAAAATAAAGAAAAATTGTTATGGAGTCTCAGCAAACTTCAAGAGCTATGAGCTGCCTTCAGAGGAGCCCATTACATAAGCTTCTGAAAGAGGTTTACTAGTGTAGGCTTCAGGAGGAACTTCTGAGAGGAAGCCTATAATGAAGACTTCAGGACCAACTTTCCGTAATAGTTTCCTTTCGGGTGTAATCCTCGGGGGTGGTGGATGCCTTCAGGAAAGCACCCTGAAATAATCTGTTGGAGGAAAGCGCCCATTTAAGCCACGTGGTGAAACCTTCACGAGGAGGAACTTGGAGTAGTAACTCGAGCCTCTGACAAAAGAGCCAGATCATAGTAGGCCTCGTCTCGCCCTCCCCAGCCATGGTCCTCAATGGCTGTGGTCCAAAATTCAAGTAAATGTATCAAAAACATTCCATAGTTATCCACTTCTAAGATATGTTTATATGATTTCAATATAGTTAATCTTTACGTTTTGAAACCAACCTCAACTACTATACGATAGTACGATACTTTAGCGCCATTCTTCAACTGCAGGTCATCTAGAATACGTCGACACCATCTTGTTCCCTATAATCTACAATACGCTTTCACACCATCGTTAACTTACCTAAAATACGCTTTTCCACCATCAATTCACCTGTAATGTCGAAAAAATTACATCTCTTCAGCAGTCGTCAAAGTAAACTGACGATTTAAAGCGTCTCTAACTTGCCGGATACTGCAGGTAAAGATGGGAGGCAACAGTCTTAACTGATACTCTGGGACAATTTAAATGCAAGCTGCAGTTCGGTCAAGTTCCGGTAACTTGGATGCAAATAGTTGGGAAGAAAAATGGGATTTCTTCTTTAAGGGGGACCTGGATGTGACCTGTAATGGATTAGCATGTGACCTACAGACTTCCCCTTGCCATGTTTACTGTACCTGGATGACTGTCTGTAAAGGGAGTTTTATCAAGGACTGTTTTTGTGTGTGTGTGTGTGTGTGTGTGTGTGTGTGTGTGTGTGTGTGTGTGTGTGTGTGTTTTGTTAGGTAGGGACGCTTGAGAAATAGCTTTATCTATTACAGTATATTCAAACTGGTCTGAACTCGGGGACAATTATATCCATAGCTCTATTACAAGTTATATTTTCATAGCTTCGTTACTAACCTGACTAGCTTAACCTTAGCTAACTTGATAGAGCTATAGTTTTGTTCTTCTGATACTAAAAGACTTATAAAATTAAACAACTATCATACATACATACATACATACATACATACATACATACATACATACGAATTAATTTTCATTTAAGTTCTGGGTGTAAGATCAGTCCGTCGTCTAATCGGTAAAGAAAAAGATGTCAGTTGTGTTGTAAGGTTTAGCTGGACGATTATCCCCTTTCAGCTAAACACACACACACACACTCTCTCTCGGTAAAGTGAATATGACTTCTTTTTTGTCTAGCTTACACTCCCCCGATGCCATCACATGAGCTCACAATTGCTCTCTGCTTGATGAAATGGTGCGTCAGAAATCAACTTTTGAGAGTATTAAGTGAAGCTAGTTATAATGGGTCCCTGTACCTGATGGTCAAATCGGCTTGTAGAGACTTTTGACAGTGTTAGATGGTTAAGCCGAACATTGACCTGTGACCTGTAACTGACCTGTGACCTGTAGCTGACTTGTGACCTGTGACTTAGTGGGAAACGGAGTGGACACTAAGGACATACATTGGCAGACATCCTAATACACACACACACACACACACACACACACACACACACACACACACACACACACACACACACACACACACAAGCAATGAACCTGTGTACTTTACCAACAGATGTTAAAAACCTATGTGTTCATTTTCATCTATTTGTTATTCCCCTCCCCGACACACATCATAACGAGGAGTGGGCATATAGAAACAGGCTCCGTTATTGAGTTAGTCTGTTTGTCACCGTT
Organism: Homarus americanus; assembly: GCF_018991925.1. Lineage (NCBI taxonomy): Eukaryota > Metazoa > Arthropoda > Malacostraca > Decapoda > Nephropidae > Homarus > Homarus americanus. The sequence goes on from NW_024722158.1 coordinate 10,878,794, forward strand.
GTTTGTAGGTCTATGTTTGTGAGTTTGTTTGTGAGTTAATTAGTTTTATTGTTGAATGTATGTTAATATGTGTGTGTGTGTGTGTGTGTGTGTGTGTGTGTGTGTGTGTGTGTGTGTGTGTGTGTGTGTGTGTGTGTGTGTGGTAATACCCCCATCAGTCTCTTATTAACCCCTACCACAGTTTATAGTAGAGGTGTTTATAATCACTGTTGGATTTGTTTGTTTGCTTGTTTTTGGACACTGATTTATGCCTTTCGTTGTGTGATGATAAGTTACGTTAGTCAGCTCTCTGCTTGCTTTTCCTGACGGAGGGAGAGAATTATTAATATCACATGTTCCACGACCCACTCATAACCCTGGCCCACTCACACCTCCGGCCCACTCACACCTCCGGCCCACTCACACCTCCGGCCCACTCATAACCCTGGCCCACTCACACCCTAGCCCACTCATAACCCTGGCCCACTCATAACCCTGGCCCACTCACACCACCGGCCCACTCATAACCCCGGCCCACTCACGCCGCCGGCCCACTCATAACCCCGGCCCACTCACACCACAGGATTCTCACTGCACCCCCGACCCACTCACACACCCACTCACCCCCGACCCACTCACAACCCATCACACCACCCCTAACCATTATTGTATCCGGTACGTTTCATGATATACTTAAATAGTTATTACCATTATAGCTCACTGAGTCTTATCTGTACTGTATCTTGTATATAGTAATAATAAGACTTACAGTACACTTAATAGGTCGGAGCGTGTTATCAGTGGCCATTTGTCGTAGGCGTTATATTCATCATGCTTTAGTAGGTAGTGAGGTCTTGGTGGGTATGTCTGAAATCACACTCAAAGTTTTACTCTACCGTTTGCCGACGTGTAATCCTGTCGGTGTGCCATTTTTCCTCCATGTTATAGGTCGTTACCCCCAGGTCTGTGCAATTCTCCTTTCGCCGGCTAATTTGGCTCCTCGGGGGCCCCCTTAACAGAGGTAATAGCAGTTATGTTTCTTGCTCCCAAAACAATGCCGATACGACTTGGCGCCTTCCAACACCATCATTTTCTTCTGGATCCTTCGTTTTTTTTTTTTTTTTTAAGGGAAATTCTCTTTAAAATATCCTGTAACTCTGCGCCCTCTCAACCTCCCCATATTTTAGGTGACTATAGCTGATTTTTTCTGACCAAAGTGATGGATGTTGTATTTCCAGGCAGAACCAGTGGCCATAATTTCCAGGTTATTTTTTAAATGAGATTTCACAGCTTTAGTGATCAGAGGTCTTGATAATTATACTAATTTGAGGTGATAGTTTACGTGTGTGTGTGTGTGTGTGTGTCATACGTACATGTGTAAACTCTTTAATTTGTGTGACGTGTATGTTTTATGCATACTTACATACACAAGACCAAAACGCACCCTCATCACAGTATCACCCTGAGAGAGAGAGAGAGAGAGAGAGAGAGAGAGAGAGAGAGACTAATGAACCGGAATATTTACCTCCATTGTTAATGTATCGGGAGTGATGGCGGGGTAATACACACGTGATATTGCTCTACATATTAAGTACCTTTATGGAGATGAATATTTATTGTTGGCGTTGATTAGGTAAATATTAGCCCTCTCTTTGGCCTTGTTCATCGTCGGCAGTGTTTCCCCCATCGCAATAAAACAGGTGTGTGTGTGTGTGTGTGTGTGTGTGTGTGTGTGTGTGTGTGTGTGTGTGTTGAGATGAAGAATTATATTGCAAAGTTTAGAAAAGGTATTTATCGAGTGTATAAACTGTACACACACACACACACACACTTAATTTTCGTGCTATTTCAACAACTGGACCTCCTCCCCTCCTCCTCCTCCTCCTCCTCCCCCCCCCCCAGCACTACACTCGGGTACCTTTAAGGCGCCACAAGGCTCCGTTACCTGTGGTCCCCCTTGACAAATGGGTGTGGGTGGGTGAGGGTGGGTGTGGGTGGGTGAAGGTGGGTGGGCATTGGCGTGTATTAGGCGAATTATTCCCACGGCGTCTTGGTATGATGAGGGTTGAGTCTGGCACATTTGCATATGGCGGGTTTATAGGGTATTGCTTGTGAGGTTATCTGCTGGAGAGAGAGAGAGAGAGAGAGAGAGAGAGAGAGAGAGAGAGAGAGAGAGTTCATCATTGTCATATTCATCATAATTAATATTATCATTATTTTTTCACCTTTATTTCTCAGTCCAGTTTTGACTTTTTTATTCTCCTCTTCCTCTTCTTTTCTCTCCTCCTCCCCTTCCTCCTCCTCCCTTTCCTCCTGCTCCTCCTCCTCTTTTCACTCGTCTCTTGCTTGGTATCTAATGTCCCCCCTCCCCCTCCTCCAAGTGGCTTAGATGATTCTCCCTAGAAGAATCTCCTAAATACGGGCGCTGGGACCACCTCAAATTCACAGACGTCTG
>NW_024722158.1:10881327-10925582 GCF_018991925.1 Homarus americanus
CTAGAAGTTACGTATACAGGCGGAATCCTTCCGTCTCTCTGGGGGCAGAATCCTACCGTATTCTGGGGGCGGAACTTACAGTATTTCCTGGGTCGGAATCCTACCGTATTCTGGGGGCGAATCCTACCGTATTCTGGGGTGTAATCCTATTTCGTCTTCTCTGGGGTAGAATCCTTACCTCTATTCTCGGACGGAATCCTACCGTCTCTAGGCCGGAATGTGCTACCGTATTCTCAGGCAAACCTACCGTATACTCAGGCAGAATCCTCCCCAGGTTCTAAGGCAGAATCCATATCAGCTCAGAAAGGAACTTCACCGTCTCCTGGAGCGGAATCCCACCGCATGGAATCCTACTCCTTACTTTGGGAGGAACCTGTCTCCTGGGTAGAACTTACTCTGTCTTCAAGACGAATCCTACTGGTCTTCAAGTGAACTTCACCCTTATTCTGGGGATTTTAAATCCTTCCGTATTCTGAGTGTGGAATGCTTCTGTCTCCTGGGGCAGAATCTGTTGCATTCTGAAGAACCCTAATTCTCCTGGGCAGAATCCTACCGTATTTTTAGGCGGAAACCTTACACTATTATGGGGCGGCATCCCATCTATTCTGGGGGCGGACTCCTACCGTCTTCTGGGACGAACAATCCTAATGTCTTCAAAGTGAATCCTACCCTATTCTGGGATGGAATCCTTCCGTATTCTGAGGCGTGAACTTACTGTCTCCTGGGGCAGAATCCTACCGTATTTTAGGCAGAACTTACACTATTGTGGGGGCGGCATCCTAAATTAGATGAAGTGACCTCACCGTCTTCTGGGACGGAATCCCACTGTCTTCTGGGGGCGGAATCCTACCGTATACTCACAGGCGGAATCCTACTGCACTTGAGGCGGAATCCTACCGTCTCCTGTAGCAGAATCCTAACAGTATTTTAGGCGAATCCTACTCCTTACTTTGGGGCGAACTTACCCTTATTCTGGGGCAGAATCCTACCGTCTTCTGGGGACGAATCCTACTGTCTTCTGGGGGCGGAATCCCAATTCATTCTGGGATGGAATCCTTTCCGTATTCTGAGGCGCACAGTTTCTGGTTCCTGGGGCAGAATCTATCAGATTCTGAGGCGGAACTTACTGTCTCCTGGAGCGGAATCCTACCGTATTCTTGAGGCGGAACTTATAGTCTCCTGGGGCAGAATCCTTACCGTATTTAGGAAACTTACCCTAATCTGGGGGCGGAACCCTACCGTATTCTTAAGGAAATCCTACCGCATTCTGGGGCGGAATCACCGTCTTCTGGGGCAGAATCCTACCCTCATTCTCTAACGAGATCCTACCGTCTTCTCGGACGGAATCCCACAGATTCCCTACAGGCGAACCCTTCCGTCCCTTAAGAATCTACCGTATTCTGAGGCTGAATCCCACCAAGTCTCCTGGGGAGAATCCACGTATTTTAGGTGAATCCTACCCTATTGTGGGCTGAACTTAGCCTATTCTAGAGGATTCCAACCGTCCTCTGGGCAGAATCCCACCCTTATTCTGGGACGAATCCCACCGTCTTCAGAGATGGAATCCTACCGCATTCGAGGCTAACTACTACCGTAATTAAGGAATCCTACCTATTCTGGGGCAAGAATCCTACCGTCTTCTGGGACGGAATCCTACTATCTTCTGGGGCGAATCCCACCCCAGCCTTTGGGGACGGAATCCTACCTCATTCTGAGGCGGAATCCTACCGTTCTAGGGCAGAATCTTACCGTCTTCGGGACGGAATCCTAATGTCTTCTGGGGGCGTGAACTTACCCCTATTCTGGGATGGAATCCTTCCGTATTCTGGAGGAATGCTTCTGTCTCCAGGCAGAATCCACTGCATTCTGAGGCGGAATCGTACCTTCCTGGGCAGAACTTACCGTATTTTAGGCGAAACCTACACTATTATGGGGCGCCATCCTACCCTATTCTGGGGCGGACTCTACCGTTTCTGGCACAGAATCCTACCGTCTTCTGGGGGCAGGGAATCCCACTGTCTGGGAGGCGGAATCCTACCAGATTTCAGGCGGAATCCACTTTTCTGTAGAATCCTACTGTATTTTTAGGAACTCACCCATGGGCGAACTCACCCTATTCTGGGGCGAACTTCAACCGTCTCGGGACGGAATCCTACCGTCTTCTGGGGGCGGAACTACCTTATTCTGGGATGGAATCCTTCCGTGACTGTAGGCTGAATCCTACCGTCTCCTGGGGCAGAATCCTACCGTATTTTTAGGCGTGAACCTACACTATTGTAAGTAGACTAACTTCATTCTGGGCGGACTCCTTACTGTCTTCTAGACGGAATCCTACCGTCTTCTGGGGCAGAATCCCACCCCATTCTGGGGCGGAATCCTACCGTTTTCTGAGGCGTGAATCCCACTGTCTTCTGGAGCGAATCCTACCGTATTCTGAGGTGAATCCTACCGTCTCCTGGGGCAGAATCCTACCGTATTTTAAGCGAAATCCTACCCGTATTCTGGGGCAGAATCCTACCGCATATTTGGGGCGGAATCCTACCGTATTCTGGGGCGGAATCCTACCGTCTTCTAAGGCAGAATCCTATCCTATTCCTTCGACGGAATCCTACCGTCTTTAGGGCGGAATGCTACAGTATTCGAATCCTACTCAGATTCTGAGGCGGAATCCTGCTGACTGAGGAGAAACCTTTGTCTCTGGAGCGGATTCCTACCGTATTCTGAGCGGAATCTGCAAATGCTCCTGGAGGCAGAATCTCAGGTATTTTGAAGTGAATCCTACCCTACTTTGAGGAGAATCTACCCCTATTACCAGGTCAGAATCCTGCCGTTTTCTGGGACGGGAATCCTACTACGAAATATTTCTGGGGCGGAATCTGCCTATTTTGGGACGGAATCCTGCTATTCTGATGCCGAAGCCTACCGTCTCCTGGGGCAGAATCTCTCCGTGTTAGAGCAGAATCCTACACCGTCTCCTGAGGGGCAGAATCCTACCGTATTTTTGGAGAATTCTACCTCTTGTTGGAGCGGAACCCTACCCTATTCTGGGGCAGAATCCTACCGTCTTCTAGGGCGGAATCCTACCGTCTTCTGGGGCGGAATCGTACCGTATTCTGTGGCGGAATCCTACATTCTCCTGGGGCAGAATTCTACCCTAATCTGGGACGGAACCCTACCGTCTTCTAAGGCGGAATCCTACCGTCTTCTACAGCGGAATCCTACCGTCTCCTGGAGCAGACTCCTTCCGTATTTTAGTCGGAATCCTACCGTATTCTGGGGCGGAATCCTACCGTATTCTGGGGAGGAATCCTAACGTCTTCTGGGGCAGAATCCTACCCTATTCTCAGACGGAATCCTACCGTCTTCTGGAGCGGAATCTTACCGTATTCTTAGGCGGAATCCTTCCGTCTCCTGGGGCAGAATCCTACCGTATACTGGGGCGTAATCCTAACGTATTCTGGGGCTGAATCCTACCGTATTCTGGTGCATAATCCTACCGTCTTCTGGGATAGAATCCTACCCTATTCTCGGACGGAATCCTACCGTCTTCTAGGCCGGAATGCTACCGTATTCTCAGGCAGAATCCTACCGTATACTCAGGCAGAATCCTCCCGTATTCTGAGGCAGAATCCTACCGTATTCTGAGGCCGAATCCTACCGTCTCCTGGAGCGGAATCCTACCGTATTTTTGCCGGAATCCTACCCTACTTTGGGGAGGAATCCTACCCTATTCTGGGGCAGAATCCTACCGTCTTCTGGGACGGAATCCTACCGTCTTCTGGGGGCGGAATCCTACCCTATTCTGGGACGGAATTCTACCGCATTCTGATGCGGAATCCTTCCGTCTCCTGGGGCAGCATCTTACCGTATTCTGAGGCAGAATCCTACCTTCTCCTGGGGCAGAATCCTACCGTATTTTAGGTGGAAACCTACCGTATTGTGGGGCGGAATGCTACCCTATACTGCGGCGGAATCCTACCGTCTTTTGGGGCAGAATCCTACCCTATTCTGGGACGGAATCCTATATTCTCCTGGAGCAGAATCCTACCGTATTTTAGGCGGAATCCTACCCTAGTCTGGGGCGGAACCCTACCATATTCTGGGGCGGAATCCTACCGTATTCTGGGGCAGAATCCTACCCTATTCTGGGACGGAATCCTACCGTTTTCAGAGATTGAATCCTACCGTATTCTGAGGCGGAATCCTACCGCGTCCTGTAGCGGAACCTACCGTCTTCTGAGGCGGAATCCTACCGTCTTCTGGGGCGGAATCCTACCGTCTTCTGGGGTGGAATCCTACCGTATTCTGAGGCGGAATCCTTCCGTCTCCTGGAGCGGAATCCTACCGTATTCTGAGGCGAAATCCTACCGTCTCCTGGGGCAGAATCCTACCGTATTTTAGGCGGAATCCTACACTATTATGGGGCGGAATCCTACCCTATTCTGAGGCGAAATCCTACCGTCTTCTGGGGCAGAAGGGGCGGAATCCTACCGTATTCTGGGGAGGAATCCTACCGTATTCTGGGGAGGAATCCTAACGTCTTCTGGGGCAGAATCCTACCCTATTCTCAGACGGAATCCTACCGTCTTCTGGAGCGGAATCTTACCGTATTCTGAGGCGGAATCCTTCCTGTTCATGGGCAGAATCCTACCGTATTCTGAAGCGGAATCCCACAGTATCCTGGGTCGGAATCCTACCGTATTCTGGGGCGGAATCACCGTATTCTGGGGCGGAATCCTACCGTATTCTGGGGCGTAATCCTTCCAATGTCTTCTGCAGAATCCTACCCTATTCTGGGACGGAATCCTACCGTCTTAGGCCGGAATGCTACCGTATTCTCAAGGCAGAATCCTATCAATTACCTGTAGAATCCTCCCCAGTCTTTGGAGGCAGAATCCCGCTCATTCTGAGGCGGAATCCTACCGTCTCCTGGAGCGGAATCCTACCGTATTTTTGCCGAATCCCACCCCCACTTTGGGGAGGAACTTACCCTATTCTGGGGTAATCCCACTCTCCTCTGGGACGGAATCCACCGTCTCTGGGGGTGAATCCCACCCCACTTGGGACGGAATCCTTCCGTATTCTGAGGTAATGCTCTGTCTCCTGGGCAGAATCCTACCGTATTCTGAGGAGGTAATCCTACCTCAGCAGAATCCTACAGTATTTTAGGCGGAACTTAACCCTATTATGGGGCGGAATCCCACCCTATTCTGGGGCGGAATCTACTGTCTTCTGGGACGGAATCCTACTGTTCTAGGGGCGGAATCCTACCCTCATTCTGGGATGGAACTCCTTCCGTATATAAGGCGAACTTACCGTCTCCCGGGGCAGAATCCACCGCATTTTAGGCGGAATCCCACACTATTGTGGGCGGCATACTACCCTATTCTGGGGCGGACTCCCACCTATTCTCTGGGACGGAATCCTACTGTCTTCTGGGGCGGAACCTACCATATTCTGGGGCGGAACTTTACCGTATTCTGAGGCGTGAACCTCACCGTCTCCTGGAGCAGAATCCTACGTATTTAAGGCGAATCCCATCTCTCCTGGGGCGGAATCCTACCGTATTTGGGCAGAATCCTACAGTATTCGGGACGGAATCCTACCGTCCCCATGCGGAATCCTACTGAATTTGTAAGGCGGAATCCCACCCTGTCTTTGGGGCAGAATCTTACCCTGTTCTGGGGCGGAATCCTACCGTATTCAGTAGACTCTCCCAAATCCTGATTTGAATCCAACCCCCTGGGAGAACCCAACATTCTAGGCGGAACCTACCCTATTCTGGGGCGGAATCCTACTGTATTCTGGGGCAGAATCCCACTATTCTGGGGCGGAATCCTACTTCTATTCTGGAAGGAATCCTACTGTCTCTGGGGCGAAATCCCACCGCATTCTGATGCGAACTCACCGTCTTACCAGGAATCCTCCTGTCCTGGGGCGAACTTACCGTATCCTAGTGGAATCCTACTGTATTCTGAGGCGGAACTTACCCTCTCCCAATGAATCCACCTATTTTAGGCGGAATCCTACCGTCTTCTGGGGTCGAATCTTATATTCTCCAAGCGGAATCCTACCGTCTTCTGGAGCGGAATCCTTACTGTCTCTGAGGAGAATCAACCACCTCGGATGAATCCTACTGTATTCTGGGAGTGAATCCCACCGTATTCTGGGGCAGAATCCTATCGTATTCTTAGGCAGAATCCCACCGTATTATGAGGAGGAATCCTACTCTATTCTGCGGCGGAATCTAATGTGTATCCTGCAACGGAATCCTAACCGTATTCTGAGGCGGAAACCCTAATCAACTCGTGCAGAATCCCACAGTATTTTAAAGAGAATCCTACCCTATTGTGAAGTGAATCCAACCCTATTCTGGGGCGGAAACCTACCGTATTCGGGACGAATCCTACTGATTCCGAGGCGAAATCCTACCGCCTCTGGGGGCAAAATCCTACCCTATTTGGGACGGAATCCCACTGCATCTGGAGGCGGAGACTCACCGTCTCCTGGGGCGGAACTTCCGTATTCTGAGGCGGATTCCACCGTCTCCTGGGGGCAGAATCCTAATGTATTCTTTGAGGCGAATCCACCCTCTTCTAGGGCGGAACTACCATATTCTGGGAGCGAATCTCACCGTATTCTGGACGGAATCCTACTGTCCTTCGGCAGAATCCTACTCAATTCGGCCGGAATCCTACCGTCTTCTGGGGAGTAATCCTACCGGTATTCTGAGGAGGAAACCTACCGTCTCCTGTGGCAGAATCCTACCGTATTTTGGCGGAACCTACCCCATTGGTAAGGAACCCACCCATTCTGGGCAAACAAACACCCAAAACCACCCGGCAAAATCCTACCCCATCTTCTGGGACGGAATCCCACCATTCAAAGTCGAAAACTCACTTATTCTTGGATCGAATCCCACCATATTCTGAGGCGAACCTACCGTCTCCAAAGGCAGAATCCTACCGCATTTTATAAGGAATCTCACTCCCTATTCTGCGGCCTGAATCCTCATATTCTAGCGAATCCACCGTATTCTGGGCGAATCCAACCCTCATTCTGGGATTTGAATCCTACCATCTCCTGGGGCAGAATCCTACCGTATTCTAGAGCGGAATCCTACTCCTTGTTCTGAGGAGAATCCCCACCGTATTTCAACGAATACCACTTATTCTGGACGAACTTACCGATATCAAAGGAATCCCCATCATTCTCAAGGAATCCTACCATCTCTCAGCAGAATCCCACCATATCTCAGGCGAATCCCTAACATATTCTGAGGAGAACCCACCATATTCTGATAAGGAACCTACCGAATACTCGGAGGAATCCTACCATATCCAGGAGCGAATCATACAGTCTCTCGGCGGAATCCTACCAATTCTGGAGGCTGAACCCTACCATCTCCTGGAGCAGAATCAAAGCATTCTGGAGACGGAATCCTACCGTCCCAGGGGCAGAATCCCCACTGTATTTTAGACGGAACCTACCCTATTCTGGGGCGGAATCCTACCCTGTTCTGAGGCGGAATCCCACCCTATTCTGGGGCGGAATCCTATCGTATTCTGAAGCGGAATCCTACCGTCTTCTGTAAGGAAATCCTACCCTTATTTTGGGACAGAAATCCTACCGTATTCTGAGGCGAAAACTCATCGTCCTGGAGCGAATCCTACCATATTCTGAGGCGAACTTACCGTCCCCAAAGCAGCATCCTCCCGAATTTTAGGCGAATCCCACTTGTTCTGCGCTGAATCCTGCCATATTCTGGAGCGGAACTCACCGTATTCTGGGGGCCGAATTCTACCTATTCTGGGAGGAATCCTACCGTCCTCGGCAGAATCCTACCGCATTTTAGGCGAATCCTACCCTGTTCTGAGGAGAACTCACTGATTCTGGGCCGAATACTACAGTATTTCCGACGGGAATCCTACCGTATTCTGAGGAGGAATCCTACCGTATTCTTAGGCGGAATCCTACCGTCTCCTGGGGCTGAATCCTACCGTATTTTAGGCGAAATCCCACCCTGTTCTGGGGTGGAGTCCTGCCATATTCTGGGGCCGAATCTTACCGTATTCTGGAGCGGAATCCTACCGTCTTCTAGGGGAGAAACCTAACCAATTCTCGTACGGAATCCTACCGTCTTCTGGGGCGGAATGCTCCCGTATTTTGAGGCGGAATCCTACTGTCTCCTCGAGCGGTATCCTACCGTATTCTGAGGCGGAATCCTGCCATCTGCTGGGGCAGAATCCTATCATATTTTAGGCGGAATCCTACCCTATTTTGGGGCGGAATCCTACAGTATTCTGAGGCGGAATCCTACCGTCTCCTGGAGCGGAATCCTACCGTCTCCTGGAGCGGAATCCTACCGTCTCCTGGAGTGGAATCCTACCGTCTCCTGGTGCAGAATCCTACCGTATTTTAGGCGGAATCCTACCCGATTGTGTGGCGGAATACTACCCTATTCTGGGACGGAATCCTACCGTCTTCTGGGGCGGAATCCTACCCTATTCTGGGACTGAATCCTACCGTCGTCTGGCGCGGAATCCTACCGTCTTCTCGGCGGAATCCTACCGTATTCTGAGGCGGTATCCTACCGTCTCCTGGCGCAGAATCCTACCATATTTTCGGCGGAATCCTACCCTATTCTGGGGCGGAATCCTACCCTGTTCTGGGGCGGAATCCTGCATTATTCTCGGGCGGAATCCTACCGTTTTCTGGGGCAGAATCCTACCCTATTCTGGGACGGAATCCTACCGTCTCATGGGGGCAGAATCCTACCGTATTTTAGGCGGAATCCTACCCTATTCTGGAGCGGAATCCTACCGTATTCTTGGGCCGAATCCTACCTTCTTCTGGGACCGAATCCTACTCTATTCTTGGACGGAATCCTACCGTCTTCTGGGGCGAAATCCTACCATATTCTGGGGCAGAATCCTACCGTCTTCTCAGGCGGAATCCTAACGTCTCCTGGAGCAGAATCCTACCGTATTCTGAGGCGGAATCCTACCGTCTTCTAGGGCAGAATCCTAGCGTATTCTTGGACGGAATCCTACTGTCTCCTGGCGCAGAATCCTACCGTATTTTAGGCGGAATCCTACCCTGTTCTGGGGCGGAATCCTACCCTGTTCTGGGGCTGAATCCTACCGTTTTCTGGGGCAGACTCCTACCCCATTCTTGGACGGAATCGTACCGTCTCCTGGGGCAGAATCCTACCGTATTTTAGGCGGAATCCTACCCTATTCTGGGGCGGAATCCTACCGTATTCTTGGGCCGAATCCTACCGTCTTCTGGGGCCGATTCCTACCCTATTCTTGGACGGAATCCTACCGTCTTCTGGGGCGAAATCCTACCGTATTCTGGTGCGGAATCCTACCGTCTTCTCAGGCGGAATCCTACCGTCTCCTGGAGCGGAATCCTACCGTCTCCTGGTGCGGAATCCTACCGTATTCTGAGGCGGAATCCTACCGTCTCCTGGGGCTGAATCCTACCGTATTTTAGGCGAAATCCTACCCTGTTCTGGGGTGGAATCCTGCCATATTCTGGGGCGGAATCCTACCGTATTCTGGAGCGGAATCCTACCGTCTTCTAGGGGAGAATCCTAACCAATTCTCGTACGGAATCCTACCGTCTTCTGGGGCAGAATCCTACCGTATTCTTAGGCAGAATCCTACCGTATTCTTAGGCAGAATCCCACCGTATTGTGAGGAGGAATCCTACCGTATTCTGCGGCGGAATGCTACCGTATCCTGCAACGGAATCCTAACCGTATTCTGAGGCGGAATCCTACTGTCTCCTGTGGCAGAATCCTACTGTATTTTAGGCGGAATCCTACCCTATTGTGGGGCGGAATCCTGCCCTATTCTGGGGCGGTATCCTACCGTCTTCTGGGACGGAATCCTACCGTATTCTGGAGCGGAATCCTCCCGTCTTCTGGGGCAATATCCTACCCTATTTTGGGACGGGAATCCTACCGTATTCTGAGGCGAAACTCTACCGTCTCCTGGAGCGGAATCCTACCGTATTCTGAGGCGGATTCCTACCGTCTCCTGGGGCAGAATCCTACCATATTTTAGGCGGAATCCTACCCTGTTCTGGGGTGGAATCCTGCCATATTCTGGGCTGGAATCCTACCGTATTCTTGGACGGAATCTTATCGTCTTCTTCGGCAGAATCCTACTAAATTCTCGGCCGGAATCCTACCGTCTTCTGGGGCGTAATCCTACTGTATTCTGAGGCGGAATCCTACCGTCTCCTGTGGCAGAATCCTACCGTATTTTTGGCGGAATCCTACCCTATTGTGGGGCGGAATCCTACCCTATTCTGGGGCGGTATCCTACCGTATTCTGAAGCGGAATCCTACCGTCTTCTGTGGCAAAATCCTACCCTATTTTGGGACGGGAATCCTACCGTATTCTGAGGCGAAAACCTACCGTCTCTTGGAGCGGAATCCTACCATATTCTGAGGCGCAATCCTACCGTCTCCTGGGGCAGTATCCTCCCGTATTTTAGGCGGAATCCTACCCTGTTCTGCGCTGGAATCCTGCCATATTCTGGAGCGGAATCCTACCGTATTCTGGGGCGGAATTCTACCCTATTCTGGGACGGAATCCTACCGTCTCCTGGGGCAGAATCCTACCGTATTTTAGGCGGAATCCTACCCTGTTCTGGAGGAGAATCCTACCGTATTCTTGGGCCGAATGCTACCGTATTCTTGGACGGAATCCTACCGTATTCTGGGGCGAAATCCTACCGTATTCTGGGGCGGAATCCTGCCATCTTCTGGGGCAGAATCCTACCATATTCTCAGGCAGAATCCTACCATATTCTGAGGAGGAATTCTACCGTATTCTGAGGCGGAATCCTACCGCATACTGCGGAGGAATCCTACCATATCCTGGAGCGGAATCCTACAGTCTTCTCGGCGGAATCCTACCGTATTCTGAGGCGGAATCGTACCATCTCCTGGGGCAGAATCTTACCGTATTCTGAGACGGAATCCTACCGTCTCCAGGGGCAGAATCCTACCGTATTTTAGACGGAATTCTACCCTATTCTGGGGCGGAATCCTACCCTGTTCTGAGGCGGAATCCTACCCTATTCTGGGGCGGTATCCTACCGTATTCTGAAGCGGAATCCTACCGTCTTCTGTGGCAAAATCCTACCCTATTTTGGGACGGGAATCCTACCGTATTCTGAGGCGAAAACCTACCGTCTCTTGGAGCGGAATCCTACCATATTCTGAGGCGGAATCCTACCGTCTCCTGGGGCAGTATCCTCCCGTATTTTAGGCAGAATCCTACCCTGTTCTGCGCTGGAATCCTGCCATATTCTGGGACGGAATCCTACCGTATTCTGGGGCGGAATCCTACCCTATTCTGGGACGGAATCCTACCGTCTCCTGGGGCAGAATCCTACCGTATTTTAGGCGGAATCCTACCCTGTTCTGGAGGAGAATCCTACCGTATTCTTGGGCCGAATACTACCGTATTCTTGGACGGAATCCTACCGTATTCTGGGGCGAAATCCTACCGTATTCTGGGGCGGAATCCTGCCGTCTTCTGGGGCAGAATCCTACCATATTCTCAGGCGGAATCCTACCATATTCTGAGGAGGAATTCGACCGTATTCTGAGACGGAATCCTACCGCATACTGCGGAGGAATCCTACCATATCCTGGAGCAGAATCCCACCGTCTTCTCGGCGGAATCCTACCGTATTCTGAGGCGGAATCGTAACGTCTCCTGGGGCAGAATCTTACCGTATTCTGAGACGGAATCCTACCGTCTCCTGGGGCAGAATCCTACCGTATTTTAGACGGAATCCTACCCTATTCTGGGGCGGAATCCTACCCTGTTCTGAGGCGGAATCCTACCCTATTCTGGGGCGGAATCCTACCGTCTCCTGGAGCGGAATCCTTCCATATTCTTGGGCCGAATCCTACCGTCTTCTGGGGCCGAATACTATCGAATTTTGCGGCGGAATCCTACCGTCTTCTCAGGCGGAATCCTACCGTCTCCTGCAGCGGAATCCTACCATATTCTGGGGCGAAATCCTACCGTATTCTGGGGCGGAATCCTACCGTCTCCTGGGGCAGAATCCTACCGTATTTTAGGCGAAATCCTACCCTGTTCTGGGGTGGAATCCTGTCATATTCTGGGGCGGAATCCTACCGTATTCTGGGGCGGAATCCTGCCCTCTTCTAGGGCAGAATCCTACCCAGTTCTCGGACGGAATCCTACCGTCTTCTGGGGCAGAATCCTACCGTATTCTTAGGCGGAATCCTACCGTATTCTGAGGAGGAATCCTACCGTATTCTGCGGCGGAATGCTACCGTATCCTGCAGCGGAATCCTAACCGTATTCTGTGGCGGAATCCTACTGTCTCCTGTGGCAGAATCCTACTGTATTTTAGGCGGAATCCTACCCTATTGTGGGGTAGAATCCTACCGTCATCTGGCGCAGAATCCTACCGTATTCTCAGGCGGAATCCGACCGTATTCTGAGGAGGAATCCTACCGTATTCTCAGGCGGAATCCTACCGTATTCTGTGGCTGAATGCTACCGTATCCTGCAGCGGAATCCTAACCGTATTCTGAGGCGGAATCCTACTGTCTCCTGTGGCAGAATCCTAGTATCTTACGTGGAATCCTACCCTATTGTGGGGCGGAATGCTGCCCTATTCTGGGGCGGTATCCTACCGTCTTCTGGGACGGAATCCTACCGTATTCTGGAGCGGAATCCTCCCGTCTTCTGGGGCAAAATCCTACCCTATTTTGGGACGGGAATCCTACCGTATTCTTGGACGGAATCTTATCGTCTTCTTGGGCAGAATCCTACTCAATTCTCGGCCGGAATCCTACCGTCTTCTGTGGCGGATTCCTACCATATTCTGAGGCGGAATCCTACCGTCTCCGGTGGCAGAATCCTACCGTATTTTAGGCGGTATCCTCCCCAATTGTGGGGGAGAATCCTACCCTATTCTGGGGCAATTATCCTACCCTGTTCTGGAGCGGAATCCTACCGTCTTCTGGGGCAAAATCCTTCCCTATTTTGGGACGGAATCCTACCGTCTTCTGGGGTGGAATCCTACCGTATTGAGGCGGAATATCTACCGTATTCTGAGGCGGAATCCTACCGTATCCTGTAGCAGAATCTTACCGTATTCTGAGGCGGAATCCTTCTGTCTTCTGGTGCAGAATTCTACCGTATTTTAGGCGGAATCCTACCCTATTGTGGGGCGGAATCCTACCGTTCTCTGGGACTAATCCACGGTTTTCAGGGCGAATCCCAACCTATTCTGGGACGGAATCCTACCGCGCTTCTGCGGAATCCTACCGTCTCCTTGGGCAGAATCTACTGTCTTCTGAGGAATCCTACCGTCTCCGGGACGGAATCCTACTGTTGTAAGGAATCCTAACCTATTCTGGGACGGAATCCTGGTCGTATTCTGAGGCGAATCCCATCATTCCCCTGGGCAGAATCTGATTGTCTTCTGAGGCGGAACTTCTACCGTCTCTGGGACAGAATCCTACCTCTCCACCTCTCTCCCTCCTCCTGCACGTCACCCTCCTCCACCTCCCATCCTCCTCCTCCACCTCACCTCCACCTCACTCCTCCCTCCACCTCACCTCCACCTCACCCTGCCC
This sequence comes from Homarus americanus, assembly GCF_018991925.1. Taxonomy (NCBI): domain Eukaryota; kingdom Metazoa; phylum Arthropoda; class Malacostraca; order Decapoda; family Nephropidae; genus Homarus; species Homarus americanus. The sequence goes on from NW_024722158.1 coordinate 10,894,973, forward strand.
TCCTCCACCTCACCTCGTCCTCCACCTCACCTCGTCCTCCACCTCACGCCTCCTCCTCCACCTCACGCTCCTCCTCCTCCACCTCACGCCCTCCTCCACCTCACCCTCCACCTCACCCACCTCCTCCACCTCCTCACCCACCTCCTCCACCTCCTCACCCACCTCCCACCTCATCCACCTCTACCTCACCCACCTCCCACCTCACCCACCTCCTCCACCTCACCCACCTCCACCTGCCACCCACCTCCTCCACCTCACCCACCTCCTCCACCTCACCTGATTCCTCTCCACATCACTCCACCTCCTCCACCTCACTCCACTCTCTACCTCATCCACCTCTACCTCATCCACCTCCTCTACCTCACCCACCTCCTCTACCTTGCCCTCCTACACCTCACTCCGCCATTGGTTGTGTATAGCAGCGGGTCCATGGTAGTAGTATATTAATTTAATTGGATTATTGCATTCAATTTTCCTCTCTCCTTTGTCCATGATATTAATAACTCCAGGTCTCTCTCTCTCTCTCTCTCTCTCTCTCTCTCTCTCTCTCTCTCTCTCTCTCTCTCTCTCTCTCTCTCTCTCTCTCTCTCTCTCTCTCACGATGCTTAGTAGAAGAGTGTGTGCCTGTGGAAGTGAGACTAATATCCTTGGTTTACAATATCTCTCTCTCGCTCTCTCTGTGTGTGCGTGGGAGGTGAGGCGGCACCCATGTTACTAGGCGAGTAATTTAATTAGTATGTACGACTCCTATTTTGTCACCTTCATTCGTCCCTTACACTCACTCTCCCAGACATTCACTCTCACGGTACGTGGGAGGTGAGGCGGCACCCATGGCAGTGGGAGAGTAATTCCATTATGTAAAACAGGCAGAGTGCAGGGGAACAATGCCTCCTCTACTCGATTTGTCTTGCTTAGAACGTCGTTAGCAGCAAGCTTGTTTCAATAAAACTTCGCATACATTTACGCTCCTCCTCAACGCTTGAGTGTGTGTGTGGGGTTGGTTACGTCACAGTCGTTGATGACGTCACAGTAGTTGATGACGTCACAGTAATTGGTGATGACGTTACAGTAGTTGATGTCACAGCTGTTGTTGTCGTCACCACCAACGGCTGACCTACTTTACTCCTAAATTGACCTGTGTGTATGTAAGGTCCTCCGCCAGTGTTTGTTCGTGGAGGCGTGATGTTGTGGTGCGAGTATGTGTGTGTGGCTAGTATGTGTGTGTGGCTAGTATGTGTGTGTGGCTAGTATGTGTGTGTGGCTAGTGAGGAGAGATAATACACCTAAACAACACCAACTGGAAGCAGACATCGGACTATCTTACGCCAGGTGCTCCCGTGTACATGTGTTGACCGCCTACCTCTCACTGCTGACAGCCTGCTATAGCCATTCACATCCAGGTTTTGATACTCGTCAGAAATCAGCACTTGGTCGAGTTTTATATAGTTTTAAGCGAACTGTAAATTATCCCCTGTCGTAATATTTGCTTTATTCATGACTGTTGTGGAGTTTACATACATACATACATACATACATACATACATACATACATTCATACATACATACAAAAAAAATACACGTTTTATATATGAAAATTGATATATTTATGACTTCACTTATAAACGACACACTAACAAAAAAGTGATATATTAGAAATATAAATCTTAATATAAAAAATTTATGATTGATCTTGACATACACGCTAAAGTTTATTTCCGATTTATCTTGAATTTATTTCTGGGTATCGCGCTGAGTAAACTTCCGGGTGTCAAAGTCCATGAATAAATAATTAAAGAAGGTGTGAGTGTTTTGGCGGGAGGCTGGAGTGTTAGGTGGACGAGGGGGGGGGGCACTTGAGGTGACGGCAAGGAAGTACTTAAGTGAGTCTTAGGTGTTGGAGGAGAAGGGAGGGGTGGGGAGGGGTTTACAGAGGAGGGAGGAAGGGTGGAGAGGGAGAGGAAGGAGTAGTTTAGAAAGGAAGGGGCGAGAGGAGGGAGGCATGGAAATGGAAAGAGAGTAGGAGAGGAGAATGGATATGACAAGGAAAGGAAAAGGAAGGTTAGGGAACAGGAGGAGGAAAAAAATACCCCAAAACGCAAAAAAACACTATATATATTTGTATAAAATTACAATGCAAAAGAAATAAAATAAAATAAAATAAAAAATTAATTAAAAACTAATCAGTGTTGTGAAATTAAAAATAATTACTTTAATTTTATTTCGTACTATTTTTCAACAGTTAGTGAGGTTTGTGGCGTAGTGTTATGGCGAGTGAAAAGCTTGTTTTATCTTGATCAAATATTGTGTTAATGAGTACTGCTTTTTTTTTATACGTTGAAACAATTTTAACAATTTCGTGGCAAGGAAACAATTTGTGTGGATGAATTTATTTCGGCCAATATTTTATATGCATGAAGCCGCTTCGTGTTAATGAAATATTTGTGTCGGCTGGGGAAAAATGGGCAAAATTTTCCTCTAGAATGGAAATTTATTGTGTAGGTTATTTATTGGAAAAAAAACGTAAATAATTAATGATAAAGTAGTGAAGGAAAAATACAAATGAAATAATAATATACACTAAATAATGTACTTTGTGGGGGGGGGGGGGTTACATAATTACTCAATCCAGGTGTGTGTTATCGATGAAGGTTGACCTCGAGTGGGAATATGAAGTAGGACTTAAAATTAAACATCCCTCCCTAACAAAAAAACAATTAAAACATGATCAGTTAGGTCGGGAAAGGAAGTCATTGAATCTGACTAAACCAAGCTAAACATGTGGCGGTGTTTTGTTTGTTTTTTATTTGTTTTTTTGTGTGTTTTTTTTCTCTATGGAAAGTTTCAATTGTCGGGGAGGTGTAGTCTCTTTCCACGCTTTCCCTGCCCTCCCATTCCTTTCTCTGCCTTGCCCTTCCCCTCCCTTTCCCTCCTCCCCTCCCGTTTCCTCCTCCCCTCCCGTTCCCTCCTCCCCTCCCGTTCCCTCCCATTCCTGCCCCTTTCCTTCCCTCCCTCATTCCCAATTTTCCATGGGAAATGCCAGATGCAGGACGAACATTGACTACGCCTTACCCTGCGTTACTCTTCATATCATCTCGCTAACAACCTTCTCGCTAACAACCCCCTCTCTAACAACCCCCTCTCTAACAACCATCTCTCTCTCTCTCCTTGACAGGATGTACAACTGCCGGAAGTGTATGGTGATAAACATGAAGCACAACAACATTATCCAGTACAAGGAATGTGAGTATGACTTGTTAAACTTGTAGTGTATTGTAGGTGAAGTATTGTATTGTAGGTATTGTAGTTATCAGTGTAGGTAAAGTATTGTATTGTAGGTATTGTAGTTATTATTTTATTGTAGTGTATTGTAGTTATTAGTGTATTGTGTATTTTTATGTATTGTAGTCATTATTGTATTGTAAGATTGGTATATATATAGGAGCAATGGTGGTTATGGTAATGTACTTTATATAAACCTGTAATTATGGTATGTAACTACCTTATGACCTGTAATTATTAATTCGTGATTATTTGTACTATTAGGGTTATGTACTAGGGACGTGTGGTGTAGTAGAACTTGTTAGAAGCAGGTAATTAATTTATACCAGCCATAATTAGATAGATTACAAGGGCTCTTAAATAGTACACTCATGAGTACACTTAGCTGAGGACGAACGGTGAGCTCAGAGTACAAGCAGGGTGTGACTTGTACTCGTGGTCTTGTTAATATATTACATGGTTAGAGATGAACTAGTGCTAGTAGTAGTACTAGTAGTGAGTAAGGTCAAGAGTGGGGGGTTTACTAGTACTAGCATTGTGTGTGAAGAATGAGGAGGAAGGTGTGGAATAAAGAAAGGAGGAGAGATGGGAATAAGGAATAGGAGAAGATAGGAATATGTAGGAAGAGGAGGAGGAGGATGAAGGTTAATAAGGAAAATAAGGAGAAAATATATCAGAAAGAAGAATAAACAGAAGGAACACGAATATAAAGGAGGGAGAAGAGGAGGAAGGAAGGAAAATAGGAGCGAGAATAAGGAAGCGAGAAGAAAGAGAGGGAAAAAGGTGATTATAAACACGTGAATTGACTTATAAACAGAAAGAAGGAACAAGGGAAATGAGTAATAATCTGAGCTTAATTCTTCACGACGGATAAACGTTTGATGGAGCAATTTTGGTAATAATAATAATAATAATAATAAGCATAAAGAAGATGAATGGGAGGAGATAGAGCAATGAAGATAATTGCCCTATCAAAACAAAGGAACAAGAGGGAGTAGGGGGGAGAGGTGGAATGTTTGGATAAAAGTGGCGATATAAAATAGAGATAACGGAAGATTAACCTGAATGGAAACAGAGAAGAGTAAGAGAGAAAGAAAGGGAGAGAGAGAGAGAGAATAAACCAAGAACACAAAGAACAAGGGGAGAGTAAATAAGGGAATGATGTAACAAGAAGAAGGATGTGATTAAAGAGGTAACAGAAAGGCAAGAATGAAAGAATGGAATAGATTAAGACGCTGGATGACAGAGAGAGAGAGAGAGAGAGAGAGAGAGAGAGAGAGAGAGAGAGAGAGAGAGGGAGAGAGAGAGAGAGAGAGAGATTTTAATTGTGACGTTCGAGGAAGTTTTAAAAATGTGAGGGAAGGGGTGTGGAAGATGGGAAGGAAGAGAGGAGAGGCATAGGAAAAAAGAATACAAAATTAGGTAGAAAGTAACGAGAAAAGAAGACGATGGGAGAGACGAAGAGTGAGATGAAGTCGAGAGAGAGAGAGAGAGAGAGAGAGAGAATCATAAAGAAAATAAACAAGAACGATAAAGCTATTAGCGAACGAAAGAAAAATATTGACGAAGCCGAAGCGACGAAGGAGAATAATGGAAGGGGAGGAGAGAAGCTGTAATAAACCAGACTAATGAAGGGATGGGAAGAGAAGCGATGTATGTAACAGGGGTGAAGAAACATGGAATAACGTATAGATGGATAAAGGAAGCGAGGTGATAGTAAATGGGGAAATAGAGAGAAGGAAGAGTAGTAGTTTAATAAATGAAGGAAAACGAAGAGGTGTTGATAAATAGAGGGATGGAGATGGGAGAGATTATGTAGATAAATGAGGAGGAAGTAGAATGTAGAGACTAATAAATGAGGAAGTAGAGAGATAATGATGAATAAGGGAGAGATAAATATGATAAAGGATGGAAAAGGGAATAGGTAAATAAATGCATGAAAATGGGAAAATGAATAACGATGAAATGTAATAGTTGAGAGAAATGCAGATAATAACTCCTACCAGGTATTTTCTCAAGAGTACTTGGTCATTCCAATCAATAACCAGGTAGTTTATCGCAGGTACTCTCTCATGGTATCGAGTACTTTTTTGCTTGGTAATTGATCTTGACGCCAGGATTGGTATCTGGGTACTCTTATTGTATACTTTATCTTAATACCAAGTACTTCCTTTCTAGTATAAGATGGTTTATAATAATACCAGATACCTCTTTTAATACCTAGTACAGTCCGGGGTCAAAAGTTCACTCCCCGTGGTGAAACTGAATCACGGGAATGAGTCTCCGAACTGACTTACCCTGATTGTTGTCTTGTTTGGGGTCGATGCTGTTTCATTTTGGGAGGGAGGTTAGGTAGATGATGTTATTACCTGGCTGTATTATTATAAGTATCTGCAGTCTTATAGTCCTAATACCAGGTTAAATGATCCCTTACTACCGATACCACTTGGTTGCACTTGTAATAATACCTGCTAGTTATAGTTAATACCTCCTCCTCCAGATACCCACTAATACCACCACCACTACCTCCTCCTCCAACAGCGTACTGCGACGATACGATGGAGTTTGACCTTCCGAGGTTATGTCGGGACATCACGGGAGACGCCATGTTGTACTCCATGTTCCGCCTGAACTCTGAGCCGGTCGCCTGCCCCTTCCACGGCCCCCTCACCTTCACCTACTCCAGGGGCTACGGCGAGTGTGAGCATCCAGTCTCTCAGGTGAGTTTTTGTGTTTAATTTGATTATGATTTGGTCTTACAGTCCGGACGGAAGGTGGGTGGGTGGGTGGGTGGGTGGGTGGGTGGTTCTATTAGGAAGATTATCACACATTATGAACGCCTTCTGATGGGTTAAAGATGGATGGATCAATTTGCCTTAGACTTTGAGACAGTTATTATTCTGTTGTTCGTGGACGGATGATGATGAATGCCCCTGGGTGGAGGTGTAGACTTTTTTTTAAATAGATTTGTCCAGCGAGGAGGCTAGTTTATTGTGACACACCCCCTTGCATCCTGTGTAAGGCGAAACGTTTACAGCGACCAACAGGGAAGCATGTTGAGTTGTCCTGCATATACTGTTCTCCCCCATCACTACAAAAAAGGCCTCGAATATACCCCCCCCCCTGTTTATACTCGTTGCTTCCCACTACCTAACCTAACCAACCCTGCATTACCCATCCCCGATTATAAACTTGATAGACCATACTCTCACGTATAAGATACATATAGAGTTTAGAGCGACTATAACTTGCGCCTTTATGGATCTGTCGTCCGTAATTGGATATCTGTATAATATCTCAATGATTTTAATTACCCTTCTTACGCTAATTACTCGCTGCCTATGATTGTTCAAGGTCACATTTACCTTAACACCTGCCCTTAACACCTAACTCTTACCTTAAAACTTGCCCTTAACCAGGCCCGTCCTTTAGGGGGGGGGGGGCGAACAGGGGCGACCGCCCAGGGCCCCGCGCGTGTGGGGGCCCCGCGGGGCCCAACACTAGACCCAGTGACCTAGGACACATTACATGTTGACTGGTTAATCTGACCTGACGGCTTACGCCACCATCGCAACCGTGACATAAGAACATAAGAATGGAGGAAACTGCAGCGGGCCTATTGGCCCATACTGGGCAGTCCCGTTTACACCCAACCCCTATTGCTCATATAAGCATCCAACCTATGTTTGAAGCTATTCAGCGTATTCGAGTTAATGATGATATTTGGTAACTTGTTCCATTCATCCATAGCGACAGTCCCATGGGGGTTGGTGGGGGTGGGTTCCTCTGACCGCATAATCTGGGGCCCCGCAGTGGCTGAGTTGCCCCGGGCCCCGCACCCTCCTAGGGACGGCCCTGCCCTTAACACCTAACTCTTCGTTTATCAAGTATTGACCGAGTGAATAATTTAGTGCAGAAAATCTCAAGTGCTCGTCTTATAAAAGTGTAGAGTTGATAATGATTTGAATTATCAGCAAGTCGGCAAGTGCGCGGCTGACATATTACCTAGGAGTGAGGAAGTAATGTCAGCGGGGTAATAAAGCCAAAGAATTGTATTTTAATGTCAACAAAAGAGGCAGTACTTCCTCGCTTGTATTTTTTCGCTGTAAATTGTTTATTATAACCAACAGAAACGTCAGTATTTAATAGTTGTTCCGAATGAGTTTTAGGTGACCAAAACCTCCAATGTCGACTAACTTGTAAAACCAAATAAAAAATGAAGAAAGAAACTCTTAACTACAAACATTACTATGACATTACCAAGAGCGGTCAGACGTTGTATCAGCGGTGTTGTCTCCCGCGAATTATTTGTCAGGTGAGGGGGGTTACCTGGAACACTCCCGATGCTGTAGAAATGTCAATGATAATATTTGTATTCGGGTATAAATAATTTAATTCTGTGTCCTGGTTTTAAAAATCTCTCCGCTACGCAGCTTACCACAGCCACCATATTGCACCATACCATACAGGACCATACCGCAGTGTACCATATTACAGCGCATTACATCACAGTGCACTACAACGCACCACACCATACCACACCGCACCACGACGCACCACACCACACCGCACCACAGCGCACCACACCACACCACCTCCAGTCACTCCATCGTCTTGTATTATTCATTCCCTGGTTAGTGATTTATGTGCAGGGTTGTAATGTTTGGCTGCCAGACGAATACCAGAAAAAATTATGTTTTGCCAGGGTCGTTTTATTTTTAAGGTATACGGTTGTTCAGAGGCTAAATTTTTTTTGTTATTTTTGTTTTTCCGGATATGCTTTTTTTTTTTAATTCTTTGATAAGTATATTTTTGTCATATATTTTGATCTTGTTTATATGTCTGGATATTGAAAATCATGGAAAATTTAAATACACTGAACCCTGCCTGGCTTAACCCTGCCTGGCTGAAACCTGCCTGGCTGAACCCTGCCTCCATCCATGTCTTGTGACCTGTGAACTGTTTGACCCAGTGTGGTAATGATCCTCCACCTGTCCATTAGCAAATGAACAATCTCTCTCTCTCTCTCACACACACAGGGGGGGGGGGGGTGGGGAGAGAATACACCACCAACACATCTCTCTCTTTAGATATCTCTCCCAATATCTACCTATTAGACTTATTTATACCATACTATATTATCCTATACTATATTATCCTATCCTATAATGAAGGTCGCTATTCTTTTCATGTAGTTTTCACTGTATTTTATCGCATATTTGTTTGTTTTATTATTTCTTTTTTGCTCATCATTTTTTATTTTATTTTCGCGTGATATCTCATTGAGTTACGACACTTACAACTCTTGAAATGTGTTGGAAGGTTTTAGCAGTATTAAGTTCCCTTTCGTTATGGGGGTGTTAAAACTGGTCTTTATAGTGTAATCCTGTTACTGTCGGGTGTAGAGACGAGGACGGGTGGGTACACTGTATCAAGTTTTATTTAAAATATCTGAGCATTTAAACCTTTTGAGTCCCGTTCCCCACCTCTGAGTACATTGAGTGAGTTAGTTAGTCCCCTTAGAGTACGATGGCTTTAATCAATTTGAATACAATGGCTTAAAGTTTTGACTACTATGAATTAAACTCTTGAGTACGATGTGTTAACCCCTTGAGTTCGATGGTTTAGCTTTGTGAATATGATGACAACCTCATTACTACACTGATATAGCCCCTTGACTACACTGATATAGCCCCTTGAATATGATATACACTTCTAAGCTTTTAAAAACTTTATAGAATTTTATTTATATTGAAAGCCAGAAATTGATGCAGTAATTATGCCTAAGCTTTATTAAAATCTCCGTTTACATTGTTTTTATATTATGAACACACATAGTTCTTAAAGTATAATAGTGCAACTCAACCGTATGAACATCATGTACTGTTACACCTCCGTCACATGTTGTTCACCCGTTGTATAGTTTTCAGTTGAACATAATGCGTAGTGTAGTGTATATTGTGTCGAGACATTCTCATACACACGTCTGTATTATAGGAGCTGTGAGTGAGAGTGGCATCTGTATATGGTGTGTATATTGTATATGCCTCTGTGTATATATATATATATGTTTTTATTTGTGCATGTAGTGAGAGAATGGCTTTTGCAAATGTATTTAAAAAGTGTATATTGGAATTTACATATGCCACGAAAACAAACAATATTGATTACATTAACAATTACAATGGTGAATACAAATGCTTTTAGCTTGGGGGAGAGAAGTCGAGTCGTAAAAAGAAATATGAAGAAAGAAATGAACTTTTTTGTCAGAGGGGAAAAAAAAGGCGAAAAATAAGTGCGCCGGTAGCCTTTTTTTTTAATTAGGGTAAAAAGTTTGCTGAATACAAAATTATTTATGTACATTGCGTTCATTCCATTACCGCCATGAGAGAGAGAGAGAGAGAGAGAGAGAGAGAGAGAGAGATAACAGAACGAATACTTGGAAATGACTGTAATCTTCACTGAATTTGTTGGAGAAATATAATGTATTTTCTGGGCCAGTGAAGGCGTTAGGTATTGTGTCTGTCTTCATTAGTGAAAGGAGTTTATTCTTTCACCTCTAAAAAAAAAACAAAGGGTATTTTTATGTATTTAATTTAAGTATTTAATTCCTGGAGAAGTTTTTAGTAGGTAAATATATAGGAAGAAAAAAGAGGTTTTTTTTATTTAATTTTTTCGTTGTCGGGTAAAAATGTGGAGAGCTTATTAACGGGACCCAGAAATTAAATGTTTATTATTCAGATCAGCCTTATCGGGGTTTTAAATTAAATTACTAATTAACTCGACTCGTAATCAAATTGAAAGAAAACATTTAATTATTTTGAAAACTAAACACTTGAGTGATTATTACATGCAAGCAACACTAACACTCAAGGTTAAGGTCCACACTTAACGAGATAATGCTTGAAAACTTATTACTTAAGGATCAGATCCAGGTTTTCAAAGGATCACATATTAACAATTTCTCGTAAGTAAAAATGTGAGAATTCTCTTAATTGGTTCACCTCAGATACAACAAACACACAACTTCCAAAATGGCAACAAACTTACCCTGAGACTGTACCTTAACTCAATATATTTAACAGCACCAGAAGAAACTTATCGTATAGAATATAAATAAAATCGTAACCGGAGAGTGAGGTGAGGTGAGGTGAGGTGAGGTGAGAGGCAGGCAGGCGAATCCACAGAAAATGTACAGTAGCTAAAACAACTACCCTCATATACCAATATTTATCGTCCATGGTCTCGTATTGTTTCCCACAAAGTCTGCACAGATAGTTGTTTCAGCTACTGTACATTACTGAACACCTGACTAATTACCTTCATATTGCTAAGTTTATCGATATTTACTTGGAAATAATAGCAATTAATAACACCATGTAGAAGGGATTAACATAACATCCAGCACATTCATTTAGTCACAAATTAACCTAATACATCCTCTTCTTTTCGATGTAAATATAGATCATTAAAAATAATGTGTTTTAATTAGGCTGTGGTAAGTGTAGCTCCTGGTGATTCTATTAAAAGTTTCATGGGAATTTGCATGACGATGTTACCAGAGTTCATGACCCTCACCACGGCCTCTTTCTTGTCTATGTTTTAACACAAGGTCATTATATCCGGGTTTTTTCATTAGCCTGTGAGAGGGAAGATATTTTTTTTTACTTTTTTTCACGTGTAAAATTTTATAGGCCAGGCGTGCAGACTAGGGCGTGGGGTGCTTAATATTACAGTGTGGGCGTGTAGACAAGGGCGTGGAATACATAATGTGTTACAGGGTGGGCGTGTAGACCAAGGGCGTGGATTACATAATGTTAAAGGGTAGGCGTGTAGACCAGGACACAGTCTTAGTTGAAGAGCTTTATCTAAACTAGCGAGTATGTCATTATGTGTAATCGTCGTTGTTGTTGTTTTAATATATCATGGTGCTTCAGTGACCAGAGTCTTTAAGCATCATGGCTCTGAATTCTTAGTTCAAAGCCCTTAAGCGGTAATTCTTAGTTCCCACACTAGACAACAGAACGCTTTTCAATATGAAGGAAGGCCGTCGTTTCTGTAACCCAAAAATTTTATTTCTGGACATATCTTTACTTCAAGAACTAGGTTGTTAAACACGTAAACCAAGTCACTTTCTACAGTAAATAGCTGTTTTAAAGTACGATAGGTGTTGTATCTGTAATCAATCATCATGTGAAAATAGGTCACATTGTTTTGACAACCTGTTTCTGGCAGTCGGGATACAGCTCTTGAGTACACATGGAGGAACTGTGGTCGGCAATCAAACGCCTTCACATTATTAACTATAAACTAGGTATTCTTTCACAGCTGGGTGGACTGAGGGTGCCCAAACCTAAGGACAGGTGTATAAACTCGGATTCTATAGACTACTGTATATACTCGGCATATAAATAATATAGTATTTATCATATTTGTCCAGTTTACAATTATGTAATCATCGTAGCCACGCCATATAATGTTTTCATATCAGGGGAAACTATTGTAACTCATTTTGTTCATACGTGATAAATCCGCCCCATTGTCCCTTTGTAAACAGACCTAAGATAATATTATTTACGGGTCTTTTAATAACGTGCCAGCAGTGTGATGTAGTTTCCAGCAGTTCTGTCAGGCCGGATGTTTGTCTGGAGGTATACAATGTTTTTAGTTGTTTAGTTTGCCCAGTGAGCGCCTTTCCTGATCTGACTGATGTTTCTCTCGCGGAAGGGGTGTCTTTTCAAGGGAATTCATGAAGCCAGTGAACAATTCTCGGTTATAATTGTTTGTAAATGTAAAATGAAGAGGGTTTGGCGTAGAGGCATAAAGAATGGCCCCAGTATATAGATTGCCGGCCAGGCTTTGGTATTTCTACGATACCTTTAAGTTAATTTGATATTTTATTATTTCAGATTTCGTACTAAACACGATTATTATATTAGTGTAATAATACTCTCCGTGTTTTCATATTTGATCATTAATGTAGGGAAGCGCAAGATCATTCTAACTGACCATTATCCTCGTTTTCTAAAGCGGGAAATATCGTCAGTTTACCATTGACGTTTATTACATTAAGAGCGTGTAATCTGCCCCCTGTGTGATATGGAATTAGGGGAGAAAAGCCTTCATTTAGTGTTGGTGAGACGGCCCTTTCCATCAAGGTAATTTCGGCTCCCCACGTCGGCCCAAACCAACCCTACCCGTTTACCAGCATTTAAACCGGATTTATCGGATGCTTTCGGATTATCTTCGAAAAAAAAATAAGCTGAGGTAGCCGGATGCTGGAGGTTAGCAGAATGTGCGGCGGAAGGAAATTAGTGGAGGGAAGAGGTGGTGATCATGGCACTTATGAAAGCTGTCGGATACGTCGGCTTATTTTACAGGCTCTTGGTGGGTTCCCGCTGCTTACAGGTAATGTTTGTTTTTTCTCAGCACCTAATATGGGCCATTGTGGAGATTACGTATAAACTAATTCCATACCTCATCTACCCCCACTTACTCCCCCCTCTCCCTTTCTCTACACCCCATTATGAGGCGCTAATATCCTGCCCACCCCCATAAAATTTAGACAGGTGGTGTTGTGTTATGGGTTGAGGCCAAGATAAATAATGGTCGCTTATGGGTGTGTGGTTCAGGAGGGTGACGTAGGGTGAGGTGCTGGGAGGTTATTTTGAATAGGTGAGAGAGAGAGAGAGGTTCCCGGTCTGACGAGAAGAGATAGGGAGAGACATTCCTTCCTGGTGAGGTACCGGGAAGCGTTGCTGATGAAGTGGGGAGACCAGGAGAGCTAATGAAGCGTTCCTAATAAGATGAGGAGAGATAGGGGGTTGGCTTCCCTTCTTGGTGAGGGAGGGAGATAAAGGGAGGTGTTCTTGGTGAGGCAAGGAGAAATTAAAGCGTTAATTGGTAGCGAGGAGTGAGTATACGATGCTAAACAAGCTGTCATGAAGTATAGGAACAAAGTTAGGGGTAAAGAACAGTGTATAAGCTTAAAAGTATACATATGAACAGAAAGTCAATTGTAAATAGTTAACAAAAGCGTGAAAATAGATAAGGAAATGAGTAAATGCTTTTATATGCCTTTCATACCATACAAACGCTCAAGAGTAGACGAGTACAGTAAATGAGTACAGTATATGCCTTAACCTTTTTGGTATAGAAAGTTAACTCACTAACGGTTATAAAATACAACTCACTTACCATAGAACACTAATAAAAAAAATCTTACGAGTCAAGTAAATGAATAAACTTAAAAACTCCACAAAGCGTTAAGAAGGTTGATATATCTACCTTTAAGATACCAAACAGCTCACGGGGGTCTCGGGGCTGTAGGAGGGAGGGAAAAATAACCAAGCGTCGAGATACACAATGGTAAAACATAGGCATTTTAAACCGTTACAGAAAATTTCAATAAGAGGATTTGTGTTTTTTTTTTAAGGAGGGTGAAAAATGTAGCCAGGGTAAATGGACAGTCTTGTGGGAGAGTAGGGAAGGGGGAAGGAAAGGAGGAAGGCAGTGAGGAGAGATGGAGGAAGGGTGGGAAGGAACAAGGAGAAGTTGAAGGTAGGGTGAAATAACTGGAGAAGGGATGGAGGAAGGCAAGGGAAGATGGAAAGAAAGGAATAGAAAATATAATAAATATTACAATAACATGAAAGCAAATTAAATTTATCCGAATTAATGATTCAAAAAAGTGACGAGAAAGAGAGAGAAAAAACAGTAATACCAACAGCAACTTCCATACTACAGGACAACGTAACACTAATGAAACCTAAGGAAGAAACTTACTTTGCTCTCCCAGTTTTGTTCGAATGAAGGTCGCTGGTGTAATTGGTGAGAGCAGTGGGATCGTAACAGATTATAGTAGCGTGTCGTTATGGTCGAGCCATCTTGTGTTACCTGTATGTGTGAGACGCCCGTAATGACACTTCTCTTTACTGTGAATATATAAAATAAATGAACGCGTGTTGTAGTAGCAATAATGTTATTTTTACTGACATTTTCTTGCATAAGCAGATTTATGTTTGCACTTTGTTTTTTTTGCAACATAAGAACTTTTTATAATGTGATATGCACTGTTTCCACCACGTTTAATTGTGGATAGAATAAATGTGTTGGGTATCTATAGATGTATAAATAGAAATGCTGGTATATGAGATGTGTAGTGAATTTTCTTATTTCATTAGTGTAGTGAACATACTTATAACAAATGAGTAAATATTTTCTTTGGCAGATGTGTTATGTATGCTTACTCGATGCGATTTGTAATACAGTATACTTGTTCTATCACGCTTAAAGAATATAATGCTGTATCGTGTGTGTCCTGAAAATGTATTAAATGAGAGGTAGTCGAAAATAAAGTTCTGTAACAATCGACCGGATAGTTAATTGGGTGTATAGAAACCAAAAGTTGAGTTACTAAGTGGAATTGTATGTTAGTAAGTCATTAGTAGTGGTATTGACTGTTCATGTGTAAGGTAATTTTTTATAGTGATATGTTTTTAGTGTATTCGTTAAATCTAGCATCTTAAGTTAATCGTGTGTAATATATTCGCTCTATGGACTGACAATACCGCACTACACTGCACCTATGTCAACTATCAGTAGTGAGGAATACGTGGGGATGTTTATCTATATTATACTTCTTATATTAACGGTATAGTACTGTACACTGTTATTTCAGCAACCTATATATACTCCTCCTATGGATTGTCTGTGTATTGTACTCATTATACTCATTAATGGGTTGTATATGCAGTCTACACATTCTATATTGTCTTTATGTGGTAGACTTATTCTCAAAGTTGTCTATATGACGTTGTGTTGTATCCTACAGGTGGACTCGTGTGCTGACGACTCCCGGCTGCTCTTCCGTCACCAAGCCTGTGCTGATGTTCCGGGCTCTGAGAGCTTTGGTCTGTATCTCTCGACTGTGTTATATTCCTTAATCTACAGTCTAGTGTCACAACCTTCCATATCCTGTAGTGCCAGTGTATTATGCAAGATTCCTTATCCTGTAATGTCAGTGTAGCATACAAGCTTCCGTATCCTGTAGTGTCAGTGTAGCATACATCTTCCTTATCCTGTAGTGTCAGTGTAGCATACATCTTCCTTACCCTGTAGTGTCAGTGTATTATAAAAGCTTCCTTAACCTGTAGTGTCAGTGTAGCATACAACCTTCCTTAACCTGTAGTATTTTAGCATATACCTCAGGGCTGGAAAAACCCGGGTTTAAAAAAAACAGCCCACCTGGTGTACCAACCCACCTGGTGTTTAGGGTTTTATTGTTTTTTTTACCAACCCCTAAAGTAGCTTACAGTATAGCAACTATTCCCCAGAATATTAGGCGCACACAATAGATTGGGACTATATACACTACAAAACTCTTGGTAGCAACTTTGACAAGTGGTATGATAGTAATGTCAAATTAGTATTTAGAATATTGATATAGTTGGGAACTGGGTAGTAGTAAGTGGGGAGCGTCTTCCTCCTAGAGTGTTTTTGTCAACTGTTGTCTATGTTTTGTCCATCTGGACAACCCGGGCATGAAATGGACAGGAATGTAACGCGTCCAAGCCGTGACCACAGGGTATCACCGAGTCAGCTTGGGAGCTGAGGAGGATTGGAGGAGTTGAAAGCACTAGCAAGTTAATGATTTTTATTTATTTATTTTTTGTTTTTGAGGGGGGGTCAATTTTGCTAGTCCTGATATACTAGTGTGTTAGCTTATGTATCGAGCTTCTAACACGTGTAAAACAAGTATCACGCCTTACATGTACTGTACCTGTACTACACTCAATACCAACATAACTTTCTTCACATAAGCGTCTCCATTTTCTGTTACAGATGCGCCACATGACCTTGGCTGTTCCTGCGCTAAGATAGTATTCCATTCTAATACAGATTAATTGACATGCTTAACTACGCCAAAATACAGTACCGCTAATTTATTTACTTAACCACGTGTCATTTATTTTGTACAGTGGAGGAGTTGGTGTGTCTGGCGTCGTGGAAGGAGGGGTCGAACCACTATCTGGTGGGGAAGGTGGACCACATCCACGTCAAGAGTGACGAGGACCGCTACCGTTGTTTCATCTACGAGCACCCACGCCACCAGGGCAACACCCAGACATGGAACCTCGCCCAATCTGCCGACGCCACCTGCCAGGGGCTCATTTCCGCTCACGAGGGCAGCAAGACCATGAAACTCTCCAAAGGTAATGACGTTTGTGTGAGCTTCAACAAACATATCGGTATGACCAATGAACTTTCCCATAGGTTTCCACATTTTTATAAAGTTCTCCAAAAGTTTTCACATTTCCATTAAATATCAAATATTTTCACATGACTTACCATATTCTGACGTGAGAGCAAATTAATATACTGTATATCACCTTAGTAAAGATGAAATTAAACTACCTGAGTAGATAATACACACAGTCACTCAGTGTTAACACACACACAAGCTTGACCTTTTAAAAATATGTAAAAATTCTCGTATTTTTTTTTCTTCACATACACAGTACCTTTCAATTAACCATCGGCAGCAACAACAGGGTATACGGAGTTTAGATCAGTGTTATTTATTATGAAGACATTCGTGGTTTAGGAATGTGCGCATTTATGATCAATGTAGTCTAATGGTGTGTGTGGGGGTAGTGTTCGGTTGTTTCTCTCTCAAAAATAGCTCTAGAACGGGTCGTGGATTCGATCAACTTTTGTTAATTGAGAGCAGATGGCAGGTATCAGTAGCAGATGTTAGAATTCGTTTACATGTGATTGCGGTTTCTAATATTAAATCGTCTTTCTTTTCAATCAGTGCATATGCTGACTTGGACTGTACTCCACCAACATTCAAACCAAGTTTCTCTCTTACATCTTAGCCTTTACTCTCTTTTCCAAATTTGTGTAATTTGCTCTGTCTCCCATGTTAAACATTCTCTTCTCTGTTAACCTTTACTTTCTCTTCATAAACATTTACTTAATCTCTGCACCACCTCTGACAGTGACTCACAATGGGAGGAAGTGTAAGTTCCCTAGCTGGTTGACGGTCCACAGCCACTGGCACACGCTAGACAACAGCAAGAGTTATTTCGTCTACCACAAGAACACCTCCATCAGGATCAGCGACGGCACCGCAGCCCCAGAAGACATTGAGGTGAGTCCCTTATCTCCTCGGGGTATGTCGGGTTAAATATTTCAGGCCTTGGGAGTGGGGTCATTCAGGAGGGAATCCTACATGTTGAGGGGAGTCCTTCAACCTAAGAATCGTTTTAGGGGAATCCTTGGATAGATTAAACCCTCCCCTGAATTAGGATTAAAACCTAAAACGTTCTAAAACTTAAGATTAAGAAATAGTTGGCCTTTCAGCTCCATCTTTGTAAGGTTAGCTTAGCTTACCTCAGCTCAGCTTTTCTGTGATTTGAACTTTAGACACAAGGACCACAATGTCTTAAGTTTAGCACACAACAAGGCCCACAGTATCATAAGTTTACGACACAACAAAGCTCACAGTGCATGAGTTTAATGCTGACCTTTTCTGACGTCTGTGATAGTGACGGAAGCTTATAATGAGTGTCATGCATGTTTTGACCTCGCTCAGTAATTAATGATGATTACCCTTGATTATTGATTGTCTCGATCTCTAATGACATCGATTGATCATGACTCCGACAATGACTTTACGTATAGTGCTGACCTTTTTTGATCTTGATTTAATATACATGATTATTTGTAAGTCCAATAATAATCATACTTGTTATAACTTAGATTGTTAATAACACCGAATTCCCAAAGGATGTCATCACAACTTTGCCCTAACATTCCTTACACCTGACATTTACCCCAAGACCCGATTAATAATGTCCGTTCTTCCACCTCACCATCACCCCGTCAGACCCGCGGACACACAGACTTCCGGCTGGTGTGTCACAAGTACGAGAGTCGCCGGGATCACCACGAACATCGCCGCTCCGGTGATCACCACGCCAGTAGCAGTGATCACCACAAGCATCACCGAGACCACGCTGACGAAGATCTCGTTACCGTCGTCGCCCACGTCACAGTAGGATGGTATGTTCGACTTGATATGTATGTATGTGTGTGTGTATGTGTATGTGTGTGTGTCTTTCTTCATGTAAACAAATTCGTCTCTATGTATGTGATTGATCTTACTATTTGTTGGGTTATCTCTAAGATTCTCAGGTTTGGATTATTTTTTGCCATAAATAGTGTTTACAAATCATGTACAGACAATGACATAGTTAACTCCTGTACACTCGCCTGCTATGTACAGTTTCTCAAAAAAGTTTTGTGTCCACTCTGTGTAAAACAAATGAATAAGGTCACGGATGAAAGATATTGGGACATGCATTAACTTTGGTATGTAGTTTACATCAATAATGCAAATGTGTGTTTATTTCTGCGTAATTAATATGATGATCGGTTACCAAATGTAGTAGGATCAGTATACCACACATACCAACCCTCCCGTGACCTGACGAGTTGCATGTAGCATTTCAGAAGTCATCAGACCCATTTTGGCAGATAGTTTTTGAGATACTGTACACCTAGACACACTACATAACGCCTCCTGTACACCTAGACACACTACATAACGCCTCCTGTACACCTAGACACACTACATAACGCCTCCTGTACACCTAGACACACTACATAACACTACTGTACACCTAGACACACTACATAACGCCTCCTGTACACCTAGACACACTACATAACGCTACTGTACACCTAGACACACTACATAACGCCTCCTGTACACCTAGACACACTACATAACGCCTCCTGTACACCTAGACACACTACATAACGCCTCCTGTACACCTAGACACACTACATAACGCCTCCTGTACACCTAGACACACTACATAACGCTACTGTACACCTAGACACACTACATAACGCTACTGTACACCTAGACACACTACATAACGCTACTTTACCTCTAGACACACTACATAACGCACTAGACACACTACATAACGCCTCCTGTACACCTAGACACACTACATAACGCTACTGTACACCTAGACACACTACATAACGCCTCCTGTACACCTAGACACACTACATAACGCTACTGTACACCTAGACACACTACATAACGCTACTTTACCTCTAGACACACTACATAACGCCTCCTGTACACCTAGACACACTACATAACGCTACTGTACACCTAGACACACTACATAACGCCTCCTGTACACCTAGACACACTACATAACGCTACTGTACACCTAGACACACTACATAACGCCTCCTGTACACCTAGACACACTACATAACGCCTCCTGTACACCTAGACACACTACATAACGCTACTTTACCTCTAGACACACTACATAACGCCTCCTGTACACACATTGCCACACTGGTGATGAACCCCATACATCACCCTAACAACTGCTCCTTAACTAAGCCTCTTCTTGGATTGGTTGGTGAACTAACGCGACTGGAACAGGGAATAATGTAGAGCTAGTTCAAATCGTCATTTTGTTCTTGTTTTTTAAACACCCTAAAGTATGTTTTATGTATATACAGTATATGCAAGTAAATGGACCAATCATAAGTATGTGTGGCAACGTGTTTATATCTTAGACATGAGCTAATATTTTGTTTCTCCCTGAGCAGTAAGAGTGGGTACCAGTGCCTACGGATCTACCGCCGGGACGAGCACGTGGTACAAGTGAGGTCAGGGGAGCTGGGGCTTAAGGCTGAAGAGGCGTGTTCCAGCCACTACTGGTCCCCCACCACAGCCAACCTCACTACCCTTGTGGCCGCTGGAGGGCCTCCGGGCCCTTGTGGACCCTTTGGCCGGTATCACGTACCAGACGCCCTCGTGCCCTGTGCTGGCGAGTCCCGCACCTTCACCCACATCACAGTAGGATGCAACTCCGGCAACACGCTGCAACTCGATGCTCGCTGCCCCGAGAAGACTGTTTATGGTAAGCTCACATATTTGGAGGTTCAGACGGTGTTAGGTCATTTCAGAACCAACTAATAATTATCAGTTGGGTTAGATTATTGTTATTAGGTTATGGTTACGTTAGGTTACACAAACAACGAGTCCCTTAGTTCGCGTGTCCCGTTTTTCTTTTGTTTTGTTATATTATTTTACGATATCCTCGCCCATGCTCTAACACCTTAATTTTTAATCACATTTAAGTACAGTAATTGATGCAGCTAATACACTTACCTAGCTCTTCACACTCAGCAAGGGCCTTAAAGAAGAGAAATCGCACTTGGCTGATAATGGAAGGCAGGCGCTCATTCATCAACTTGTACATTGAAATAAGCTGTTTCGTCGAATTGAGAAATGTAATTATTTTTGCTCTCGTACAGCTAAAGCAAAATAGTTCATGTTTAGTGGTGAGGGAAGGAGGGAGAAACAGACAGGCACACGGACACAGAAATTGAGCTTCAAACACGGAGAGAGAAGGGTGCGTCATACCCTAATTGTTTGGGTGAGTTATGTTTGTTCACGAGGGTGATGAATGGTGACAGTGAGGCGTCGCTGTGTGTGGCAGGGAGAAACAGTTCGTCTTACACCCTACCCCCCCTATTCTTGTCATTACCGGCTGCCGCCTCGTGAGTCGCGGCTGTTGTACAATAGGCATGAACCTGTTCCCGCTGGACAAAAAGCCGCAAAAGCCTCTGGCGGGTGACCACGCAAGAAGAACATTAATCTAGCCCCCTTCATTCCACCCCCGCGGCGTATCACTGTCATGACCAGAGGCAGCTCAAAGGAACACGTTTTTCCCCGCCCGCGAGGAAGCAACGTCCTGCAGCCACTGTTGAGAGGTTTTTGTAGTGGGTGTTCAGTGGTGTGTGTGGCAGCTATGCTTGCTAGAGGCTCCGTCCTCTTGTTTCCCTCCGCTTTGTGCTTTGAAAGTCTTGACATATCTATTTACCCGTACAAAGGAATCGCCTGTTTGATGTCCATAAACAATCTTAATACAATTAGAGCCATCGCAGGAATTTTTTAGACCCAGGTTGAATTGTATCCTGTTGAAAAACTGTTATTTGGGGGAAATTACACCTTCAATTTATCATGTAATTAGAAAATTAATTTAAACTGGTAAATTAATGTGACCACTTTATTATGGATTATTAAGCAGGGAGGGGGGGGGGGGTTGTCCTACTTGGCAGCGATCACATGGTTAGGCACCCCAGCTTATTTCATCTGATCAAACACCTTAACGCTACCTGCCGCACGAAAATAGATATGTATATTTCTGGTATAATTCAACTATAAATGGAACTTCTCATAAGCAAAGTCAGTATGAATGTGTGTGTGTGTGTGTGTGTGTGTGTGTGTGTGTGTGTTATTAACTGTGCTAATCAATAGTGTTGGTTGTTGTCCACAGTATTTCACTGTCACGGTCAATGGACGTCGGAGGGAGTGACGTACGTGGTGGCCTCGCCCATGTCCCGGGCCTCAGGGGCTCCACGCCGCGTCTGCTTTGCCTACAGTGATGATACCCGCACCAACACACTTACCCTCACCGCCCGCCACGACACCTGCATCCAGCGACAGCACGACGCGCACATCGCCATCAACGCCACGCTTGCTGGTACGTCTACACTCTAATCTTGGTATACTGTACTGTAGTACAACTTTGGTAAAGTCGGTGAACACTAAACAAAATAAAGGATTGCTCAACATTAAGAATAAATTTGATGTTTCTTCTGAACTACTGTAATGTAAGATATAATATTTCCAATGTAAAATAACATAGTAGTGCAATTGTTAACATGAATTATAATGAATCTTTGTGTTAATGGTGCGTTGCACCCCCAGGGCAGTGTGTGGAGGGTGGCAGAAGCAACTCGGGAGGTAGCAAGAGACTGGCAGGAGGACTGCTTCACCTCATCTGCCTCCTTATTCTCACCATCATCCCGGCCTGTGTAGTTTCATTGTAGTTTTGGATGAGTGAGGGTTAGTGCGTAGTAGCGGTGTGAGTGTATGTGTGTATGTGTCTCCATTGCTTGTATTGGGTGTATAAGACTACATTGATGTCTGCAAGTACGTGGAGAGAGTATGAACACAAGAGTCCGCCAGCCACTTACCGTGTCGAGTGTCTTGCTGGTTGAGCTGCTGAAGGCCTCTGTGTTTTATAGCTCGTAGGACCTGTTGATAAAAAAGACCTATTGCTTAAGAGTATTTAGTTTCCTATTCCTGGTGTAAAAAGACAGGTATCGGCTGGGGGCCCCGTCACCCCCAGAGGGTCGCGTCCAGGGGAGGCTGGCAGGTTCCCTCTCTCACAGTCCTTGTTGAGCACGTGTGTACCTTGTGTTGAGGTTCCTCTCGATCTTACATGAAATAAAGAACCAACTTGAGACTCTTATCCCTAAATGTCATCCTTTGTATTAACCGCCGAGGGATGAGACGTACAGTACATGTTGAAATTCCTCTATGTGGGAATTTTCCAGACTCTTATCCGGCCACATGAGAAGCTGCGTGACCTGCCAGGCTCCCTCCGGTGACCCTTGGGAATATCTGTGAGACGGGGTCGTCGCCGCTACACCTCCTACCTAACCTACTGTTCCTCTCCACCCCTCCCTCAGGTCAAGAGTAACTGCTTACAAGGAGTTACTGTTACCTGTTTCCTGCTGTTTTGTTTGGTCTGTTTCTCTGTGTCTTTCATCTGTATATTTAGGTTCTCCCACATGTGTTAGAGATGGTTGACTTACAAGTGTTAATGCTGTCCTATCACATTGTTCCTCACATCTTGGTTACTGCCTCGCCTTCTGGGAGTTGCGTTATATCCCTGTATGAAGGTTCTGTCAACTTGCGATGACTGGAGAAAGAGTACACTGTATTTCTTTAATGCTTTAGCTTTATAAATATAAATATATATATATACTTTGATAATTGTATGATGGTCCACCCATATTTCGGTGGAAGACGTGTTGTGATATTTGTTTAATGTATTCACACAAGAGATGGACGAGAAATTCGTTCTATCTCGGCAGACAACACTTTCCGTGTGATGAAGCTTTGCTACCAAATGAGTGTATCAAGACTTTATTGTGATGAGTGGCAAGTGGCCGGCCTGAAGCGGCAGGCGGGGGCGTCCTGGACACAAACCTGAGGACTTCACGCCCGCGCATTCATGCTCACGCCCACACAAGAGACAGTGATAACCACAGTGGTTGTCGGAGCCTTACAAATGCTGGGAATGAACTCGTACTCTCCCACATACAGTGGCTTGTGTAAAGTGGGTGTTGGACACAACTATGTGGCAGTAGAATTAGACCAAGAGATGAGTTGCCCAAGTAACTCTGGGCTGAGTGAACGTTCTCAGACTCGCTCAAGTGGTGTCCCACACGACGGTGGTAGCGTAGCAGCCGTCAGTGTTGCCCCCGCCCGCCCCGACGCGTGCACCGTCAAGGCCACCTCTTGTCCACATTTATGTCGTTTGCCCATCATTTAGGCGCCTTTGTCGTGCTTGGAGTCAACGTACCAGGCTTACTAAAGGTGTTGACAGCTTCATTTAAGACTCGCAGGTGGTTAATATGTGAAAAATTCTTGTAGAAGACGAGGTATCCAAGAAACTGACGCTTGGTCAGTTACCATATGATTGTTGCTGATAACATAAGTGATGGTCACCTGATGTGCTGTGCTTCAAGGGCGACGAATGATGCCATTAGAATATTTGTCCCTATTATTTAACCATTGTGATACTGTATGGGAATGGCATACTAGTCGATTCTAATGATTTTTCGGTTGATATTTATTGACACAGAAACTTTGGTGTTTTTTTTTGGTTTGTTTTAGAAAATGGAAAATGTATTATTGGTATAATGTTAGTATGAGGTGTGAAGACGAGGGAGACGACTACGTTGGAGCGTTTGTCCTGCAACACCCACCTGCCCACCCCACACCCAACACTCTTGAAATTGTAATAATGATAAAACAGCCTATCACTAAGTGCCGAAAATTTTTGATATGTAAGTTTTGGGTGTAGTTATGTTGACCAAAAAGAATATAAACCATTAATACGTTTGTCACTTTATCTGAAGTTATTACAATTTAGGAAGACTGAAGGTTGGGTGTAGATGAGGCAGGAGTTCATCTCGCGGCGTCTTGCTAAGGGTGCCTTAACTTATCCCCCTCAAAGGAAAAGAGAAATTGGTTTTATTCACGATTATGAAAATATAATTCTGGCTCTGTCACGCTGAGGGATAGATTATTATACTGTGAGGCTTCAACAGGAGGACGACACGTCACAACCACCTGACGACCTCCAGTGAGTGTCCTCGCCCCATGATGACACCCTCGGGAGGCGTACACTCTCGCTTCTTAAAAGTACTCTACCCCGAATAAACCTTTGGTAGATCACGCAAGACTGTTGATTAATAAGCCTACAGTCTCACTAAGCCAAAATATCCAAGAAAACCACAATAGAAAATGCTTAAAAAAGCTGCAACATTGGTTCACAACGTTAACGTAGAGCGAGAAGGTGGCCGGGTCTTATCGAGGCTCCTCCACCAAAAGTGTTTCTTCTGCTCATAAGATTGTTTTCCTGTGTTATTATGATTAATGTTTTTATTTAACAGACTAAGAAGCCTTAGCCTAGCTAGTAAAGAAAGAGGAATTTTGAGATGTATAAAATTTGGCTTGTATATATTATATGTAGGTATAATATTCTTTCCAATGTCCTGCTTGCCGCACTGTATGTCCTCACGTGCCTATTTCTCCAAGTGTTTAACTGTCCTCTTTTTCTTGTGTTTTCTTTTCAGTCTTGATTCGCTTGGTTCTTCCTTGCATTCCTTGGTTCATGTCTGCCTTCCTAGTTTCATGCCTGCATTCCTTGGTTCATCCCAGCCTCCTTTGGTTTTTCAATAGATCAGTGTGAAACTCTTGGTTAGGGTGGAACAAGAAGCTGTTCATCGAGGTATGGTCTTAGTATGCTGTCACATGACCCAACTCATTCTAAACCTAACCCACTAACTACAAACGTGACCCAGGCTGACCTAGCTCTTAATCAAACACAACCCAGCAAAAAAAAAAAAAAAGATAATTTATGTGACCTCGTATTAGGTTATGTTTAGTTCGGTCATCAAAAGTGTTCGTGTCACCCCCCCTTACCCTTGTGGAATAAAAACACACACACACACACACACACACACACACTCACTCACTCACTCACTCACTCACTCACTCACTCACTCACTCTACTTACTTTCCGTGATGGTGACGTCAGCTAAAATCATGTACTCCAGATGGTTTGTTTCTTGTGCCTCTCAATCTAGTTCAGTCTTAAGTACGTGAAATTAACTTCTTTTTTCAACACTAATCCTGATAAGAAATTGTTTATATGAGTGCGTTGTATACATCTTTACCTATTTTGTGAATGATTTTTTTTGCGATAAATTTTGTGTAGTGTCGAAGGAATTATATTAATCTATTTTTGGCACATACTTAATGAACACAAAATCAAAATCAAATTGTAGGAATAAAGGGAAAATATTTGTATTCTTGCAGGAGGAATTTAGTAACTCCCCTGACCATGTATATTGTATTATGTATATGTAGCAAAGACAACCACGAATGGGGATCGGCGGACTGTTAAACATCGAAGTCATAATGTAGCGTTTAGGAAACAAGTAGATTGTTTACGTTAGGGCTGTACAGTAACAAGTCTATCGTTAGTGGAGCTGCCAGCGACAACTCATCTGTGAATGTTTGTACTATATATCGCTTATCTATTGTCCACATTTGGTATTAAACATTTCTAGAATATTGACATTGTTATATAATTATGCAGTATATTTTGTATTGGTGTAAAAATTTTGTTGATTATTTTAGAATTGCATTTACAGTCAATTGTCGAATCATTTTTTTTAAACCATGGAGAAGTCGCTGGTGACGTCACTGGTTTACCCAATCATTCCACACTGCCCGACGCTCACTCGTGGTTGTCAGATGTACAGGGATGATCTATTTTGGTCCCGTCAGTCTTGGATAAACAGTCCAGGCGCGCTGCCCACGTAATATTGTGCCCTCCTCTCACATGCCCCCGTATCCCCCTACCCTTCAAGACAACTTTAACGTCCCCCAAATACCCTATACAGTACCTTAAATTAGAAGTCAAGCTTAGGCCTCCCAGCGGAAACGCGATTGCCCACTAAGATTCAAATATCCAATGTTTATAAATAAAAGATGCGCTATTTCTGCTGGTCAGGCTTAGTGCTGGCCTGGTGTTTTAACATAGTCTAGAGTGTATTTTGAGACAATTTGCTGATGAAAGTCCACAAAAAAAAATATTTTGATAATGTCTCGACCATTTTCACATCCAGTTGTTGGGATACGAAGTCTCACTTAAAACTAACCTCCATTCCCCTTTCCACACAATTTCCCTTTCCAAACTCAACCCTCCTCTACCCGGGGCAAGTGAGGGCGAGGACTCTTCATTGTAATCACAAAAAGTCTATAATGATTATAAGAAATTGGGTTAAATACACAAAGTTACAGCTTTTATATGAGTTTCATTTTCCTTTTTTTAAAGGTATCCTTTCCTCGGTGTAAACGCCTTAGTTAAGGAGGTTCAGGTCACGGGCAAGTCGAAGGGAATAATTGATTAAATGATTTAGGTGTTTCTGAAGACAAACCAACCCGCCACCAAAAGGGTCAAAGTAAACCATCAGCTACAGGTAAGTTTAACTCTGGCAAAACATCATAACTTGTGGGACAAGAAGAACGTTGTACGAATTTAAGTGGACCAACCTTACAGCAAGTAAAACAAAAATGTTGAAACATTCTTATCAACTGAAAACATTAATATCAACCTTTAAACAGGGAAACATCACGAGGTGAACTTTCAGACAAAAGTGCAAACCAAACCAAACCAAACGTAACATAACCTTTAACTTCAAAACGATCCCTAGTGTTTTGCACCCAACCCTCCTCCTCTATACCCTTACCCCCACCCTCCACCTATACCTCTTGACCAACCCTCCTCCTCTATACCCCACCCTCCTTCTCTTTACCCTTACCCCCCACACTCCACCTCTACACCCCATCCTCAACCTCTACACCCCACCCTCCACCTATACCTCTTCACCCCACCCTCCACCTCTACACCCCACCCACATATACCTCTTCACCCCACCCTCCTCCTCTATACCCCCACCCTCCTCTTCCTCTATACCCCTACCCTCCACATCATCCTTCACTTCTACCTCCCCCCTACCTCCACACCCCACCTCTACTCTACACCTCACTCTACCCCCTCCACACATCAACCCCCACCATTCTCCTTTACCTCACTCTTTCAACCTTTACACTCCACTCTATATATCCTCGACCTCCACAGGCTCTGTAACCCTGGAAGTTCGTATTCTCGTAAAAACGAACTTAAGAGAACAAATTAACTTACGATCTTTCTAATTATCGTAAGTTCGAACTTAAGAGAAAAAAATTGTAAGTTCGAACGTTAAGAGAAAAAAGTGTAAGTTCAAACTTACGAGAAAAAAATAACTTACGGGAAAGTAGATAAACCAACTTTCTCGGAAAGTAGATTATCGACTTTTGGGGAAATATTACCTAATTTTCCGAAGTAGATTATCATAGAAAACGGGAAATTTGTATCACAGAAAATGGGAAATATCTACTTTCCGGGAAAGTTGGTTATCTACTTTCCCGAAAAGTAGATTATCTACTTTTCGGGAAAGTAGATTATCGACTTTTTGGGGAAGTAGATTATCGACTTTAAAATATTACCTAATTCTTCCGAAGTAGATTATCATAGAAACGGGAAAATTTGTATCATAAAAACGGGGAAATATCTACTTTCCGAAAGTTGGTTGAGCCTACTTTCCTGAAAAGTAGATAGATTTTTCTACTTTTCGAAAGTAGATTATCGACTCTTCGGGGAAATAGATTTTCGAATTTTGATTAGATGAAAAGCAGTGTATTTAGTTAGTTTTACTTCTATACACAAAAAACACTCACTTTTTGATAAAAAGAAATGCATTTAATCAGTTTTACTTCTTTTCACGGAAAGCACCCAATTTCTTTTCAAAAACTGTTTTGTAATCAATTATACTTCTTTTCAACGATAAGGCCTGTTTTCTGTTTAAAACGTTGTTTTGAAGTTAGTTTTACTTCTTTTCACAAAAAACACTTTTAGATGAAATACAGTGTATCTTTGTTAGTTTTATTTCTTTCACAGAAAACTTACTTTTAATTGAAAGACTGTGCCTTTCTGTTAGGTTTACTTGTTTTTACGGGGAAATAGATTTTCGAATTTTTGGGGAAATATTACCTAATTTTTGCGAAGTAGATTATCATAGAAAACGGGAAATTTGTATCATAAAAAATGGGAAATATGTATGTTCCGGGAATGTTGGTTATCTACTTTCCCGAAAAGTAGATAGATTTTCTACTTTTCGGGAAAGTAGATTATCGAATTTTCGGGGAAGTAGATTTTCGAATTTTGGGGGAAATATTACCTAATTTTGCGAAGTAGATTATCATAGAAAACGGGAAATTTGTATCATAAAAAATGGGAAATATCTACTTTCCGGGAAAGTTGGTTATCTACTTTCCCGAAAACTAGATAGATTTTCTACTTTTCGGGAAAGTAGATTATCGATTTTTCGGGGAAGTAGATTTTCGAATTTTGGGGGAAATATTACCAAATTTTGCGAAGTAGATTATCAAAGAAAACGGGAAATTTGTATCATAAAAAATGGGAAATATCTACTTTCCGGGAAAGTTGGTTATCTACTTTCCCGAAAAGTAGATAGATTTTCTACTTTTCGGGAAAGTAGATTATCGATTTATCGGGGAAGTAGATTTTCGAATTTTGGGGGAAATATTACCTAATTTTGCGAAGTAGATTATCATAGAAAACAAGAAATATGTATCATAAAAAATGGGAAATATCTACTTTCCGGGAAAGTTGGTTATCTACTTTCCCGAAACGTAGATAGATTTTCTACTTTTCGGGAAAGTAGATTATCGACTTATCGGGGAAGTAGATTTTCGAATTTTGGGGGAAATATTACCTAATTTTGCGAAGTAGATTATCATAGAAAACAAGAAATTTGTATCATAAAAAATGGGAAATATCTACTTTCCGGGAAAGTTGATTATCTACTTTCCCGAAAAGTAGATAGATTTTCTTCTTTTCGGGAAAGTAGATTATCGACTTTTCGGGGAAGTAAATTTTCGAATTTTGAGGGAAATATTACCTAATTTTGCGAAGTAGATTATCATGGAAAACGGGAAATTTGTAACATTAAAAATAGAAAATATCTACTTTCCGGGAAAGTTGGTTATCTACTTTCCCGAAAAGTAGATATATTTTCTACTTTTCGGGAAAGTAGATTATCGACTTTTCGGGGAAGTAGATTTTCGAATTTTGGTGGAAATATTACCTAATTTTGCGAAGTAGATTATCATGGAAAACGGGAAATTTGTAACATTAAAAATAGAAAATATCTACTTTCCGGGAAAGTTGGTTATCTACTTTCCCGAAAAGTAGAAAATATATCTACTTTTCGGGAAAGTAGATTATCGACTTTTCGGGGAAATAGATTTTCGAATTTGGGGGGAAATATTACCTAATTTTGCGAAGTAGATTATCAAAGAAAACGGGAAATTTGTATCATTAAAAATAGAAAATATCTACTTTCCGGGAAAGTTGGTTATCTACTTTCCCGATAAGTAGATAGATTTTCTACTTTTCGGGAAAGTAGATTATCGACTTTTCGGGGAAGTAGATTTTCGAATTTGGGGGGAAATATTATCTAACTTTGCGAAGTAGATTATCATAGAAAACGGGAAATTTGTATCATAAAAAATGGGAAATATTTATTTTCCGGGAAAGTTGGTTATCTACTTTCCCGAAAAGTAGATAGATTTTCTACTTTTCAGGAAAGTAGATTATCGATTTTTTTGGGGAAGTAGATTTTCGAATTTTGGGGGAAATATACCTAATTTTGCGAAGTAGATTATCATAGAAAACGGGAAATTTGTATCATAAAAAATGGGAAATATCTACTTTCAGGGAAAGTTGGTTATCTATTTTCCCGAAAACTAGATAGATTTTATACTTTTCGAGTAAGTAGATTTTCGAATTTTGGTGGAAATATTACCTAATTTTGCGAAGTAGATTATCATAGAAAACGGGAAATTTGTATCATAAAAATGGGAAATGTCTACTTTCCGAAAGAAAACACCCCAAAAAAAAACACCAAAAAAACAACAAAAAATTGGTAAAATAAATCAAATTTTCAAAATAGATTATCATGGAAAACGGGAAATTTGTATCACAAAAATAGAAAATATCTACTT
>NW_024722158.1:10925682-10988182 GCF_018991925.1 Homarus americanus
GAAGCCACGGTTTAAAATACATTTTCATAATATTTAGCAGGTTGATGTAATCTAAACACAAAAATACATTTAAATCCGTACAGAACACTACGAGCGCGTTACTGACCACATTACGTCGATCTCAAACAGATTAGAAACCATTACATACACTAGAATCACCGAACATATTCCAACTAAAAGTCCCTCGTATAATGCTCTTAGACTAATGAACCGAGTCTGGTCATTAGTGGTAGGGAGTGTATTGTATGTGTGTGTGTGTGTGTGTGTGTGTGTGTGTGTGTGTGTGTGTGTGTGTGTGTGTGTGTGTGTGTGTGTGTGTGTATGTGTGTGTGTGTGTGTAGAGGTTGTGTGTGTGCTGAGGTATCGCAGCTGTATATGTTAAGTGTATTCCAGTTTGTGTGGTGAGTGTATTGTAATCTTTTATGTGTATGGTGAGTGTGTATTGTAGTCATGTGTATAGTGAGTGTAACGTGTCTTGAGTAAGTGGAAAGTGGCTGTAATCTGTGTCTTGTGTGGTGTGTATATATATATATAAATATATATATATATATATATATATATATATATATATATATATATATATATATATATATATATATATATATATATATATATATATATATATATATATATATATATATATATATATATATATATATATATATATATATATATATATATATGTGTGTGTGTGATGTATGCATGTATGTATGTATGTAATATCCAACCAATTCATAAAAACACAACTAGAAGCTTTAACCCACAGGAATATTGTTTCTTAATTTTTCATTCACGTTGAAATAATAATAATAATAAAAAAACTTCCCTTACTTTTCCGGTTATGTATAAGAGCTTTTAAAACATCAATACATTTGTGATGAAAACAACGAGTGCGTGAGTGAGTGAGTGCGGCTTCTCTCTGAGTGGGCCGCCAAGAGCTCCTAAGTGTCGGAATACATAAGAACCTCAGAATACGGTAGGATTCCGCCTCAGAATACGGATGGATTCGCCCGGTGAAGACGGTAGGATTCTCCGCGAACAGGCAGGATTCTCTGCCCCAGAAGGCGGGAAGGCTGCCCCAGAATACGGTAGATTCCGCCCCAGAATAGGGTAGGATTCCGCCTCAAAATGGTAGGATTCTCTTCCCTAGAAGACGGAAGGATTCCGTCACAGAATACGGTATTCTGCCCCAGAACATTAGAGATTCTGCCCAGGAATACGGTAGGTTTCCACCCCAGAATAGTGTGATTCCGCCTAAAATACGGTAGGATTCGCCCCAGGAGACGGTAGGATTCTGCCTCATACGGTAGGATTCCGCCCCTCAATACGGTAGGATTCTGCCTCAGAAGACAGGTGTGATTCCGTCCCAGAATAGGTAGGATTTTGCCCCAAAGACTGTAGGGATTCCGCAACAGAATGCGGTCAGGATTTCCGCCCCAGAATACGGTAGGATTCCGCCTCAGAATACTGTAGAATTCTGCCCCAGAATACGGTAGGATCACGCCTCAGAATAGAGTAGAATCCGACCCAGATTAGGTAGGATTCAGCCCTCAGAATAGTAGATTTCGCCTAAAATACGGTAGGATTCTGCCTCAGAAGACGGTAGGATTCCGCCTCAAAATATGGTAGAATCCGCTCCAGGAGACGGTAGGATTCCGCCCAGAATATAGTAGAATTTGCCCAGGAACGGTGTTCCGCCCCAGAATAGAGTAGATTCCGCCCAGAATACGGTGATTCCCGCCCTGCACAGCAGGATTCCTGCCTAAAATGCGGTAGGATTCGCGCCAGGAGACGGTGTAGGATTCCGCCACAGAATACGGAGGATTCCGCCCAGGAGACGGTAGGATTCCGCCCAGAATATGCAGGATTCCCGCCTCAGAATACGGTAGGATTCCGCCTCAGAAGACGGTAGGATTCCCGTCCCAGAATAGGGTAGGATTCTGCCCCGAACACGGCAGGATTCCGCCCCAGAATACGGTAGGATTCCTGCCCCACAATAAGGTAGGATTCTGCCCCCAGAAGACGGTAGGATTCTGTCCAGAACACGGTGGATCTCTGTCACAGAATAGGTAGGAATTCCGCCCCACAATAGGGTAGGGATTCTGCCTCAAAAGACATGGTAGGATTCTGCCCAGAATAGTGTGAGATTCGTCCTGAATACTGTAGGATTACTGCCCCAGAATACGGTAGGATTCCATTCTGAGAACACGGTAGGATTCCAATGACAGAATAGGTAAGATTCCGCTCAGAATATGGTGATTCTGCCTAAAATACGATGCAGATTCCGCCCCAGAATACGGTAGGAATCCGCCCCAGAATATGGTAGAATTCTGCCCCAGAAGACGGTAGATCTCAGCCATAATACGGATTCCGCCTCAGAATACGGTAGGGATTCTGCCTCAGAATACGGTAGGATTCTGCCCCAGAATATTTGCAGGATTCTGTCCCAGAAAGACGGTAGGATTCTGCCCAGAATACGGTAGATTCTGGCCCCAGAATACGGTGTAGATTCCGCCCTTAATACAGTAGGATTCCGCCCCAGAAGACAGTAGAATTCCGCCTAAAATACGGTAGGATTCTGCCTCAGAATACGGTAGATTCCGCCGCAGAATACGGTAGGATTCCGTCCGAGAATACGGTAGGATTCCGCCCCAGAATACGGTGGTAGGATTTCTGCCCAGAATACGGTAGGATCTCCGGCCAAGAATGGTAGGATTCTGCCCCAAGAATATTTAAATTCCGCCTCAGAATCAAGATTCCGCTCAGAATACGGTAGGACTTCCGCCTCAGAATACGGTAGGATTCTGCCCCAGAATATGGCAGGATTCCACCCCAGAACAGGGTAGGATTTCCGCCTAAAATACGGTAGGATTCAGCCCAGGAGACGGTAGGATTCCGCCTCAGAATACGGTAGATTCCGCACCAGGAGACGGTAGGATTCCGCTCCAGGAGACTGCAGGATTCCGCCTGGAGAAGACGGTAGGATTCCGCACCAGAATACGGTAGGATTTCGCCCCAGAAGACGGTAGGATTCCGTCCAAGAATAGGGTAGGAATCGGCCCCGACGGTAGATTCGGCCCAAGAATACGGTGATTCCGCCCCAGAATAGGAGTAGGATTCCGCCTAAAAATACGGTAGGATTCTGCCCCAGGAGACGGTGAGATTCCGTCCAAGAATAGGTAGGAGTCTGCCCCAGAAAACGGTAGGATTCCGCCCCAGAACAGGGTAGGATTCCTGCCCCAGAACAGGGTAGGATTCCGCCTAAAATACGGTAGGATTTCTGCGCCAGGAGACGGTAGGATTCCGTCCAAGAATACGCTAGGATTCTGCCCCAGAAGACGGTAGGATTCCGCCTCAGAATACGGTAGATTCTGCTCCAGGAGACGTTAGGATTCCGCCTGAGAAGACGGTAGGATTCTGCCCCAGAATATGGTAGGATTTCGCCCCAGAAGACGGTAGGATTCCGTCCAAGAATAGAGTAGGATTCGGTCCCAGAAGAAGGTAGGATTCGGCCCAAGAATACGGTAGGATTCCGCTCCAGAATAGGTAGGATTCCGCCCAAAAATACGGTAGGATTCTGCCCCATGAGACGGTAGGATTCCGTCCCAGAATAGGTAGGATTCTGCCCCAGAAAACGGTAGGATTCCGCCTCGAGAATAATGCAGGATTCCTGCCCCAGAACAGGGTGTAGGATTGCCCCAGAATAGGGTAGATTCCGCCGAAAATATGGTAGATTTGCGCCAGAGACGGTAGGATACCGCCTCAGAATACGGTAGGATTCCCGCTGAGAAGACGGTAGGATCCGCGCCAGACGACGGTAGGATTCAGTCCCAGAATAGGGTAGGATTCCGCCCCAGCGGTTTGAGATTCCGTCCCAGAATAGGGTAGTATTCCGCCACACACCGGGTAGATTCCGCCAAAAATACGGTAGATTCTGCACCAGGAGACGGTAGGATTCCACCCAGGAGATGGTAGGATTTCCGCCCAGGAGACGGTGGATTCTGCCCAGGAGACGGTAGGATTCCGCCTCAGAATACTGTGGTGATTCCGCCCCAAAAATAGGGTAGATTCCGCCTAAAATATGGTAGATTTCTGCCCCAGCAGATGGCAGGATTCCGCCTCAGAATACGGTAGGATACCGCTCGAGGAGACAGTAGATTCCCCAAAATACGGGACATTCCGCCCCAGAAGACGGTAGGATTCCGCACGAGAATTGGTTAGGTTTCTCCCCAGAAGACGGTAGGATTCCGCCCAGAATACGGTAAGATTCCGCCCCAGAATATGGCAGGATTCCACCCAGAACAGGGTGGATTTCGCCTAAATACGGTAGGATTCAGCCCAGGAGACGGTAGGATTCTGCCCTGAGAATACGGTAGGATTCTCCCTCAGAATACGGTAGGATTCCGTCCAAGAATACGGTAGTATTCTGCCCAAGAATACGGTAGGATTCTCCTCCAGAACAGGGTAGGATTCCGCCTAAAATACGGTAGATTCTGCCCCAGGAGACGTAGGATTCCGTCCCAGAATAAGGTAGAATTCGCCCCAGAATTGCAGATTCCGCCCCAGAATATGGCAGGATTCCAGCGCAGAACAGGGTAGGATTCCGCAAAATACGGAGATACTCGCCCCAGGAGACGGTAGGATTCCGCCTCAGAATATGGTAGGATTCCGCCCAAGAGAGGTAGGTTTTGCCTCAGAATACGGTAGGATTCCTGTCCCAAAAATAGGGTAGGATTTTGCCACAGAAGACGGTAGGATTCCGTCAATACGGTAGGATACCGCCCCAGAATAGGTAGGATTCCTGCCTCAGAACAGGGTAGGATTCCGCCCCAGAATAGGGTAGGATTCCGTCTAAAATACGGTAGGATTCCCGCCCCGGAGACGGTAGGATTCCGTCTCAGAATACGGTGATTTCTGCCCCAGGAGATGGTATGATTCCGCCTCAGAATATGGTAGGATTCCGCCGAGAAGACTGTATGATCCGCCCAGGATATGGTAGGATTCTCCGCAGTATGGTAGGACCGCCTCAGAATACGGTAGAATTCTCCTCAGAATATGGTAGGATTCCGCCTGAGAATATGGTAGGATTTCTGCCCCAGAAGATGGCAGGATTCCGCCCGAGAATACGGTAGGATTTCGCCCCAGAATACGGTAGGATTCCGTCCAAGAATACGGTAGTATTCGGCCCAAGAACGGTAGATTCTCCTCCAGAACAGGGTAGGATTCCGCCTAAAATACGGTAGGATTCTGCCCCAGGAGACGGTAGGATTCCGTCCCAGAATAGGGCAGAATTCCGCCCCAGAATACGGTAGGATTCCGCTCCAGAATATGGCAGGATTCGAGCGCAGAACAGGGTAGGATTCCGCCTAAAATACGGGAGGATACTGCCCCAGGAGACGGTAGGATTCCGCCTCAGAATATGGTAGGATTCCGCCCAAGAGACGGTAGGTTTTCGCCTCAGAATACGTAGGATTCCCGTCCCAAAATAGGGTAGGATTTTGCCACAAAAGACGGTAGGATTCTGCTTCAGAATACGGTAGGATACTGCCCAGAATAGGTAGGATTCCGCCCCGCAATAGGGTAGATTCCGCCAAAAATACGGTAGGATTCTGCCACAGGAGACGGTAGATTCTCCTCAGAATACAGTAGGATTACGCCCCAGAAGACGGTAGGATTCCGCCGAGAATTTAGTAGGATTCTGCCGAAGAAGACGATAAGATTCCGTCCAAGAATACGGTAGGATTCCAGCCCAGAATATGGCAGGATTCCACCCCAGAACAGGTAGATTCCGCCTAAAATATGGAGGATTCTGCCCCAGGAGACGGTAGGAACGCCCTCAGAATACGGTAGGATTCCGCCCCAGGAGACGGTAGAGTTTCGCTCAGAATACGGTAGGATTCCTGTCCCAAAATAGGGTAGGATATTGCCCCAGAAGACGGGAGGATTCTGCCCAGAATGCGGTAGGATTCTGTCCCAGAAGACGGTAGGATTCTGTAATAGGGCAGGATCGCCCCCTACAATAGGTAGGATTCCGCCCAAAATATGAGTAGGATTCTGCCACAGGAGGCAGTAGATTCCGCCTCAGAATACGGTTAGATTCCGTTGCAGGATACGGTAGCATTCCGCCGCAGAATACGGTAGATTCTCCTCACAATACGTGATTCCTGCCTAAGAATATGGTAGGATTCTGCCTAAGAATACGGTAGGATTCTGCCCCAGAAGACGGTAGATTCCCAGACGAGAATTGGTTAGATTCTCCCTAGAAGACGGTAGATTCCGCTCCAGAATACGGTAGATTCCGCCCCAGAATATGGTGATTCCACCCCAGAACAGGGTAGGATTTCGCCTAAAATACGTGTAGGATTCAGCCCCAGGAGACGGTGGTATTCCGCCTCAGAATATGTAGGATTCCGCACCAGGAGACGGTAGGATTCCGCCCAGGAGACGGGAGGATTCCGCCTGAGAAGACGGTAGATTCCCGCACCAGAATACGGTAGATTTCGCCCCAGAAGACGGTAGGATTCCCGTCCAAGAATAGGGTAGGAATCGGCCCCAGAAGACGGTAGGATTCGCCCAAGAATACGGTAGGATTCCGCCCCAGAATAGGGTAGGATTCCGCCTAAAATACGGTAGGATTCTGCCCCAGGAAACGGTACGATTCCGTCCAAGAATAGGGTAGAGTCTGCCCCAGAAAACGGTAGATTCCGCCCAGAACAGGGTAGGATTCCACCCAGAACAGGTAGGATTCCGCCTAAAATACGGTAGGATTCTGCGCCAGGAGAGGCAGGGATTCCGTCCAAGAATACGCTAGATTCTGCCCTAGAAGACATGTAGGATTCCGCCTCAGAATACGGTAGGATTCTGCCCAGGAGACGTTAGGATTCCGCCTGAGAAGACGATAGGATTCTGCCCCAGAATATGGTAGATTTCGCCCTCAGAAGACGGTAGGATTCCGTCCAAGAATAGAGTAGGATTCGGTCCCAGAAAAAGGTAGGATTCGGCCCAAAAACGGTAGGATTCCGCCCAGAATAGGGTAGGATTCCGCCTAAAATACGCGGTAGGATTTTGCCCCATGAGACGGTAGGATTCCGTCCCAGAATAGGCAGGATTCTGCCCCAGAAACGGTAGGATTCCCGCGAGAATACGGTGATTCCGGCCCAGAACAGGTAGGATTCCGCCACACACCGGGTAGGATTCCGCCCAAAATACGGTAGGATTCTGCACCAGGAGACGGTAGATTCCACCCAGGAGACGGTAGGATCTCCTGCCCAGGAGACGTAGATCTGCTCCAGGAGATGGTAGGATTCCGCCCAGGAGACAGTAGGATTCCTGCCTCAGAATACTGTGGAGGATTCCGCCCCAAAATAGGGGTAGGATTCCGCCTAAAATATGGTGGGATTCTGCCCCAGCAGATGCAGGATTCCGCCTCCAGAATACGGTAGGATACCGCCTGAGGAGACAGTAGGATTCCGCCTCAAAATACGGGACATTCTTCCGCCCCAGAAGACGGTAGGATTCCGTACGAGAATTGGTTAGGGTTTCTCCCTAGAAGACGGTAGGATTCGCCCAGAATACGGTAAGATTCGGCCCCAGAATATGGCAGGATTCCACCCCAGAACAGGGTGGATTTCGCCTAAATTACGGTAGGATTCAGCCCCAGGAGCATTGTAGGATTCCGCCTCAGAATACGGTAGGATTCCGCACCAGGAGACGGTAGGATTCCGCTCCAGGAGACGGTAGGATTCCGCCTGAGAAGACGGTAGGATTCCGCCCCAGAATACGGTAGATTTTCGCCCAGAAGAGCAGGATTTCGTCCAAGAATAGGGTAGGATTCGCCCCAGAAGACGGTAGGATTCGACCCAAGAATACGGTAGGATTCCGCCCCAGAATAGGTAGGATTCGCCTAAAATACGGTAGGATTCTGCCTTAGGAGCAGTAGGATTCCGTCCAGAATAGGGTAGGATTCTGCCCCAGAAAACGGTAGATTCCGCCTCAAAACAGGGTAGGATTCCGCCCCAGAACAGGTAGGATTCCGCCTAAAATACGGTAGGATTCCCTGCGCCAGGGAGACGGTAGGATTCCCGTCCAAAAATACGCCAGATTCTGCCCCAGAAGACGGTAGGATTCCGCCTCAACGCAGGTATTCAGCCCAGGAGACGGTAGGATTCCGCCTGAGAAGACGGTAGGATTCCGCACTAGAATACGGTAGGATATCGCCCCAGAAGACGGTAGGATTCCGTCCAAGAATAGGGTGACCGGCCCCAGAATATTTGAGATTCGGCCCAGGAGAACGGTAGGATTCCGCCCAGAATAGGTAGGATTCCGCCAAAGAATACGGTAGATTCCGCCTAAAATACGGTAGGATTCTGCCCCAGAGATCGGCAGGATTCTGCCTCAAAATACGGCAGGATTCCGCCCCAGAAGACGGCAGGTAGATTCCGTCCCAGAATGTGTAGGATTCTGCCCAGAAGACGGTAGATTCCGCCTGAAATACGTAGGATTCCTGCCCCAGGAGAATTTGGATTCCCGCCTCAGAATACGGAAGGAATCCGCCCAGGAGACGGTAGGATTCCGCCTCAGGATGCGGTAGGATTCCCGCCCAGAATACGGTAGGCTTCCGCCGCAGAATACGGTAGGCTTCCCGCCCCAGAATACTGTAGGATTCCGCCTGAAGACTGTAGGATTCCGCCCCAGAAGAGGGTAGGATTCCGTCCGAGAATAGGGTAGGATTCCGCCCCAATATAGGTAGGAGGGGAGGAGGATGAGGTGAGAGGAAGGACGCAAGGAGGAGGAGGGTGAGGAGGAGGAGGAGGGTGGGAGGTGGAGGAGGAGGGTGAGGCGGAGGAGGAGGGGTGAGGTGGAGGAGGAGGGGAGGTGGAGGAGGAGGGTGAGGTGGAGGAGGAGGTGAGGTGGAGAAGGACGGTGGAGGAGGAGGAGGTGACGAGGAGGAGGAGGAGGGGTGAGGAGGAGGAGGAGGGTGGAGGTGGAGGAGGAGGTGGTGAGGTGGAGGAGGAGGGTGTGTGGAGGAGGAGGGTGAGGTGGAGGAGGAGGAGGGTGGGAGACCTTTAATAAAACTCCTAGAGACTTGTTTACCAGTTCTCAAACACGAAGATAAACAGTGAATGGCACCTCAACAAGCATAAACCAATGACTTGCCAGAAGAGAGAGAGAGAGAGAGACACTAAAACCTCGTCCACATTAAAGAGCCAAGTGTCTCACCTTCCAACAGAAATTGCCCTCAAAACTGATACAATTTTCCCTTCCTTACACAAATTCAGGCAGCAAGAGGCGATTTGCTACTATCTCCTGCACGCAAAACAACACACACACACACACACACACACACACACAAACACAAATAACGAACACACACAATGCAAGTACACGAATATCCACCCACTGCCCTTTTTTAGCCTGAACACACCCATTTATCCATCCACATAACGCTCCATCCATCCACCACTCACGAAACACTAACCCACCATTCATCCACCCACCATAACAAAAACACCCACATACCATCCACA
This sequence comes from Homarus americanus, assembly GCF_018991925.1. Taxonomy (NCBI): domain Eukaryota; kingdom Metazoa; phylum Arthropoda; class Malacostraca; order Decapoda; family Nephropidae; genus Homarus; species Homarus americanus. Next base: position 10,935,210 of record NW_024722158.1, read on the forward strand.
CCCACAAAACCGCCAACCCACCCAGTATGAAAGTGGTACACAAGGAGGCAGCATGGTCAGTACTGCACTCGATCGCCTTCACTTCAAGTTGTAACGTAGGGACCCCATTACAGCTGGGTGAAATGGGAGTGCCTCGAGAATCGAACCACCGTCCCTGAACAGGATGGGAGCGCTGTAACCACTGACCACCGCACTTTTGAGCCAACAGTATGACGGAGAGGATCTGAACTAGTGTGGCTCTTATACGTTGTTGAGTTCCCCCTTACTGGCTCTGCAAACTTCCCCCTGGCTCTACCACCCTCCCGTGCTCTACCACACCCCTCCCGTGGCTCTCAAAGGCTGTCAGCATGGCTTTGAGTGATGGTGTAGCTCCGTCGAAAAGGTAGAAAAACTTATTGAATAAATCTTGTGTTTGGCCTACCCCCCCCCCCCCCCCCCCCCCCCCCGGCTCCTGGGAATACAGAAATATAACAAAACCAAGATAACCTAAAGATTTTGTTCGTTTCCCCCTTACGCTTATTCCACCTGAAGATTAACCACCCTAATACTACCTTGAGGAGGTTGATTTCAGGTTAGCCTGAGAGAGAGAGAGAGAGAGAGAGAGAACACCATCTGTCACCAGTTAATTCACAACCCAGCAACTAATCTCCATCAATAGTGGAAATTATTGATCTATCTCCCACCTGCACGATACATGACTTCCACTCCATCACCCAAATCTATCTCCCAGAGTATTTGTTATTTCCCATACTGGTGATAATGTTGGAGGTGTGGGAACTAAGGATAAACGGCATAAGAATGTGACTTAATTGTGTTATTTCAGATATTATTATTATAAGCAGCAGTAGTAGTAGCATAGCAGCAATGTTATGGCGTAGTAGTAATAGTGTTATTGAAGAAGCACTAGTAAAATAATAGTAATTCAAATACTAATCATTATCATCACTACAATGCTAATATTATTACTTTTGGTCCTAGAGTAAACACAAATAACTTCTGGCACAGCTCATCTCATCCCTCACCATTTAATCATTTTTTTTCTCAGTGATATTCAAATTGACGGTGTTGGTTTTCTCGACTAGCCAAGACGATTCTTGTTCTACTCCACTACCAAGTTGCGTAAATAATTAATTCCGAAACGTCTCTAAAGCAGCTAAGTTGGTAACACACCTTCAAGAGTCACTTAGTCAGTCGTTACAGGTATGCACTAGCCAAATGACGGAGCCACATTCGCCAACTAGAGAGACGGGACGCAGATATATCGTGTGGTAGTATGGTTTAATAGCATTTAGTACTGTATATTCATTTATATAAATTCAGAGTATGATTATTTTTAACGATAAATTTATGGGAATTATTCATATATGCCGCGGAATAATAAATTAATTGTACACGTTGTGGCAGCGGGACTATTATGCGGCAGTAAGCTGTTCTTTTTGCGTATATTTAGTGCCGCGTACGTCCAACTTATGTGCGGATGCTTGAAGCTCTAACATACGTTCACTTATATCAAAATGGTTTATTTCTATTCATATAGCGGTTGATACACGTTATGTTTACATCCCAAGGTGTTAAGTTATTCCAGCCAATCAGATCTGTTGTATACATACGACAACATAGGAACGAATACGGTGGATAAAGTCACCCATTTCGTCATTAAATCACCCGACTGCGGTAAATATCTCCCTTTAAACCATCACTAAGTTGATAAACAAGTCACACTAGACCATCATTATATCAGCTGTGTTGGTAGTAAGTCACAGCAAACGGATAAATAAACTGTAGTATGATACTGAAGATAGTGAAGGAGAATTTGTCGGTGGTCAAGTATAGCAGTGAGAGACAAGCGCCCTTCCAAGGCACGGAGTTACCCAGCAATTTAAAAACGAAACACTGTCATTAGGGGCGTGTAGCTGTCTCCTAACACAAGACATCAAGACGTTTGTGTGTGAGAGAGAGAGAGAGAGAGAGAGAGAGAGAGAGAGAGAGAGAGAGAGAGAGAGAGAGAGAGAGAGAGAGAGATAACATAGTCCATGAAGACCGTAGGTGTGGATGAACGGAAGCCACCCACCTCCTCCTCAGTACTATCATTAATTCACCCACCTCCTTCATTGGTATAAGACCTTACCCCTCCTCCTCCTACCCTCCTACTCCCTAAAAAATCTTGTTCTAACTCCCTCCTTTCCCAGAGAGAGCACGTACAATCTTTATGAACTGCGTTATCTCCCCTCCCTCTCTCTCTCTCTCTTTGTAGGTCTTTCGACAAAATACTACATCATAGACGAAGCCCAAACTCCCTTTATATTTAGTAAAAAGGGAAGGATTGAGGGAGCCATGGTGAGAGGAGGGAAGGTGGGAAGGAGGGTTGCACGGAGGAGGAAGAAGAGGAGGGAGGGGGGAAGGGGAGGAGGGGAAGGAAGGAAGGAAGGAGGGGAAGAAAAAGGCAGAAAGGGGTAAAGGAGAGAGATAGGAGGTAAGAGAGAATAATGGAGGAGGGGAGAGAAAGAAAAAAACACATGACCCGGGGAGATAGGCAGAGGAGGGCTTGGAAGAAAAAGAAAGAGAGGAGGAGGAAGAAGAATGGGGGGGTGGATAAAAAAAGGAGGAGGAGGAAATGGAGAAATGATTGGAAGGATATGAAAAGAGAATGAAGAAGGAAGAAGAATAGGGTAATAAGAGGGAGATGATGAGATGGGAGGAAAAACGGAGGAGAGAGAGAGAGAGAGAGAGAGAGAGAGAGAGAGAGAGAGAGAGAGAGAGGCCGCAAACTTTACCTAATGTTCCACTTTGTTTCAACAGGACTAACTTCTCAAAGTCTTGGGCCAAGTTCAATCTCTAAAATCGAACTAACTCTACCGCTAATGTGGAGTTCTCCCTCCAATACCTTTCCTCTATCTCATCTCTGCCAACACTTTTCCCCCTCTCCCCCTTACACCTTTCCTCACCCCCTCCCCCCGCTGTAGTACCCTTACCTTCCCGTTCCCCTAACACTTCTTACACCCACCCCCCCATACTGGCAGCTCAAAGGTCTGTAACAGGTGTTGGACTCCTGCTGGTGTGTGAGAGGTGAGCGAGAGGGAGGTGAGAGGGAGGTGAGCGGGAGGAGGTGGTGGTGGGGTTCTAGGAAGATGATAACACCGAATTTACACTCACTCTTCTCTCTCTCTCTCTCTCTCTCTCCATCTATTCCTTTCCAAAACCATTCCTCTATATCCTCTCTCTCTCTCTCTGTCTTCCCACTTCCCATTTCTCACATCTCTTCATTCCCTTTCTACTCCTTCCCGCATCTCCACACCTCTTCTCCCCCTTATCCCTCCCTCTCCCTTAACCCCCTTCTTTCCTTTCCTGGCCTCACCTTCCCCTTCCCTTCCCTTTCTCCTCATTCCCCACTCCTACTTATATTTCACTGTCCTAGTGTAAGTAGGGGGAGGCAGGGGGAGGTAGGAGAGGCAGGGTAAGCAGGGAGAGCAGGGTAGGCAGGGGAGAGGCAAGGGGTGGGGAGAGGCAGGGGGAGGTAGGGGAGAGGCAAGGGGAGGTGAGGGGAGAGGCAGGGGAGGCAGGGCAAAGGGGAGAGGCAGGGGAGGGGGAAGCAGGGGAGGCAGGGAAGGTAGGGAGAGGCAGGGGAGGCAGGGGAGGCAGGAGGGAGGTAGGGAAGAGGCAGGGGAGGCAGGGGAAGGTAGGGGAGAGGCAGGGGAGGTAGGGGAGAGGTGGGGGAGGCAGGGGAGGCTGGAGAAAGTAGGGAGAGGGCAGGGGGGAGGGGGGAGAGGCAAGGGGAGGGAGGGGAGAGGCAGGGGAGGTAGAGAGAGGCAGGAGGAGGAGGGGAGGCAGGGGGATGTAGGGAAGGCAGGGAGAGGCAGGGGAGGTAAGGAGAGGCAGGGGGAGGCAGGAGGTAGGGAGAGGCAGGGGGAGGCAGGGGAGGCAGGGAGAGCAGGGGGAGGCAGGGGAAGGTAGGGAGAGGCAGGAGAGAGGCAGGGGAGGCAGGGAAGGTAGGGGGAGGCAGGAAGGAGGGAGGCAGGGGGAGGTAGGAGAGAGGCAGGGGATGAGGGGAGGGGGGAGAGACAGGGGAGGTGGGGGAGAGGCAGGAGGCAGGGGAGTTGGGGGCGCAGGGGAGGCAGGGGAGGTAGGAGAGGCAGGGGAGGTAGGGGGCAGGGGGAGGCAGGGGGAGGCAGGAGGGGTAGGGGGAGGCAGGGGAGGTAGGAGAGGCAGGAGGGGTAGGGGGAGGCAGGGGGAGGTAGGGGAGGAGCAGGGGAAGTAGGGAGAGGCAGAAGAGGAGGCAGGGGAGGTAGGGGAGGCAGGAGAGGCAGGGGAGGCAGGGGGAGGTGAGAGTAGGAACGCGATAAAGGAGGGCCAGGCGCCACAATATGGAATCAAATGGACTAATTGGCGTAAACTTGTCTCCTACCCGGTGTTTGAGAGTAGTGGCATGGTGGTGGGTAGTGGTGGTGGTGGTAGTGGTGGTGGTGGGTAGGGGTGGATGGTGGAGGGTAGCGGTGGAGTGGTGGAGGGAGTGGTGGGGGGGAGGGGGCGTGGTGGGGGGGCGAGTGGTGGGGGCGAGTGGTGGGGGGCGGGTGGTGGTGGTGGTGGGGGTGGGTGGTGGTGGTGGGGGGCGGGTGGTGGTGGTGGTGGGGGGCAGGTGGTGGGGGGGGAGTGGTGGTGGTGGTGGGGGCGAATGGTGGTGGTGGTGGGGGGGCGAGTGGTGGTGGTGGTGGGGGCGAATGGTGGTGGTGGTGGTGGTGGTGGTGGTGGTGGTGGTGGTGGTGGTGGTGGTGGTGGTGGTGGTGGTGGGGGGCGGTGGTGGTGGTGGGGGCGGGTGGTGGTGGTGGGGGGGCGGTGGTGGTGGGGGCGGTGGTGGTGGGGGGCGAATGGTGGTGGGGGGGGCGAATGGTGGTGGTGGTGGTGGTGGTGGGGGGGGGGGCGAGTGGTGGTAAGTGGTGGAGGGGTGGTGGTAAGTGGTGGAGGGGTGGTGGTAAGTGGTGGAGGGGTAGTGGTGGTAAGTGGTGGAGGGGTAGGTGGGTAAGTGGTGGAAGGGTAGTGGTGATGGGTACGGTGGTTGGATGGGGGTGGTGATGGAGAGTGGTGGAGGGGTAGAGAAGGAGGGGCACGGTAAGGGGGATAGTGGTAATAGTGAGGGGGTAGTTGTGGTGGGGAGTAAAGAAACGTGATGGGGAGAGTATAGTGATGGGGAGAGAAAGGTGATAGTAGGGGGGGGAAGGGGGGTAAGAACTGAGATAGAATAATGTTTCTTCTCCTCCCACCTTCTTCCTCTATCATTCCTTCTCCCACCCTTTTCCTTTCTCCCACCCTCCTATCCTTGAATGGGAGGGAGGGAGGAAAGGTGGATGGGTCAGGGAGAGGGAGTCTGGGAAGGGTGGGAGATATTAACAGGAAAGTCTGGGTTTTCTGCAGAAGGAAACCGAAGTGTTCCAGGAAAGGGAGGAGGGAGGGAGGGAGGGAGGGAGGGAGGGAGGGAGGGAAGGAAGAAGGAAGGAAGGAGGGAGGGAGGGAGGGGTGAAAGAGGGATGGGAGGGACGGAGAGAAGAGTATAAGAGATAGAGATGGAGGAGGGAGGGATGAATTCATTTTTACTTTACTCCACACACTCCACAACCTATACACACTTCATAATTCCCATACACTCCACACCCCCACACACTCCACACCCCCACACACCTTACACACCCCACACACTCCACTGATAACACCACAAGCAGGAACAAAAACATTCAAGGTAAAAAAAGGTCAGGACATTAGTGCTAAGTGTTCCCAGCTGCTGAGGAAACTAAGGTGATTATCGTGTTAATGACTAAGGTCAGGGGTCACGGAGGTCAGGGGTCATGGAGGTCAGGAATCAGGGGAGTGGGGTCAGGACCTCCATAACCACCCATCACACTCCTCCCATAACTACCCCCATTAACCACCAATCACCCACAATCCAACACTGAAATTTTCTGTTACAATAACGCTTCAAAAATAACAATCACGTACAAAATCACCCCTCAAAAAAATCAAAATAACCGGACAGTAGCCGTTATCCGATATTCAACTATCCGCTTTGGGAAGCGAAATGCAGGTAAAGCGGGTAATATCCGATTTCGAATTATCGACGTGGGTAGCATTAGGCGCACCGTTGGGATTATAACCCACATCCAACTTATCGGTAAACATCGTATCGGGGATTATCGGGTGATCGGGTAAGGAGGAGAAGGTACGGGTGGGTGGGTGGGTGGGTGGGTGGGTAGGATGCACCACGCACTATACGCCCCGATTACGCCTCAGTGGGTTAATCTTGCGTACAAGTCTCAATTGGCGCTTACAGCACATGTTAAAACACCGTTGTTGGGTTATTTAGTTTTGTTTTAGTGGTGATGGGGATGACGATGATGGGGATGGGCGATGATGGGGATGGGCGATGATGGGGATGGGCGATGATGGGGGATGGGCGGTGATGGGGATGGACGATGATGGGGATGGCGGTGATAGGATGGGCAGTAATGGGGATGGGCGGTAATGGGGATGGCGGTATGGGGATGGGCGGTAATGGGGATGGGCGGTAATGGGGATGGGCGGTGATGGGGATGGGCGATGATGGGGATGGACGGTGATAGGATGGGCAGTAATGGGGATGGGCGGTAATGGGGATGGGCGGTAATGGGGATGGGCGATGATGTGATGGGCGATGATGGTGGATGGGCGATGATGGGGATGGGCGATGATGGGGATGGACGGTGATAGGGATGGGCAGTAATGGGATGGCGGTGATGCTGGGGATGGCGTAATGGGATGCGGTAATGGGGATGGCGGTGATGGGGGATGGCGGTGATGGGGATGGCGGTGATAGGGGATGGCGGTGATGGAATTGGGCGGTAATGGGGATGGCGGTAATGGAATTGGGCGGTAATGGGATGGGCGGTATGGAGATGGGCGGTAATGGAGATGGGCGGTAATGGAGATGGGCGGTAATGGGTTGCAATGGATATGGGTGGTAGTGAGAGGAAATGGGGATGGATGGTAAAGGTATGATGGGGAATGGGTGTTAATAAGAAAACATACACAGAAGTTAGACATACACATATACACCAATTTATATTCGTGCATCACAATACAAACTAAACTTATACATGAAAAATAGGAAATGAAAAGAATAATGAACAAATTACAGATACAATATACCCCTCAAAAAGTATTGCTGTATCAAGATTAGGTTAGGTTAGGTTAAGGTTAGGATAATAGGTTAGGTTAACTGGCAGAGGTGGTTTTAGGTACTTTTTTCGACTATAATCTCCCTTCATTCCACCATCACCACCTTTCCTCCATCCCTCATCACCTCTCCACCATCACCTCCATCTCCCCCCATCACCACCACATCCCCATCACCTCCCCCCATCAATACTCAAACTCTCTGGTACTTACTCTTCCTTGATCAGGTATCTGTTCGCTATTCCCTTCTCCACACAGTCGCCCGTCTTGGAGATGCTCGACCTGGTGATGACGATGGGTCCCTCCTGTCCCATGCCTGAGCGGAACCATCGTCCACTCCACTCCTCTGGGAACTCGCACAGTCCTGAGAGAGAGAGAGAGAGAGAGAGATGGTCTATTAATCATCGTCATTTAAGTTTATATGGAATTGGAAGTCAGGGTGTTGATGTGCAATAGGAAGCAAGTATGGAACGGGGAAGATGTGTGGGTGTTGGTGTGGAATAGAAGTATGGGTTTGTGAATAGGAAGTATTGTTGATGTGAATAGGAAGTATGGGTGTTGATGTGAATAGGAAGGAAGTCGGTGTTGATGTGAATAGAAGGAAGTCTGGGTGTTGATGTGAATAGAAGGAAGTCGGTGCTGATTGAATAGGAAGGAAGTCGGTGCTGATGGGAATAGAAGGAAGTCGGTGTTGATGTGGAACAGAAGGAAGTCGGTGTTGATGAATAAAGGAAGTCGGTGCTGATGTGGAATAGGAAGGAAGTCGGTGTTGATGTGGAATAGGAAGGAAGTCGGTGTTGATGTGGAATAGAAGAAGTCGGTGCTGATGTAATAGAAGGAAGTCGGTGCTGATGTGGAACAGGAACTAAGTCTGTTGATATGGAATAGGACACAAGTATATATAGAAGCCACTTGTGTTAACTGAGAAAATACGGTTTATTAAGTATGGAATTTTGTGTTGACATCCAGGCTAGGTTGGGTTGGGTTAGGTTAGGTCACGTTAATACAATAAGAAACAAGTACTGAAATTACATACAAATAAGTCTAAATGGGAATACTATACAGACCTGTAACTATGTATTCAACGAAACGAACATTTACGATAAAAAAAAAGTTAAAAAAGATAATTTCTGAAAGCAAGAAGAAAGATCAATCAAAGAAGGAATTATGTGTTGATATAAAGTAAGTGTCATATATGGAAAATATAACAAACAATTATAGAAACGTTAATACATTTGTGCCTCTAATACCCAGCGTTACCAGTCATATGTAAACAAATATATCTAATTTTTAGTGTTACCAGTCGCAAATACACACTACAAACACTCGTATGTAATTTGTTTGTTTTGAAGTCACGAGAGAGGGTTGTTAGGCCTGGATTTGGTTGTTTCGACGCGAGTGACCTAAGTAAGACGTGGCTAGGATCTGGAGAGCACTGTGAAGAAGGACTATGTCACCTGGATGCATCAAGTCAGGTGGAGCCAAGTCAGGTGACAAGTCAGGAGCCGAAAAATGTGACCACCGTGGCAGTGGAATAGGTCACGGGACCACAGAACACTGAAGAATCGCTCCTGTGAGGGCAAGAAAATTAATCATGGGATCTCATCCATTACAGCAAATGGGGGCGAGATATCCTCACTGTGCATTACCAAAACCCACGACAAATAAAATATCGAGAATCAATGGCCAAAATACGCCTGTGACGTAGCTTGTGGCAATGACAGCTGACACAATACTGCTTGGTTAATTATCTACTTCCAATAGTTTTATAATATATGTATACAGTATATTAAGAAGTACGTTATACCGTCATTCATCGCCTCACCACCTAAAAACCAATTGTAATATTGACCGCTATGACAAACTTAACGCAAAACCGATAATGGTAAGTACGGGATGAGTGGAGGAGAGATGACGTCACAGGAGAGTAACTTGCACCCCTAGTCACGTCACGACGTTACGCAAAAACCCTCCAATCACTATGACGATACAACGTCACGCATCAGCCCACCAAACATTATCACGGTACAGCCTACAACGTCACGGCCCACCAATCACTATCACGCTACGACGTCACACAACAGACCCACCAATCACCAAACCAGATCGACCTTCAAGTATAAAATCTTAATTGATTTCTTCCCCATTAATATATACAAGTTTAATATGCTGCTGTACTTAGACGCCGTGTTAGCAGGTCAAGATCCCCAGCTGGTACTTTGAAAGACCTAAACGAACACTAAAACACAAGGTATAGAAAAGGTGTTAAGTGTTGTTACCAGGGTGATGGACTGAGCACCTGAAAGGGGAGAAGGGGAGAAGGAAAGGAGGGAAAGGGAGAGTGGGGGTTCGAGGTACGCCCTGTGTCCCTTACCTCCTCCCCTACTGTAGTTCCCCTAGCCTCACCCTACCCACATACGCCAGATGATATGAAGAGTGACCAAAAAGAGAGGGGTGAAGGTGATCAAGACGAACACCTAAAGGAAGAGGAGGGATGAAAGGGGAGGGAGAGGGATGGAAAGTGGAGGGAGGGATGGAAAGTGGGAGGGAGGAAGGGATGGAAAGTGGAAGGGAGGGAGGATGGAAAGCGGGAGGGAGGGATGGAAAGCGGAGGGAGGGAGGAGGGAAAGGGGAGGGGAGGAGAGGGGGGAAAGAGGAGGGAGGAGAGGGGAAAGAGGGAGGGAGGAGAGGGGGATATGCATTGACACCAACAACAGCTGCAACTTTAAACATCTCGCCTTATATCCACCCCCACCCCCAAGGGCTCAATACACGGGTAGGAGACAGGGAGAGACCTGCACTAAGGCCTTACGAGGGGGCGGAGCTCGACTATAAATCGCAGGGGGGCATACAGAGGAAGCACGCCAGCTAGCCATTAGGGTTAACCTGTAGAGTTCTCCATCACTGGTGTTGGAGGGTGGTGGTGGTGAGGTGGTGGTGTGAAGGGCTGGTAGTGTAGGAGGGGGGTGCTGGGGAGGTTGGGGAGGTGATACGGGTGGTGCTGGGGAGGTGATACGGGGTGGTGCTGGGAGGTGATACGGGTGGTGCTGGGAGGTGATACGGGGTGGTGCTGAGGTGATGGGGTGGTGCTGGGGAGGTGATACGGGTGGTGCTGTGTCCCCTCCCCCACACACCACAGCGGCCATAGTTTAAGAGAACCAACTCATGACCATCAGAAGAGTAAGGTGTCGCGTTTGTGTTTGTGTTTTCTTAGCCCTGAACGTTTTCCAGCCATGTATGTTTTCCTAACCATGTACGTTTTCCTAACCATGTTTTTCCTAGTCACAGCATATTCATACCCTGTTGGAGACGTGACTGACTTCATCCATTAACTAACTGACTGTTTGACTAATCACCTATATACTATCACAGACGTTGACTGATTGTTAAAAAGACAGACTGATCTATCATAAAAAATAATTGTCAGTCAATTAGAGAGAATTTTTGTCCATCACGGTATCTGGCTATACTGAACTGGTGTGATATTACGTATATATTGCGGACCCAAATTCCCTCGAGATTAGCAATACTTGTGGGCCATATTATGTTATTGGCTTATAGCTGGTGAACGCTGGTATAGATTATAGCAGAATTGTAATATTGTGAGTTTATTATGAATTTGTCTGTACCATTGGCTATAGAACTAAACTGAGCATTAAATCAAAGAGAAAAAATAATATGAAACAAGGTAGAAAATATTGAACGGTGAAAACATGTGTATAAGCGAGTACTCCAATACGTTCATGCACATACATAAATACATACATACATTGACAGTTTACATACATACACCCATATCTTTCCACACACACACACACACCAGGCGCTACAAAATATATGTAAATATATTCATGATTCGCCTTCATTCTCACTTGCCAAATCGCCTTACGGAATATTGAAATATATGAGTCAGCCAGAGGTGTCGACTGCTGGATTACCCGCCCCGATAACTTCAGGGGAATAAAGCCTTCATCGATACCCTTAAACGGCGTTATACCCTAGCCTACACCTCCCTGACGCATGGGAAAGGGCGCACCTACTAACGCACTTATTAACGCATGGGAGAGGGGGCGCACTTTTATGGAATTACGCATAAACGGCGTTATATTATCCTAACCCTCCCTGACGCATGGGACTTGACGCATGAGGGAGACGCGTTATGGGATTACTAACGTTCATTTAGAGGATTGATGCGTTTGGTTATATACGTTTGGTGCTATATTACCCTAGCCTTACACCACCTTGACGCATGGGGGCTTGACGCACAGGAAGGAGGCACACTTGTGAGACTGCCAGACACTGTTGACGCATTATACCTAATGAACTGTTAACGCATGAGCTGTAACACACTAATGACACATTGAAGTGATGTATTATTCACGTGAGGGACCTAACGCACTGGTAATAAAAGGGACCCCCCCACGATGACGCCTACGCCCACGACGACACCTACGCCCACGACGACGCCTACGCCCACGATAGCCTGCCGTTACGAGGGGAACTTGTTGACCAGTGAGGCCCTGTGGGTTTATTACTTCTGTTACGCGATAATTACCCCCAATTTGTCATCATTCGTTTCCCTCTTCAAGGATGGCCAGATGTCTACACCAGATCACGTCTTTTGGTTGAATAAATTTAGGAATGTAAGAGATATATTTTTATTTCCCCTGACTAATAAAATAACAGTACTAAGTTCCTATTGATAGATGGATGAGTACAAACAAGTAAATAATATTAAACTATACCGCCGGGATACGAGTAAATAAAGTACATAAAACACACCGGCGATACATGAAACGTGACGCACTACTGACGCAACTAATGAAACGTGACGCACTACTGACGCAACTAATGAAACGTGATTATGGCTACACACTTATGTTGACGCATGGCACTGAACCTTGAGCTCCATAAGTAAGTCATCGTCATGCTTCTTCTCCTTAGCGACGCATGGCAATATACGCACTGATAACGCATGAGTCCTACCCTTGATTGCCCCTTTAAGATTTTAAGTAATTGCGTGTTCTCCTTATCTCTCTCTCTCTCCCTCCTTTCTTTCATCTTTCAACCTCCTCCTCTTTCCATCTACCAACCCACCTATTTCACCCCCTTTATTCCTTCTCTTCCTCTTTATTTTTTCATCCCTCTCACCTGCTCTCCTCCTACCCCTCTCTTCCACTCTTTCATCAACCTATCCACCTCCCTACCTACCTCAGTCCCTCTCTTTTCCTCACTACCTTCCTTACCAACCTCATTTCCTCCCTCTCTCCCTTTTATCCTCCCCTCTCCCTATCTCCGTACCTTCCCTCCTCCAGCCCCCTCCTCCCTCCTCCCCGTCTCCCTTCCTTCCTCCCTCCCTCCTCCTCTCTCCCCTGGGGCACCATTTATCAAAGCTGAGTCTTACTGCGGCAGTAATTGGATCTGTGAGGTTTTGTACCAGACACACATAATTAAATCGTCTCGCCTGTCATTCCACCTGTCTGCCTGTGTGTATGTCTGTGTCTATAGCTGTCTCTGTATGTCTGAGTGGCTGTGTGTCTTTCTATGTCTGTCTATCTGAGTGTTTGTGTGTGTTTCTATGTCTGAGTGTCTGTTTGTATGCCTTAGTGTCTGTCTTTCTATGCCTGTTTGTATGTCTGAGTGTCTGTTTGTATGTCTTAGTGTCTGTCTTTCTATGCCTGTTTGTATGTCTGAGTTTTTATATGTGTTTCTACGTCTGTCTTCGTATGTCTGAGTGGTTGTGTCTTTCTATGTCTTGTCTGTCTGAGTGTCTTGTTATGTCTGATGTGTATTATTATCATTACTTGAACAATACATAAGACAGTAAGATATCTCAACCTCCTCGCTATACCTCGTCAAGATAACAGTGTCTGTGGTTATCTTAAAGCCTCGCCTCACTGTATCATGCGCCGTTTACCCCACTACAGCTATATATTACAGCAAATTTATCGTACCTGTAATTCTGATTTTTTTTTTACCTTAACACGAGGTCAAGGTAAGTATCTAACTGAATTACATAACATAACACAAAATATAAATAAAGATTGATTTCTCTAACTGATTCACATAACATAACATAACACAAAACATAAAGATTGGTTACAAAATACATAACAAAGATTGATTTCTCTGATTCACATAACACTGATTGAATATTTAAACTACATAACAAAGAATGATTTCTACAGATTCTTAAATCATTTTTTCCACTAACTGGTAATATGAATAAGTATTTAACTGATTCACATAAGTCATGACACCAAAGCATTTTCTCCAAAGTTCGTAAGTTGAATTCTACCTGTGCTATAAATATTTTAACCTGGCATAAGAGTTAATTTAACCTGATGTAAGAAAATCTCAACTTATATTTAACAATTTAAGGTTAATATCACCGTATGTGTTGGTATTAGTGGAGAAACGTTAATAAAGGGTTAACTATAAGTATTATTTAACCAGTTATAATGTTTAATTTAACTTATTATTATTTTATCTCCTCTGTTCGTATCCAAACAGTATCTCGATAATTCTCAGGTGTCAAGTATTACCCAAGATGTTAACTTTAATTCTCAAGTGCCAAGTAGTGCTCAAGAAATTAATGCTTATTCTCAAGTGTTAAGTTTTACCCATGAAATTAACGCTAATGCTCAAGTATTAAGTATTTAAGGATTCAGAATAGGGGCAGAAACAGAGTTAAGCTTATAAACGTTAATCAGCTGAGTTTCAAACGTGTCTGCTTTGTTCCTGTATTAAAAAACCCTCGATAATTCCGGAGTAAATAGCGTGGAAAGTTTGTTGAGCGAGGCGCGACCTCCGTCAGGAGCTACCCTTCGGCAGGAGTGGTATACGTGCTCCATAACCCGGTATAATGGCCGCCACGGACCATCTGTTTCCCCCACTTCAGTAGGGGAGGAAGAGAGCCAGGCAGCAGGACTCAACACACTCCCCAACACGTCCTCCCCTTCACCCTCGTGCATGTCCCCGGCGTGTTAATTCCCCAAATCTCTTTTTCAAAATGAAGTGTCAGAAAAATGGTGTGTGGTGAGAGTATCATCCCGGGTTGCTCCCCTCTACAGTAGGTGCACTTCAGAGGGGTGGCTCCCAGAGGCGGGTAATGACCGGGCGGCGGAGGAGGAGGCGAGGCACACCCACCAGCTGGAAGTACTAACCCACCCACCAGGCAAACCCCCCACTGACAGCGCTAAATTGGTTGGGTGAGGTGTGACGGGGTGCTACTCTTTGTCATCCACACTGCTTGTAGTGCCTTGCTTGCTTGTGTCGTGTTGTCCAATGTGCTTGTCAGCCTGCCTGTGTCTGCAATGACTGTTTGCTTGTATTATTCTGTATGACTGTCTGCCTACTTGCCTGTCTATCTGAGATGCTTACCTGCTGTCAGTACTGTCACATCTCATAAGCTTTACCTGTCCACCACTCACCCTCCCGCCATACATGTTCAGACGTGGTTCAGAGGTCACCATCCCAGCACAGAAAGAGTTAGGTTAGGTTAGGTTAAAGATGTGAGAAAAATTAATAGTTAAATAAATAAATGAAGATATAAATATATCTACGAATAAATACTATAAAAGAGGAAACAAATAATGAAAAAAAAATAATGAAGAAAAATAAAATAAAAATGGGACGAATGATTTGAAAATATAAAATAAATAAATAAAAAAGATCGTAAATAGATGAAAACTACAGAAATAAATAATCCAATACATAACGCACAAAAAAATATAAAATAATGGAATGATTAAATAAAAGATAAATAACACTAAATAAACCTTACTAACGAATACATAAATACACAACCAAACGAAACATTATGAACACGTGTAAAAGTGAATGATAATCTCAGCCACATTAACCGAAAGCAATCAGAAATTTCACTCTACATCGCAACTCAGATCACAATTGTATATCTTAGTTACTGATCACCACCCACATATATTTTCGCAATTCTCAATCTTTTTAACTAATGTCAAAGTTGTCTATTATATTTTTTTAGTAATGGAAAAGTTGTATAAATACTTTTAATGAGGTCAAATTTCTCTCTATATCTTTCTAATAATGTCAAAGTACTCGGGGGAATTATTCAGTTGGACTAAGTACCCATTAGATGCTTATTAACCCGGGAAAAAAATAACATTCAATGGTACTCGGATCCTTCTACCACGCTGTCAACATTCTACGGAAAATATAATAATCAGTTGGACTCAGGTGTAAACAGGTACAGTATCAACCATCCCAGGTGTAAGCAGGTACAGTATCAACCATCCCAGTAAAACATACAGTATCAACCATCCCAGGTGTAAACAGGAACAGTATCAACCATCCCAGGTGTAAACAGGTACAGTATCAACCATCCCAGGTGTAAACAGGTACAGTATCAACCATCCCAGGTGTAAAACAGGTACAGTATCAACCATCCCAGGTGTAAACAGGCACAGTATCAACCATCCCAGGTGTAAACAGGTATCAACCATCCCAGGTGTAAACACATAATAACCATCCCAGGTGTAAACAGGTACAGTATCAACCATCCAGGTGTAAGCAGGTACAAGATCAACCATCCCAGGTGTAAACAGGCACAGTATCAACCATCCCAGTGTAAAGGTACAGTATCAACCATCCCAGGTGTAAAACAGTATCAACCATCCCAGGTAAACAGGAAATATCAACCATCTGCAAACAGGTACAGTATCAACCATCATTCACTGGTGTTCATGACCTCTATCAAACTGCCATTCTTGGGGAGTGTGTGTGTGTGTGGTGTAGAGGATTAGGGTTATTTCAGTGGGACTCAGGACTCACCAGGGTGTCAACACTACCGGGAAAAAATATTCAGTGGGACCCAGGAGCCAGCAGGTTGTCAACACGACCAACACCACTCAAGGCAGGAGGCTACACTTCCAAAACAAACACTCTAATGCGTCCTGCATGTCAACAGAATTTACACTCACTACTACCACCACCACCACCCAGCTACCCCGAGACTCAGGACTTGGCTCACACGTCAGAACCTTTATATATTTCGTCTCTAAATATTAAAATAAACTAAAAACGACTACGTGATAAAAACATAGATTCATCTTTATAATACAATACGTAATAAATAATTCCAAAAACAATTAGAAAATTTTTAAATACAAGAATAAAATTGAAAACGTAAGAAAAATTATATTCGAATTCGTTATTTAAAACGTAAAACACGACCGTGGGAAAAAACTGTGCTAGGAGCTCATTTTCTGAACCCCGTTGAAGTTCTTATTTACAGAGTGAACGCCACAAATTGTTCACTTTCCTAATGGGCGATTCATTACGTCATCCTACAGTTTACGATTGGTTTTGTACTGTCCAATCACGATGAAGCTACAGATCTCAATAACCAATCAGATCGACGTTTTACTCTCTCAGGTTTATATTATCCAATCACAGTTTACGAACTCTACCCATGTCATGCGTTAACCAATCCCAACAGGGTTTACTGGTTCTTCGCCATCTCGTTATACAATCACAACACAGCTCCACCTTTATCATCTCGTTATCCAATCACCACACAACTCTATCTTTTTACCTTGTTATCCAATCACAACACAGCTTACAGAACCAAAAACGACCAATTAAGGCGACTCTCCCGACCCGGTCCAAACAATACGACCAAAACAAACCAGTTTACTACAATTTCCACAAAAAAAAAAACATTTTACATCAAATAAATAACAGATTAACAAGTAAAACCAATTAACCGGCCGCTCCCACCGGACAAATAAAATAACGATACAGAGAATAAAATAAAATAGCCTTTCTTTTCGGTTGTTTACATTTTTCAGCACTTTTTACTTCTCGTCTCGTGTTTTTGTTCCCCCGTATTTATTTAATTCCTCATTCTTTTGTTATGGTGATTTTCCCTTTTTTTTTCTTGATTTTTCTTGTGTACAATTTTTTTTTCGTCTCGTTTTGTCTTTATCGTTTATTTACGTTTTGTTTTCATTATATTGATTTTGTTCACCTTTTCTCGTCTACATTATCTTATTTTCACTCTTATTTTATGCTTTTCTTCTCTCTTTGTATACTTTCTCTAACCTTTCCCTTAACTCACATGAATATAAATTTCCTTCATCATTAACACTCCATTTATTATCCAACTCTTTCCTAATTCCACTTTCCTCACTTTTAATCTCTTCCTTTCTCTTTTTGTTCCATCCACCAATTCATCTATTTATCTCCAAACTTTCTTTTCCTTGTCCTCTTCTCTTCTTTCCTCCATCCACACTTTCTTCTTTCATACTCACCTCTTGTTCCACTTTCTTCTTTCTCTCTCTTCTTTCTCTTCAACCAGTTTTTCCAATGATCATCAAAACCTTCCTCCCTCTCTCTCTCTCTCTCTCTCTCTCATTTAGTTTTATTCCTCAGTGGTCCTCTCCATTCCCCTCCTTCACCCCTCCCCCATCACCCTCCCCCATCACCTCCCTCCTCTCCCCCATCACCTCCCTCCTCTCCCCCCATCCTCTCCCTCCTCTCCCCCCCTAAGAGTTATCATAAAGACGACCTTAATAGAGGAACTTAAAACCCAGATTTTGTGTCACATAATTTCTTGTTCTTGTTCGTTAAGCTTCCAGAGGGGGTGGGGGAGGAGTGGAGGTGGATGAGGGAGGTGGGGAGAGGTGGTGGTGGGGAGGAAGGTGAGGGGAGGGAAGGTGAAGGGGGAGGAGTGAGAGGGGAGGGAGGTGAAGAGGGGGGAGGTGAGAGGCAGGGTAGGAGGTGGGGTGAGGATGATTGGGGTGAGTGGGAGGTGAAGATAAGGAGGTGGAACAAGGCAGCGTGAGGAAGAAGGAAGCTGCATGAGGGAGGCGGGGTGGTGGGTGAGAGGAGTTAAGTGAGGAAGGGGTAAGGGGGAGGTGAAAGGGAAGGGACAGGTGAGTAAAGGATGAGGAGATGGGTAAGGTAATCAGGAAGGGCAATAATTACCGTTTTCTTTAAGTGTAGATCAAATAAAACATTCATACCTTGTGTAAAAAAAAAAATATCAAGTACCGAGAAAAACAAACACAAACAAGAAATCATTTGATGAGACAAAAACACACAACAAACGAAGAATCATGTGCTAAGACAAACACAAGAAAAAACAGGTAAACGACACAAACAAAAACATCAGGTAGACACACAAACAACAATAAACAAACCACACAAACACAATCCAAGTTACAAACAACACACGAACCAAAAAGTAAACAAACAACAGTAAACAAACACATATTAAGTCCTTTGGGGATGTGTGTGGGTTGGCCAGGTTGGTGAGTATCTCGTGGGCGTGCAATGAGGAAAGTGTGGGTGGGGGGAGCGCTGGGTTGCAAGGATGTTGAGGCCGGCTACACCAGATGTTGCAAGACACACTAACAATAACGGAGGACAATTTTTCCTCCACTTCACCCTGGACTCTCTCTCTCTCTCTCTTGGTTCAGTATTCCTTCCTTCTCCCTTCTCATACATCTCACCCTCTATCTCCTCCTTCCATCTTTCCTCACTCATCCATTCCCCAATTTTTCTCTCCTCCCCCATGTTCATTCATTTCCTTTATCCATTCCTCAATTACTTAAACCTTCCTATTTACCTATTTTCCGTCAAATCCAGCCCCACGAATCCACTAACCTCTAACGTCATGGGTTTCGGGAGGCTGGGTTGGGGAAGCTAGTGGGGAGGAGAGGAGGACGGAGGGGGAGGGAGCCGACAAGGCCATCACTGTCAGTTGTGACAGCCGGAACACGCGACCTCGGGCTGTCCACCGTCGGGGTGACTCATTCATCATCATTACCGACGGCGGGACACCTGCAGTGGCCACCTGCTGCTGCGTCTCCTGCAGGTGATGCGGGGAGGAGACAGGGAGGAAGAGGGGGGGTCCTATGGAGGGGGGAGAAGGGGATAGCAGCTCTATAGCCAGAAATATCCGCCACAGCCAGACTCATATCATGGAATATTTACTCCCTGACACCTACCACCTCCCTGCCACCCTGACACCTACCTCCCTGCCAGCACCTGACACCTACCACCTCCTGCCCAGCACCCTGACACCTACCACCTCCCTGCCCACCACCACCTCCCGCCCCCTACCCTACCCCGCCGGCACCTACCACCTCCTGCCCAGCACCCTGACACCTACCACCTCCTGACACCTACCACCTCCCTGCCCAGCACCTGACACCTACCACCTCCCTGTCCAGCACCCTGACACCTACCACATCCCTGCCCAGCACCCTGACCCACCCCCTGCCAGCACCTACATCACCCCCTGCCCAGCACCCCACCCCCACACCCTGACACCCACCCCTGCCACACCCCACACCACCCCCCCACACCCACCCCCCCCACACCCACCCTCCCTGCAGCACCCTGACACCCACCTCCTGCCCAGCACCCCTGACACCCCACCTCCCTGCCCAGCACCCTGACACCACCCCCTGCCCAGCACCCTGACACACCTCCTACCCAGCACCTGACACCCACCCCTGCCACACCCTGACCCACCACCTCCCTACCCAGCACCCTGACACCTCCACCTCCTGCCACAGCACCTACCTCTCCTGCCCAGCATCCTGACACCTACCGTACGTCTTCCTCCTTCTGTGACAAAACCCTTGACAATCATACCCTTCTCCCTCATTCCCCACCTATTATGACAATCCTTATGACAATTACATCCCTTTCCCTCCCTCCTCCCAATACGGTATACCCCCCCTTCCAATCCCTCCCTCATGCGTAGGAATCATTATGACGTCACTCTATATGGGATTAGCCCAGCGATGCCAAGGTTTATGGGTACTGGACACCTGTCAGCCATGAGCGACGGGTAATTATTGTTAATTTAGCGGAGGTGTTTCGGCCATCTCGCTAAAATATTAAACATATCCGCTGATTGGTTAAAAAAACCTAACACGAATTGTATAACGAAGTGTGGGCTAAATCGCTTCACTATGCTATATTTTAACACAAACTACCGGTATATGCTAACTAACCTAACCTAACCTGACCTGACCAAACCTGACCTAACCTAACCTGACCTAACCTGACCTTACCTGACCCGACCTGACCTGACCTAACTCAAGTACACTCTAATACGAACTTTGCGCTAACTGTACTTATATAACTAAATACTGTACACGTTAAATACGATGATTCTACTAAATTCTATAACAAAAGTTGAATTGGCTGAGTCTATAACGAAGCGTGGGCTAAATAAGTGACGTCTATGAAGAATTTTTTTTGCTAAATAAGTTATATAAGCTAACTGTATAACGCCGCATAAGCAAACTCAGATAAAAATATACGCTAAGACAAGTCTATAAAATAGTGCAATCATCACCATATACAACCACAACCACCAAAACCACCTACTCTACCATATTTACAACCACAACCACTAATACCACCAACACCTACCACCACCATCTACTACCACCATCTACTACCACAACAATCACCACCACAAAAAAATAACGTCACATTTCTCCCTCACTAGACCTCTCCTTTTCTCCTCTACCCCTTTCCTCCCCCCTTAATATAGGCCACCATGAATGACAAGGAACAATGGAGAGTAATTAAGCGATTTCAACCATTTCTTTTTTCTTTCCTCGTAAAGGGGAGTAACAGGCCCAAAGGGGGAGGGGAGAATGGAGGAAGGGGAGGGGTAAATAAAGGGTGGGGGTAAGGGGTGGAGGAGGAGGTCGTGAAGGGATTGTTATTGTGGGAAGGGAGGGATGGAGGGAGGTGGAAAGGAGGAAAAGGAAAGGGGTAAGGGGAAAGCGGGATAATGAAGGCAGGGAGAGAGGGAGAGACAAGAAGTAAGGGGAAGGTGGCACTTTGGAGAGGGAGAGGTATGTGGGAAGGGGGAGGTGGTGAGATATTGGAGAGAAAGAGGTGGAAGAGAGGGTGAAGAGTAAGGGCAAGGTGCCTGTAATTCAAAGGGGGAGGGGAAAAGAAGGGGTAGGAAGGTTGGGGGGAAAGAGAGGGAGGATGAAAGAGGAAGGGAAGTAAGGAGTGAGTCAATGGGAATGAAGTGGATAAAAGAGGGAGGAGGGGAAGGATCAGGTGAAGAGAGAGAGAGAGAGAGAGAGGAGAGAGAGAGAGAGAGAGAGAGAGAGAGAGAGGAGAGAGAGAGATGAGAGAGAGAGAGAGAGAGAGAGAGAGAGAGAGAGAGAGAGAGAGAGAGATAAACATTCCTCTAATTTCTAATTATTATACAAATCCAATAATATATCCTTGCTTCCTACTTCAACAATGGTATAATTCATATTAGTCTATAATCCGGTATATTTCTCGGTGTTCTATAATCACAGCTGACTGATTATACCACATGATTATCAGTTCATTAGTCTAGTAGTTACGGGCGACTGAAGTCAGAGAAGGAGTGGAGAGGAGGAGGAGGAAGATTAGGGGGAGGAGGAAGATTAGGGGGAGTAGGAATAAAGAGAAGGAGGAATAAAGAGGAGAAGGA
The DNA here is from genome assembly GCF_018991925.1 of Homarus americanus. NCBI lineage: Eukaryota > Metazoa > Arthropoda > Malacostraca > Decapoda > Nephropidae > Homarus > Homarus americanus. Next base: position 10,956,895 of record NW_024722158.1, read on the forward strand.
GGAATAAGGAGGAGGAGGAGGAGGAATAAGGAGGATAAGGAATAAGGAGGGAGAGGAGGAGGAATAAGGAGGGGGAGAAGGAGGAATAATAAAGGTAATGAGGAGGAGGAAGAAGAATAAGAGGAAGAAGAAGGAGGAGGTGAGACAAGCGAGAAAGGAAAGGGGAAGTATCGGTAGGGGTAAGGAAGAGGTCGTGAAGGGATTATTATTGTGGGAAGGGGTGACGGGAGGGAGTGGGTTAGGGAAGGAAAGAGGGAGGGAGGCAAGGAGGGAGGTCAGGGGACAAAGCTCAGGTCAGTACACAAAAGGTCAGGTCATTCAGCTAAGCACCGCCCCCTTCCCCCCACTAATGACCTGCTTGATGAATCCTGACCTCGGTTCGTCGGGGTCACGGTCACTCTGAGGTCATTATTACCCTGCCAGAAAAGTACTGGCCAGGGTATTGTTTTCCGTTCTGTCTGTCTGTCTGTCTGTCTGTCTGTCTGTATGTCTGTGTCTGTATGTCTGCGTCTGTCTGTCTATGTCTGTGTCTGTCTGTCTCTTTGTGTCTGTATGTCTGTCTGTCTGTCTGTCTTCTACTGCTTCTAAGGCGTTCTCTCACCTCTCTCCCACACCCTCACTTTCTCCCTCTCCCTTTACTCCTCCTTTCTTCCCTCACCTATTCCATTTGCCTCTCCCTCATGTCATTCTCCATCCCTCGCCTCTTACCTCACCTGTTGTCTCTCCATCCTGCTCTTCCCTCTGTCCTCCCATTAGCCCTTACCTCTCATAACTCTCCTCATTCCCTCCCCTCATCGTCACAGCTCTCACTATCCCCTCACCCCTCACTTTCCCCTTACTCCTCCTCCCCACCCTCACTTTCACCTCCTCCTCCTCCCTCCACTTTCCCCTTACTCCTCCTCCTACCCCCTCACTTTCCCCTTACTCCTCCTCCCTACCCCCTCACTTTCCCTTACTCCTCCTCCCCTACCCCCCTCCTTTACCCTTACTCCTCCTCCTTTCTCCCTCACTTTCCCCTTACTCCTCCTCCTACCCCCTCCCTTTCCCTTACTCCTCCTCCTACCCCCTCACTTTGCCCTTACTCCTCCTCCTACCCCCTCACTTTCCCCTTACTCCTCCCTTCATCCCGCACTTTCCGTCAATCCTACTCTCACTACTCAATCTACTCCTCACCTATCAATCTCTCTATCACCCCTTAAGTTCACCCTTCACCTCTCAATCCTCCCTCACCTCTCACTCTTTCCTCACTTTCCCCTCACCACACCTGCCTGTTCATTTCGCGGGTACTTCATATCAAGCGTAATTACTGTGTTGAAACGCTTTGCCGCGTCACAAATTACCATAAATTATCATCAACTAACTATATACAATTAGGGTGCAGCGTATCATGACAGAATCAATAATTAACAAAAACATTAATGATGATATTGATAAGGATAATGATTATTAATGATACAAATATTTAAAAAAAATATATAATATACTAATAATTTGATATCCTACGAGAACAACAGCAATAAAAAACAATAATAACAACAACTTAGCAAACGTAACCTAAGCTAACTTAACCTGAGCTAACATTAACATAACCTAAATTAACCTAAACTAACCTAAACTAACCAAAACTAACAACCTGTCCTACCCTAACCTAACCTGGTACCCAGATGGCAGGTTGGTGGATAAAGACCACCACTAAGACCAAGTCGCCTCTGGGCCTCAGCTAATACAGTGTAATTAGTTGAATGGAACGACAATTACCCTTTAAAAATGTACGAAAAAATAAACCCCCCATCCACATGTAATTTTTGTTGGGGTGGGAAAGAAAGTGGCGGGGGAGATTAAATGGGAATGGAGTCAGGGCAGGGGAAAGGGCAGGGAGAGGGGGAGGTGGGGGAGATAGACTGGGAGGGTGAGGGTAAGAATTAGGAGACAGTGAAAGTAAAAAATGTGGGAGAGGTGGTAGGAGTGGTGTGGAGAAGGGGTGAGGAGGGGTGTGGGGAGGACGATGGAGGGGGGAAAGGAAGTTTGTAGTTTGAAAGGAGGAGGAGGGGTGAGGAGGAGAGGGGGGTAAGGAGGAAAGGGGTTGAGGAGGAAAAGAGGTGAGGAAGAGGAAGCAAGAGTGGGGAGGTCGGGATGAAGGATAGGCTGGAAGTACAAGGATTGAGGATAAAGATGAGGAGAAGGGGGACTAAGGATGTAAATGAATAGAGAAAATGGATAGTTTTATTATTATGAAAGTGTATAAACCTCAAAATAACAGGTAAAGTATTAATAATTCACAAATTACCGTATCATGATTCCTGTACTTACTGTAATAACTAACTGTACTCTGCAATAATGTATAGTTAATCTGTATTTTTAATCTGTAATGTTAAATATTCATAACATTATGTAGTGATTTTTTTTTTACATGTCAGAAAAATGCACAACTTTACACAGATTGTGAAATTTAAGTCACTTTCCTACGACAAACACTAAGTTATTCATTGCAGACGCTGTTAAAGTCAATCTCTCTACTCCAGACCTACTTCCCAAAGACACTTACTCAAAAAGGACACTGCCAGAAGTAAGTGTCTTAGTACTTACGATCAGAATTTACGCCTAAAAATAATTATATATAAAATCACCGCCTCGATATATCAGTGTTCCATTACCTCATCTAGTTTGAGCCTGTAATCTGACCTACGTAATCCGGAAATAGCCTCCAGCACCAATAACATCTCCCCCTTACCTTACCCTACCCTACCTTACCCTACCTTACCTTACCCTACCTTACCTACCTCCCTCACTATCTCCCTGCCTTCTTCCCTACTTATCTCCCTGCCTTCCTCCCTACTTATCTCCCTGCCTTCCTCCCTGCCTTCCTCCCTACTTATCTCCCTGCCTTCCTCCCTGCCTTCCTCCCTACCTCTCCTCCCACTCTCCCTCACACGACTTAAAAAGGAAAGTAGATAATATGGATGGTGGTCTGGCAAGGTGAGGAGGAGGGAGGAGGTGAAATGAACGATGAAGGAGTCTCCAAGCGGGTAAATAATCCTAGGAGACTAACCGGCCATCTCCCGAGGTGAAGGATCTCCGCATGAGTAAGGATAAGTAAGGATGTGTAAAGAAACAGGATGATGCTATGGAAGGGACTCATCCTCGATAGGTAAGCTGTAGGATGATCAGGTCTCCAAGCGAGTGAGTAACAACCCTAAGAGACCAAACATCTCTCTCTCTCTCTCTCTCTCTCTCTCCCTATATCCCTGCTCATCTTGATCACCCGAGAACAAAGAATCCTAGAAAGACCTTTTACTCTTGTCTTCCGGCCTCCTGGTGTGCCTGCTCTTATCCCCCATTTCACTCATTCTCCCTCTCCCTCAGGTCTCCCTCATTCTCCCTCTAAGGTTTGCCTCCGATACCTTTTTTGCATTTCTCCTCTTCCCCTCCCCTCCCCCCCCTTTCTGCATCTCATAACCACAATTGGGGTCTCTCTCTCTCTCTCTGGCTTCATGGTTTCTCGTGTCCTTTCTTGTTTCTTTTCTAGGTAGTGAAGGGCTCCCTCACCCTCCCCTCTGGGTAGTGGGGAGGGGCTCCCTCACCCCCACCTCCCCTCTAGGTAGTGAAGGGCTCCTCACCCCTCCCTCTCTGGGTAGTGAAGGGGCTCCTCACCCTCCTCTGGAAGTAGTGAAGGAGGCTCCCTCTTCCCCCCCAGCGGAGCATCCTCCAGTATTGTTCTCGGCTGTCACCGCCCACTCACTGTCCTTTGTTAACGTTTGACAGGTTGGGGACAGTCCCAGGGGCGATTTTAATCTCCTTACTCCCCGTCCAGCCCCACCCCTCCCCACAATACCTCCCTAGCCCCCACCCACTGACCCCTCCCCACTCACTCCTGGCCCCCCAGACCCCTCCCCTACAATCCCTCCTTACCCTCCAAGCAGCCCCTCCCACAAGCCCTCTGGCCCCCACCCCGTGACCCCTCCCACACTCGCTCCTGCCCCTACCCCCGTGACCCTTTCCCCTACTGTTCCTCCCTACCCCCAAACCCTCAACCCCTCCATAACCCCCCCCGTTCCCCCTGAGCTTTCTATGCCTTTCTCACCCCCCGTCCAGGTCACACCAGAGCCATTTATCCATCCCTAATTCACTCCATCTATCCTCCATCACACATTAAATCAGTAGCCATTTGGTCTTTAAGCTGATGGAAACCTACCAACTACCACCACCACCACCACCACCACCACCACCACCACCACCACCACCACCACCACCAACACCAGCACCATCACCACCACCAACACCATCACCACCACTACCAACACCTCCCATAAACAACATTACCACTACCAGCCCTTGCTCACATTTCTCTACCACCATCATCATCACTATCTTCATTACTTACATCACTACCATGAAAACCATCACTATTACCATCACCATTAACTGTTCCCTCTCCACACACACACTGCCATGATCATCACTATTATCACTATCACTTCCCCCATCACCATCACCACCATTACCATCACTAACCACCATACTGTCTTCCTATCACCACCATCACCACAACTCCCATCATTACCCCCATAGGAAACTGACCGACAAACTCACGCCTTCATTAAACTAATTACAATAATCACCGTAATTACTGTCCCTAATAACACCACTATGGTCACTGTCATTAACCAGCGTGGGTCTTTGTTTTTTTTTGGGGGGGTTAAATAGACAGGGGCCAGTGACAATGATCCGTCCACTCCTGTCAGTACGCACCGTCAGTCAGTTGGGCTATAAGTCACGTAGTTGCGTCAGTCAGTTGGGATATAAGTCACGTATCAGCGTCAGCCAATAGCGTCAGTCAGTTGGGATATAAATCACGTATCAGCGTCAGCCCATAGCGTCAGTCAGCTGGGATATAAGTCACGTATCAGTCAATTTTCTCTCTGTCTCCTCCCAGCATCTGTGTTCACCTCAGCAACTCCTAGCTGCTCACCCCCCCCACCTCCAAACCCTCTTCAATCACGTCCTTCCACCTCCAATCAGCTCCTTCCAACTCCTAACCCTCCTCCCAGCACTTCCTAGCCCTCCTGGGACGTTGCTAGGAGGCTAGGCGGTGCAGGAAGCCTAGACAAGATCAGCACAGGAGAGTTAATGGAACCAGAGTCCGGTTTCATCCCTGAGACCCGGCCTGGCCCCTCACATTAAATATTAAAGCTGGCCAAAATGTGTGTGTGTGTGTGTGTGTGTGTGTGTGTGTGTGTGTGTGTGTGTGTGTGTGTGTGTGTGTGTGTGTGTGTGTGTGTGTGTGTGTGTGTGTGTGGAACCTCCTTAATGCAATAAACTATCAACCAAAAACATTAATATATGAATGAAAATAATGAAATAATTAAATAAACAAATTAAAAAAATTAATAAACTTATAATCATATGAATAAATAACTTATAAAACAAATAAATAAAAAATAATAAACAATAAAATAAATACAAACACTGCATAATTAATAATACCTGAATAATATCATAAATAAATGAACAAACTGGTGAATAAATACCCAACTAACTAATCAGATAATTAAATTAATATATAATTAAAATAACAACTAATTAAGCATTGAACATTATTTAATAACAATTATATCTGGTAATAAGCTCGTAAAAAATAAAAACAAAATAATTTTATCTCCATATTTTTAACAAAATAAGAAAACCCCTAAACCATTTTTAAAACCCACATGACTAATTTTTAATATTTAGTGTTAAGAATAAAAATACAAATGATACTAAAAAAATCGTTTTTAAAATTATTCACGATAAATTTTTCGAAAAGTACAAATACTTTAGTAGTTTCTTAAATGGACCCAAAAAATTATCTCTCAGTCTAAGATATTTTATAGATTTAAAAAAATATTAAGCCTTTAGTTTTTTATATCATCTTTATGTAGGAAATTCAATCATTTGCTTTTATACAACTGATCCGATTTTGATAATGTCATTGTAGATGTACGTAATTAAGAGCATTATATAAACACAGTGAGTGGAGCAGATAATAGATTTCTACCCCCCTTCCCCTCCACCTAACTCTTCCCCCATCATACTTCCCATCCCCCTCACAGTTGCTTCCCCCTTCCCCCTCACAGTTGCTTCCCACCTTCCCCCTCACAGTTGCTTCCCCCTTTCCCCCTCACAGTTGCATCCCCCTTCCCCCTCACCGTTGCCTCCCCCCTCCCTCCCAAAGTTGCCTCCTCACAGTTGCTTCCCCATACCCCCTCATAGTCATCCCCCCTCCTTCTCCTCCTCCTCAGTTGTCTCTCCCCCCTCCCCCCCCCTCACAGGTAAGGCTATGGATACTCAGGGGGAATCACCTGAAAGTTTAAACATTGGGAAAAAATGTAGTTTAAATTTAAGTTCACAAAGTTTAAAACTCCAGAACTGCCGAACAAAAGTAGAAAAAACCCAAATAAATTCCTCTACTGATCTCTTTGTCGAAAATAAAATCGTCTCTTGAGTTTTTATTCATTTCTAAGTTTTCTTTATCTTTGAAGAATCAGAATTTTTTCGTTGGATGCAATTTATATGAGAAGTTTGTTTTATCTTTTTTATTTCGCTAAATTATTAAAATAAAGTTTGATTTTTATTACTTATGAAGCCAGTAAGGGCCAATCAGCGAACATCACCGTGATTGGGGACCTATCAGCGAGCAACAACATGCCTAAGGGACCAATTAGCGAACATCACCGTGATTGGGGACCTATCAGCGAACATCACCGTGATTGGGGACCTATCAGCGAGCAACAACATGCCTAAGGGACCAATCAGCGAACATCACCGTGATTGGGGACCTATCAGCGAGCAACAACATGCCTAAGGGACCAACCAGCGAACATCACCGTGACTAGGGACCAATCAACGAACAACAACATGGCTAAGGAACCAATCAACAAACACCACTATAGCTCAGAACCAATCATCGTACACTAACGTGGGGTAAATGGACCAATCAGCTCACGTCATGCCCTTATACACGTGGGTTCCTCCTCATCGCCAGGGGGAGGCAGGCAGGTTGTCAACAAATTTATCCCGTGGTTAAGATAATTAGATTATTAGTCATTTACTGCACCATCGCCCTGGGTGGTTGATGGATTAGTTAAGTTTGCAACATTTTCCCGGGGTTGAGTGGTACCTTGCAACATGGTCACTATTGATGGTATTAAGTGCAACAAACAAATCACTGGAATTTTTTTGTAAGAAATGAGTGAACCGGATTTGTGCAACAAAAGGACAACGTAGTAATATTCTGAAAAGCCCCGGAATATTGTTATAATGATTGGTAATATTAAGAATACCAACACCAATATTATATACCAACTGGAATATTATCACAAATATTTTCAACGAATAAAATACCTTATCACAATTAAATGCAACAAGAAAAACATAATTCCATAAGCTTTGCAACAACGGGAAGATTGCCTCAATTGCTTGCAACAAAATGAATATTACCAATCATATGCAATAAAACTGATATTACCACAATAATCTGCAACGAAGTTAACATTAGCACAGTAACTTACAGCTAATTACCACAATTATTGCCAACAAAAAGAAATATTGACGATATCATCCGGACGCGACGACAATGTAAACCGGAATTAATAACAAGAATCAACATATCGACATCATGACCTGTAAACAAAGTGTGTGTCATGGGAATTGAATTAAAAAACGAAATATTAAAAAAAGAACAGGAGAAAATAGAGAGAGGATGAGAGGGAGAGTGGAGTGCGAGAGGGAGAGTGGAGTGAGAGGGAGAGAGGTGTGAGAGGGAGAGGACGGAGATGTGTGTGATAGGAGGGAGAGAGGTGAGAGAGGGAGAGTGGAGTGAGAGGGAGACAGCAGGTAATAAAGACGTTTCCACCAAGATATTTCAAGAAGGAGTTTTTCTCGCTGGTTATGTCTTGTGTGATTCTCGTGAGGAGAGGGGGAGAGGGGAGGGGAGAGGGGGGGGAGAGGGGAGGAGAGGGGAGAGAGGGAGGAATGAGGGGAAAGGAGAAAGAGAGTTGGAAGAAAGGAGAAAGGGGAAGGAAGAAGGAGAAGACGAGCGGAAAGGGGAAATGAGGAAGAAGAAGAGAAGGAGAGAAGAAACAAAGAATGAACGAGAGGGATTAAGAAGAGCACACACACACACACACACACACACACACACACACACACACACACACACACACACACACACACACACACACACACACCATAAAAAAATCCGGGAAACTTAAGAACTTTTGGACAGCACGTGTCAGCAACTAACATAGGGAGGGAGGGAGGGAGGGAGGGATTGGAATAGAAGGGACGGGAGACAAGTGTGTGGGAAGGTGGGAGTAGCTCTCTCTCTCTCTCTCTTTCTCTCTCTCTCCCTCTCTCTCTCTCTCTCTCTCTCTCTCTCATGCAACAGATGGACAAGAAGGGGAAGCAGTGACACTGATGGAGTGGGTGAGGAGAGAAAAAGAAAATGAGAGAGGGAAGAAAGATGGAGGGAGAAGAAAGATGGAGGGAGAAACAAAAAACCCAACAAGAATAAAGAGGAAATCATAGAAGGGATAAGAAAACGAAAGAGAAAATAGACACACAAAAAACATAAGAAGTAAAAACACGAAAAATTACAAAAACGAAAATAACTAGAGAAGGAAAACGAAAAAGTAAACATAAAAAAATAAAAAATAAGAAGAGTAAAGAAAAGGATAATTGAAGAAGTAAACAAAGATGAAAACGAGGAAGAGACGCAAAAAAAAAAAAAACATTTCACTGATTACAAAAGACATCCAGAGGAAAATGTTGATAAAAGTGATAGCATAGAGAAGACATGATAAACACAGGAACAGTGGAGAGAGAAATACGAAACTGCACTTCAAATAAAAACAAATATGGAGAGAGGGGAAAGAAGAGAGAGAGAGAGAGAAATATACAGAGAATTGGCGAGAGGTAGAAGGGAGGAGAGAGGAGAAATGAGAGAAGAAGGGGAGAAGCGAGAGTAAAGGGAGAAGGAGGGAAGGGGAGAAATGAGAACTGAGAGATGAGGACAGAGGAGAGATAGGATAAATGAGAGGGGGGAGAGAGAGGAGAATTGGAAGAGGAGAAATGGGGACAAGTGAAGTGGGAAAGGAGAGGAGAGAAAGATGTGGGTAAAAGAATAATTGAGAAAGGGAAGAGAAGGAAGATGTAGGAGAGGAAAGGAGATGAAATGAGGGAAGGGAAGAGAGAAGAGGAGTGAGGTAAGTTAGGAGAGTACAGGTGTTATAGACAGACAGACAGACAGGCAGACAGGTTGAGTAAGACAGACAGACAGACAGGCAGAAACAAAGCCTCACTAAGAGACAGACAGACAGGCAGACAGGTTGAGTAAGACAGACAGACAGACACATCGACCGCTACATCCTCATCCGGCTGCCAGACGTAAGGAGGTGAGGAAGGAAGAGGAGGTAGAAGGCATAGAGAAGGATTAGGAGGAAGACGTTGAGGAGGAGGAGGAAGAAGCCGTAAAGGAGGAGGAGGAGGGGGAGAGGAAGAAGACGAAGACATTGAGAAGGAGGAAATAGAGGAGAAAGTAATAGTAGGTATAGGAGGAGGAGGAGGAGGTGAAAGGAGATGAGGAGAAGGAGGAGGAGGAGGACACGAGAAAAGTAAACAAATGAGACCAAACCAAGACAGCGTGAAGAGGAGGAGGGGAGGAGCCTCATCTCATTGTTGTTGTCTTCACGCACCACTACCCCCCTTTACTACCACCCCGACACACGAGGTAAAAACAACAACAAAAAACAAAAAAACTTACAGGCCCGTTATCGTTGACAGAAAAAAAAAAACAAATAATGTGACTGTTGGTAGGAGAAACTGTGTGATAAAAATTTGTGCCCATTACAAGATAAAATTTCCACTAGGAATAAAAATTTGCCCCCAAACAAGAATAATAAATAAATAATAATACAACAACACAAAATACTTAAAAAATATTTGCCTCCACAAAAAAAAAACACTGCGATAAATATTGAAGGAAAATATTTACGAGACAGATTTTGACAGAAATTTGGCAAACAACAAACATTCATACAACATAAATTGACGGAAAAAAAACACTTACCTCAGAGATAATGATAACCACAGAGTACCTTTAGAGACAGATATGACAAAATTAAAACATATGAGTGACAGACATTGATAGAGAGTAGCGCTTAAGTGAGAATTATTGACCCAAAACACGAAAAGTTATTAAGAAAAACCAAAGACCAATAATTAACGTATAAATCAAGATAAATTCGTGGTGAAAATTTATAAAAATCACCAAAAAAAAAAATAAGAAAATCACAAAAATAACTTAATTTCAGTTACTGGAGAGGAAAAAAAACGAGGTTAATTAAACACGAGTTAAAACAAACATACAAAAGACAACATTGAAAAAAGCTGAAAAATACGAATAATTTCCTAAAAAAAACGACAATAAAATAAACGAATAAAACACGAAATAAACAAAAAAATACATTAAAACCAATAAAAAAAAACAGTACGGACACAAAATCGTTAATAAACTCGACGAAACAGAGAGAGAGAGAGAGAGAGAGAGAGAGAGAGAGAGAGAGAGAGAGAGAGAGAGAGAGGTGACTAGCAGGGGCAAATTATCGAAAAACACGGCCGTTCATCACAACAGGACAAGAAGCGATTTTATTGGTCCTAGACACGGAAACGGCACGGTAGGGCACCACTGAGGGACGTCCCCAACACACACACACACACACACACACACACACCTCAAAAACGATACAATTTTACCGCCGTAGTCACTATAAATTGCGAGTGATAACAAGGTTTGACCATGATCTATACTTCTACAGACTGGAGAGTGGCACGGCGGTATCAATTACCCCTCCACACACACAACGTTGGATAGAACCGGATAGGTGGTGACAGCCGGCCGCTACCCCTTCCTCCCTTCCCTTCCCCCCTCCCTTCGTCCCTGACCTTCTTGCTCTTCCTATCTACCTCTTCCTTCCCCCTTCATCCTTACTTCTTCCATACCTCCACCTCGGTGTTGCTCTTCGTTCGTGACAGTTTATGGAGAGAGAGAGAGAGAGAGAGAGAGAGAGAGAGAGAGAGAGAGAGAGAGAGAGAGAGAGAGAGAGAGAGAGAGAGATAACTCCTTGGTGGTGGATTAATATTTCAAGACGTACAAATAACACATACGAGTCGATACATCAGCAGACAGACATTACGTCATGCAAGACATATGGCTGTACTGAGTAACGGAGGCACAGAAAACATGTCTATATGCAGACAGACATAAAAATAGACAGTTTATAAAGAAAATGATCAGCTACCTACAAATTTATATATACACAGTAACATTAATGTATATACAGCAGACATAAGACAATTATAAATGTCTGAAATATCCACTATGTTCGCTACCATGTATACAGACAATGTACAGACAACCAGACATACTGTAATATCACGAGTGGATAAAATATGTACTAAGACACCTCCTCCAATATAGATATAATGAATGAATATACAAACAGACATAATGAGACTTATGGCTGACATAAGTACCACAGCTCTATTACCGGAACACACAGAAGGAGCCATAACCTTGTGATTATGGCTGTCATTATTGGCTGAAATAAACACCACACACCATCAGCCGACAGACACAGTACCAAATACAGTACCTGGGTTTAATTGATGCAAAATACAGCACCTGGGTGTAAAATACAATATATTGGCGCAAAATACAGTGCCTGGGTTTAAAATACAGTATCTTAGTGTAAAATACAATATATTGGCGCAAAATACAGTGCCTGGGTTTAAAATACAGTAGGTGGGTATAAAATAGAGCGTGGGTGTTGTAGTTTATTGCCGTCAACCTCTCGGAATTGTGGTGAGAACAAGCAGTGGTCAGACCATTAACTAATTAAGATATATGGTCGCCAGCTCCCAACTTCTGCCAAAAGTTTAACCGCGCTAACCTTGTTCTGAGGGAGGGAAGGGGGGGGGGGTTTACTATTTTCTATTTTTATTCTTGCATTTCCTTCTTTCGTCCTCCCTCTCAAAATTCTTCTAACTATAGTATTTAATAATTTTGTTTATATATCTATTTGTTTATTTTGGTAACGCAGAACAAATCATTACCCGATAAATCAACGTTTCAATTCTGCTAAAACAACTTATGACGTTACCAAAGATGTACGAGCTCTCGGGTTAACGTAATTAAGTGTAAAATTAATGGTAAAGGCGAGGAAGGCGAGTTACTTTTGGGGGGGGGGAGTGTAATGTGAGGGTGGCGAGAAGGAGAGGCGAAGCTACATATGATAAAAAGCAGAGAGAGAGAGAGAGGAGAGAGAGAGAGAGAGGTGGTGAGAGAGAGAGAGAAAGAGAGGAGAGAGAAACACATTGATAAGGCCATGCCAGCTCTCTAATGTCCTGTCTCAGTCCTTATTTACGTATTTTACAATTTCATCTCTAAACGTGGAAAATATACAACTGACGTTTTTCTTTCTCAGGTCGTGTAAAGAAGACAACAAACAAAACTGGTGTGGGAGTTTACTGTCGAGGAGGAGGAGGGAGGAAAAGAGGGGGGGGGGGGGAGGAGGGAAGGAGGGTAGAGGGGGAGAGGAGGTAAAGAAAGGGGGGGGAGGGAAGTCGACAAAAGCATTGATGTTTCCTATTGCTTCCACTTTCACTCCTCCTCATACAACCTACCACCACCATTGACACCCCCACCACCACCATCCTTCCACCACCCATAATATCAGAACCACAACCTCTCCACCACCACAAAGTAAAGCCCTTCCATCAAACACACACACCCCCCATCACCATAACCATCATCTTCCATCACAGCCACTATCCCCAAACCCCCTCCTTCCACCTCCTAGCCCATAAAACATCACTAATTGGTTGCACGATTCAACATGTGCAACATCTGGTTCGACCTCTTCCTTGTTGACCCTTTCTCCCTCCTTTCCTTCCCCTCTCTCTCAATTTCACATCCTCTCTCCTTCCCCCTCTTGTCCTTCTATCCATTTATCTACTCCCTCTTTCTTTCCATTCTTCGTCCCCAGAGAGCAGTCAAGCACACTATACATATACCGAACCTTTAGTCTCCAACGAGGTAACATGAACGGCACTGTACATGACCACTTTCACTATCTCGGCTGGGTGGACTAGGATCGAACCAGTTGACCCCTTAGAACAGGAGGCGAACGCTGTATCCACTTGGCCACCGTAACCCTAATTTCAAGTCAAAAAAAAAAAAAAAATTCCACACAACTCAAAAAAAAATAAAAATTAGTGAGAAATAACAAATAGTTGATATCAATTTGGGTTTATATAAGACAGAATAACAACCAAAATATACACAATCATACACATTTGTTTATCTTATGAGGTAAATATTCTACAACCCATGATAGGCAATAACCCATGATAGGCAACAACCCATGATAAGCAAAAAATATACCTGTCACTCCGGCAGTACAAACCACCCCCATATCAAGAGCTCCTACCTGTCTGGCAGTCTAAGAGTAAATGAAACCAAATTCTAGCTAAGGTGATCCCTATGGCGTTAGCTCTATCGTCCTACCGTTAACTTCGAGGTGACTATTGCGCATGCGTGGGGAACTTACTGGGCATGCGCAGATGAATCACTAAGTATGCGCGTATATTATTGGACATGCTCATACAAATCCCTTAGGTATGCGCGGATATCTTATTGGAAGTGCGCAGATAGTTTGCTGGGGATGCGCAAATGAGATGAACATTTTGGCTATTACAACAGACGCTTCTTTATCTGTTAACGGGGATTATTTATCTACATACCGTTGCGAGTTGTGACTTACTATTAACAGGAAAAGGTGTTCAGCTTTCCACATACCTGTAAAAAAAAAATAAGAGTTATTACATTAAGTTCAATACTGTATGTATGTATGTATGTATGTATGTATGTAAGTATGTATGTAGACGACCAAGTACAGATATATATGAATAAAAGTATATTCTTATGCATATGAAAATAAATGCAATTCCAAAATACTTAAACCTTTTTAGTTAACAAAGTTTCAGTCCCCAAGTCTCATAAAAGTTCCATATATCAAAATACATATTATAGAAAGTATAATATTTAAAAAAAAATATTTCGAATACAAAATAAATAGTAATGTACATAAAAAAAAAGCAACAAAGGCAAAATTTCTATATATTCTAATGTAAAAAAAAATAAAAGTTAAAAATTCTATAAAAATCTAAAAATTCTTGTGACATCAACAAATATATAAATTAAGTGGTATATTAAAAACTCGGCTTAAACCTGGACACTTATTAGATAAAGTTAAGACGTATATTTAATTAAAAGTTGGGAAAGTTTAAACTCTTATATACGGGGACTTTAAACCCACTGAGTATTCGGACTCTTTAACCACTAGAGTACGAAGATTTAGTCCCTAGAGTACGAGGATCCTGGTATCTAGTTTTTTTTATGCTGTCAGTCGCTGTCTTTCGCTGTCACTGTCTGTCTGTCTGTTACACCCGACAAGACTTCCACTGTAGTAACCTTAACACTGCCACCATCATCAAGGGCCAATCCTCCTTCCTGTTTTCTTCCTCCTCCATGTAGGCCATCCCCTTGCAACACCTCTTCCTCCTCCTCTTCTTCCGACACTTCTTCCTCCTCTTACATCTAGTCCACTACCTCTTCCTTCACCTCCTGCTAGTCTTCCACCTCCTGCTCATCTTCCACCTCCTCCCCGTCTTTCTCCTCCACCCAGTCTTCCTCCTCCTCCACCCAGTCTTCCACCTCCCTCGCCCCCATAGATGAGTTATCCCAAAGCCCCTGCTAATATCACCTTCCCATACCCTAAGAGGCGCCTGAAGATGACCTATTACCCTACGAGAAGACAGAGCTGCGCCTACAGGAGGAGGAGGGAGTCAGAACACCATCAGAGGGAAGAGGAGGGAGAGAGAAAAGGAGTAGCAGCGAGAGGAGGAGGAGGAGGGAGAAGTCAGAACACCTAGAGGAGGAAGAGGAAGAAGATAAAGGAACGGGGGAAGTGGTGAGAAGAGGAGGAGGAGGAGGATGCAGGAGGCTGAGCATCTGCAGTGGAAAGGAGGACCATCTTCTGAAGGCGGCGGGAGGAGGAGGAGAATCGGGAGGAGGAGGAGGAGGAGGATCGGGAGGAGGAGGAGGAGGATCGGGACGAAGAAGAAGGATCGGGACGAGGAAGAGGAGGAAGATGAAGAAACTGTGGTGTTCCGTTATCGTCTTAGGCCTAACTTCTGGTGACAGGTTAAAAGTTTCATCCAAGGCTCCACCTTATACCATACCTCCCCCCCTCCCTCACCCCCTACCTCCTTCCCCCACCCCCTTATCTCCTTCCCTCACCCCACGACAAAACTTATTCCACTGCAAGTATTTCCTTCCTGGATATACAAAATAAGAGGGAGGGGGAAAGGGGAAGAGGGAGGGGGAAAGGGGAAGGAGGAAGAGGAGGAGGAGGAGGGAGAAGAATCTCTGAATACAAGACGGCACAAACTTTTCACCCCTTGTTATTCCACTCAGTGTAAAGGAGGGGGCGTGTGTAATTTCTTCAGGAGAGAGAGAGAGAGAGAGAGAGAGAGAGAGAGAGAGAGAGAGAGAGAGAGAGAGAGAGAGAGAGAGAGAGAGAGAGAGAGAGAGAGAGAGAGAGAGAGAGAGAGAGAGAGAGAGAGAGAGAGAGAGAGAGAGAGAGAGAGAGAGAGAGAGAGAGAGAGAGAGAGAGAGAGAGAGTCGAGTAGTTGCAACAGTTTCTCCCCCCCCCACCCGTCATCTTTGCAACACTTGCCATTTCTGAGGTGAATTGCACGGAAATTTGCAATCTTCTGTCTATTACTGTCCGATCATTGCAAATCTCCTGTCACATTATTGACGAAAGTTCCCCCTAATACACTGTCCGGTAGTAAAGACAACTCATTCCTTCACTGTCATCTGCAATCACCCGTCTATTATTAATCTCCAAAGCGGCTGTCAATTGTTGAATGACTATCTGATCTAAAACTTCCTGTGGGTGAGGCCGCAGGTGGGTGAGGCCGCAGGTGGGCGAGGCCGCAGGTGGGTGGGGGGAAGACAACATCCTCTAACAGCGTGTCGACTGTCACCTCCCGTCACCACCGCAGATTTATGGCCCAGATTCCGGCTTTGTGAGGAAGAGGGAGAGGTGGTAAGAGGGAGGAGAAGGAGGTGGTAGGAGGGAGGAGAAGGAGGTGGTAGGAGGGAGGAGGAGGTGGTAGGGGGGAGGAAGAGGTAGTAGGAGGGAGGAGAAGGAGGATGGTAGGAGGGAGAGGTGGTAGGAGGGAGGAAGAGGAGGGAGGAGAGGAGGTGGAATGAGGGAGGAGAAGGTGGTAGGAGGGAGGAGGAGGTGGTAGGAGGGAGGAGAAGGAGGTTGTAGGATGAGGGAGGGAAGATGATGATGACGACGATAATTAGGAAGGAGAAGGAAAAGAGGAGGACAAAAAGGGGAAGAGGGGGAAGACTAGAAGGAGGAAGAAGAGGGGGAAGACTAGAAGGAGAGGAGAAGGAGAGGAGAAGAAAAGGAGGAGGAAGAGGAGGAGGAGGAGGAGGACCAATACGATTCTAGCCCCATTAATGCCGTCAATATCGCTGCCTTACCAAGACAGATGGATCGCTTCTGTCTCATTGTGTCTGTTTGTCTATCTCTCTCACCCTGTCTATATGTCTGTCTTTCAAACCAAGATCCGGGTTACAACGTGTCGAGAGATAACCCACCCACACACACCCCCACACACCCCACCCACACACCCCCACACACACTCCACACCCCCCACACACACACAGGTAAGGATATGTGTTTACTATGACAAGCCTCCGCAACCATGACAATCCACGCCAAATAATTATGTACGCTTGGGAATTATTATTATGTCTCCTCCTCACACCTATAACTTTCTCTTCCCCTTACCTTCTCTAACTTTCTTCCTCACACCTCTAACTTTCTTCCTCACACCTCTAACTTTCTTCCTCACACCTTTAACTTTCTTCCCCCTTACCTCTCTAACTTTCTTCCTCACACCTTTAACTTTCTTCCCCCTTACCTCTCTAACTTTCTTCCTCACACCTCTAACTTTCTTCCTCACACCTCTAACTTTCTTCCCCCTTCCCTCTCTAACTTCCCATCCTCCTCACCCTTCCATTATCCCCTCTCCTCACCCCTCTAATTTCCCTCTCCTCACCCCTCTCACATCTACTTTCACACCTTTTATCTTTAACTCACATCCCCTCTCACATCTACCTTCACCCCTCTCACATCTACCCTCACCCCTCTCACTTTCCCTCTCACAAGATGGGGTGCTGACGAAGCCTTCTTATTTCCTCTGGCTTATACGGTCATTAGGTGTAAGCTTCTGATAGTCTTTAAGATGGAGAGGAAAGATGGTGGTAGTAGGTGGTGGTGGTGGTAGTAGTAGTAGTAGTTACATAAGTAGTAGTAGTAGTAGTAGTAGTAGTAGTAGTAGTAGGTGGTGATAGTCAGAAATTTTTTATCAATTTAATTTACCAATTTCACCAATGTCTATCTAATTTGACGATCACAACTGGGTGTAATTTGGAGTGTATGTGTACAGTAGGTGTGTATACCCAGGGTGTACACATAGGCATAAATAACTGACATGAAGAGTGTAGGGACGTGTAGTGAGGGTGTACATGGAGGTATATAGAGTGTAAACAGGTGTATCACAATGGATCATGATTGAGTGTTTGAGGTGTGTAGGGAGGAGGTGATGGTGGGTGTATCTGGTAGGGAGGGCAAAGGTGTTATGACCCTGTGTGTGTGTGTGTGTGTGTGTGTGTGTGTGTGTGTGTGTGTGTGTGTGTGTGTGTGTGTGTGTGTGGAGTGAGAGAGAACACACACTCGGTCGTGACTGTTGCTATATGGTCAGGATTAACGCACTGTTGATTCCTTGTATTAGTTCACCCACTCCATCTGTTGGTTGTTGACGCCTGTTGTGTCCCCCTGTTGTTTCTCTCTGTTGTTGACGCCTGCTGTTTTTATCTGTTGTCTGTTTGTCTGTTGTCTGTTGTTGACGCTGATACAGTTGTTAATGTTAAGGGAGAATCCATTTTGTTCTTTTCTAAAACAATTACGAAAAATGATGATAATGATGAAGATGTCGATAATGATGATGATAAATGATGAAGATGTCGATAATGATGATGATAATGATGACTACGTTTATATTGTTAGCCAAGTCATTATAATACCGTTGCTTCTGTTGTCTGTTACTTCATTAATGATGCTATTAAGCTCCCCTGTTCCATCTTAATTGATCTCACAGATAAGCTAGAGGTGTTTTAAGCACAGCCAATCATAACACTGTGTGCCCACCAGAGATCTAATCATTGGCTGAGAGTGGTGCATTGTGTTCAGAGGGTAACAGTGCTCCCAGCCAATGAATATAGCTATCTTAGTCATCCTGGGTTATGATTGGGGATGCTTATAGGCCTCTGGTTTATGTAAGAGGATTGGCCAATGACCCCATCACCACCACCACCACCCTACCTGCTACCACCATCCCCACTACCACCACCTTTCCTCCTACTACCACCCCCCCCACTACCACCACCCTTCCTGCTACCACCATCCCCACTACCACCACCTTTCCTCCGACTACCACCACCCCTACTACCACCACCCTCCTGCTACCACCACTCCCACTACCACCACCCTTCCTGCTACCACCCATCCCCACTACCACCACCTTCCTCCTACTACCACCACCCCACTACCACCACCCTTCCTGCTACCACCATCCCCACTACACCACCTTTCCTCCTACTACCACCCCCCCACTACCACCACCCTTCCTGGTACCACCACCCCCACTACCACCACCCTTCCTGCTACCACCACCCCACTACCACCACCCCTTCCTGCTACCACCATCCCCACTACCACCACCTTCCTCCTACTACCACCACCCCCCCACACACTACCACCACCCTTCCTGCCACCACCACCCCCCACTCACCACCACCCCTTCCTTCTACCACCACCACTCTCCCTGCCACTTCACTCCTGGGCGGGGCGTGATAGGTGGCTCCAAGCAAGAGGGAAACAGCGACAGGTGTCTGCATTTGTCGATCGTGATAAACTCGAGTCAGGTGATTGTCCATGCTCCTCCACGCCCCCCACCTCCCTGCCCCACCACTCACTCCACCACCTCCAATCACCCCACGCCCTCCCTCCTCCCACAGCTCCCCACGCCCATCCACCTCACGTCACTCCTAATGGTTCTCACTCAATTCTAAATATAACTATTTCGCTCACTATAACTCAGCACCACTAACTCTAAACCACTATCATCAATTTCTAGTCTACTATAACTCAGCACCACTAACTCTTAAACCACTATCATCAATTTCCTAGTCATAACTCAGCACCACTAACTCTAAACCACTATCATCACTCTGGTTCACCATAACTCAGCACCACTAACTCTAAACCACTATCATCAATTTCTGGTTCACCATAACTCAGCACCACTAACTCTAAACCACTATCATCAATTTCTAGTTCACTATAACTCAGCACCACTAACTCTAAACCACTATCATCAATTTCTGGTTCACCATAACTCAGCACCACTAACTCTAAACCACTATCATCAATTTCTGGTTCACCATAACTCAGCACCACTAACTCTAAACCACTATCATCAATTTCTGGGTCACTATAACTCAGCACCACTAACTCTAAACCACTATCATCAATTTCTGGGTCACTATAACTCAGCACCACTAACTTTCATCAATACATCATCAATTTGGGAACCATTCCAGCGTAAAGTTCAGTTGAGTCTCATCCATTTACAAGTTACTGTAGTGTGCGCCATTAAGTTTCATTCCACCACCAACTGTAATCATTACAATAACTCTCACAACACAGGCGTTACATCGTCCAGACTCCTGTTCTGTATTTCTGATCAAAAGTAAACATTCAATAATGATCATAGAGGTAGCGATACAGGTACAGTTATAGGTATATGCATATGTATAGGTGTAGGTATAGGTAGAGTTACAGTTACAGGTACAGGTATATGTATAGTTATAGGTGTAGGTATAGGTAGAGGTAGAGTTACAGGTACAGGTACAGTTACAGGTACAGGTATATGTATAGTTATAGGTGTAGGTATAGGTAGAGTTACAGTTACAGGTACAGGTATATGTATAGTTATAGGTGTAGGTATAGGTAGAGGTAGAGTTACAGTTACAGGTATAGTTACAGGTATAGGTACAGTTACAGGTATAGGTACAGGTATAGTTACAGTTACAGGTACAGTTACAGGTACAGTTACAGGTATAGTTACAGGTACACACCAATACAGGAACAAACCCTAAGCCATCGTGACTCTGCCGGATCAGTTCTGAATACCTTTAACTCTAACCTGGTTCCCTGTATACTATCCCGACGTTTCTTGCCTCCCTGACCCTGCCTCTACGTCCCCCTGCCGCCCTGACCCTGCCTCTACGTCCCCCTGCCACCTGACCCTGCCTCAACATCCCCCTGCCGCCCTGACCCTGCCTCAACGTCCCCCTGCCGCCCTGACCTTGCCTAAATGTCTCCATGTCCTCCTGACGCCTGAACAGCCGGCTCGGCCCCCTGACCCCCTGCCACACTACCTCCCACTGCCCCTGCCAGACACAACTACCCCTACCCTCCCACACTGGCCTCCACCACCCCTGCCACGTCCTCCCCTCACCCCTGCCACGTCCTCCCCTTACCCCTGCCACGTCCTCCCCTTACCCCTGCCAGGTCCTCCCCTTACCCCTGCCACGTCCTCCCCCACCCCCACACTGATAGGGACCAAGGGTGACCCGCAGGGCTTAATGGCAGCGTGGAGGTGTTGGGTCAGAACTACCTCCACGAATTAGCTCAACGATGACGGATTGGAGAAGTTTGTGGTGCTGGGAGAGGGAGGGAGATGGAGGAGGAAGGAGGAGAAGAAATTATGGTGGTGAAGGAGGAAGGAAGAAGGGAGAGGTAGTGAGTTGGAGGAGGAAGGAGGAGAAATGAAGAAAGGGGAGAGATTGAATTGGAGAAGAGGAAGATGAAGGAGGGGGAGAGTGAGGTGGAGAAGTGGTGGACGAGGGAGTGAGATGGAGAAAAAGTGAAGGAGGAAGAGATGTAGAAGAAGAGAAGAAAGAGAAGAGGAAGACGATGAAAGACACTTAAAAACAGCCGAGTCTTGGAAACTGGAAACAAACTGGAAACAAACTGGAAACATACTGGAAACATACTGGCAACATACCGGAAACATACTGGAAACATACTGGAAACATACTGGCAACATACCGGAAACATACTTGAAACATACTTGAAACATACTGGAAACATACTGGAAACATACTGGAAACATACTGGAAACATACTGGGAACAAACTGGAAACAAATTGGAAACATACTGGCAACATACTGGCAACATACTGGCAACATACTGGAAACATACTGGAAACAAACTGGAAACAAACTGGAAACATACTGGAAACCAAAACTAGTGAACACAGTCAAATGGTCCTTACGCCAAGTTACATCTCGGGGTTCTGTGGCCGTCCTTGATGATCAAAAATTCTTAAGGCAACATTTTTCTCCTTAGAACTACGACCAACAAATAAAAAGTAAATATAAAGTGAAAATATTACTCCAGTGGGAAAGTTGGTACAAAACAACAATAATATTTTCAGGATTGGAAAGATTGGGCACACGAAGCACTATTAAGAAATACACGATTGGAAATATTGATAAAACTGATAAAAAGATGAAAAAGACACGATTGGAAAGCCACAAACGAAGGAAAACCTAAAAGATTGGAAAAATATGAAGCCGCACGACAGACCCACTCCCAGTCACACAGTTCTGATATTATGATAGGAGGAGGAGGAGGAGAGGAGGAGGAGGAGGAGGAGGAGGAGGAGGGAGGAGGAGGAGGAGGAGGAGGAGGAGGAGGAGGTAACAGTAGCGTGGGCGGGTAAGAGGACTCCGCCACTCTTCCAGCTAGAGGAGAAAGAGGAGAGAGGGGTGAGGGAGAGAAGAAGAGATGAGAGAGAGAGGGATGAGGAAGAAGAGAGGGGAGAGAGAGAGAAAGAGGTGAGAAGAGTGCGGTGAGAGGAGAGAGGAGTGCAGTGAGAGGAGAGGGTGAGAGGAGAGGGGAAGAGTGCATTGAGGAGGAGAGGTGGTAAGAGGTGAGAGAGGAAGATCGCAACCCAGGGAACCGCGCTTGACTTTATGAGAGGAATAAACTAGACTAAACATGGCAACTTTATTTCCCGGAGCTCAGTGGGAGGAAATGTGGGACAAAATTTCCTTCCTTCTCTCACCTTCCCTCCCTTCCCTCTTCCCCCCCCTTTCCCTTCCATCACTTCCCACTTTCCCTCACCTCACCACCTTCCTTCACTCTCTCCTTACCTCACCTCTCACTTCCTCCCTCCTCTCACTTCCTCCCACATTCCCCCCCCAAAGAAAAAAAAACGAAAAAAAACGAAAAAAAACAAAACAAAACGAAAATCGGTAAATAATAAAATAAAAATTTACATATACATTAAACTACAACAAAAAACATAACCTACAACCTTCCTTATTACGAATACAGAGAGTGGAAACTGGAAAATTGGCGAGAGGAATAACTCAACTATAGAGCCGGACCCTCCTGTATGCGGGTAAAATTACACGAAGCTAAATAAGTAAAAGGAAATTAGAATTGGGAGAAATGGACAGAGATTAATGAATGGGAAGAGAGTCAGTGACGTAGATAGATAGTTTCATGATCACAGAGAGAGTTAAGGCCAGAGTACAATAAAATGATTGTCGATATAGTACACACACACACACAGGTAAGGAGAGAGAGAGAGAGAGAGAGAGGGCCTTACTACCTCTCTACTTCTCCTCCTTTACTTCATTCTCAGCCCGTTCCCCCATTCTCTTTATTCTTCCTCTTTATTCACTCCCTTTTTATTGTTTCTTCCTCTCTCCTCCTCCTCACCCATAGTACAGTTCCTCCTTTCACCAAATCTCTTTTCTCCTCCTCTTCTATTTCTTCTTCTTCCTCCTCCTCCTCCTCCTCTACTTCCTCCCCTCCTCCTCCTCCTCCTCCTCTACTTCTCCTCCTCCTCCTCTACTTCTTCCCTCCTCCTCTCCTCTTCTTCCTCCTCCCTCCTCCTCCCTCCTCCTCCTCCTCTACCTCTTCCCTCCTCCTCTCCTCCCTCGTTTTCTCTCCTCTCTTCCTCTCTCCTCTACTTCTTCCTCCTCCTCTACTTCTTCCTCCTCCTCTCTACTTCTTCCTCCTCCTCCTCCTCCTCTTCCTCCCTCCTCCTCCTCCTCCCCTCTCTCCTCCTCTTCTTCCTCCTCCTCCTCTTCCTCCTCTTCCTCCACTTCCTCCTCCTCTCCCTTCCTCCTCCTCCTCCTCCTCTCTTCCTCCTCCTCCTCTCCTCCTCCTCCTCCCTCCTCTTCCTCTTCCCCCTCTCCTCTCTTCCTCCTCTTCCTCTACTTCCTCCTCCTCTTCTTCCTCCTCCTCCTCTCTCTCTTCTTCCTCCCTCTTCTCTACTTCCTCCTCCTCCTCTCTTCCCTCTCCTCTCCCTTTCCTCCTCTTCCTCTTCCTCTCGTCTTCTCCTCCTCTTCCTCTACTTCCTCCTCCTCTTCTTCCTCCTCTTCCTCCTCTTCCTCTACTTCCTCCTCCTCCTCCTCGTCTTCCTCCCCTCTTCCTCCTCTCTCTCCTCCTCCTCCTCCTCTTCTTGTGTTTTTTCTGTGCTATCAATCAAAGGCGATCAAGTTCCCCCTCTACTAGTGATGTACGTCCAGGCGTATCCACCTACCACGCCACCCACATTCCTCAACCCACGCCACCCACGTTCCTCAACCCCAGCCACCCACGTTCCTCAACCCACGCCACCCACGTTCCTCAACCCACGCCACCCACGTTCCTCAACCCACGCCACCCATTCCTCAACCCGCCTTATCTCTCTTTCAAAACTCGATCTACAAACAGGAAATAAATATGTAAACAGAAGGAGAGGAGGAAATGGAGGAGGAGGAAATGGAGGAGGATGATGATTAGGAGGAAGTGGAGGAGAAGATTAGGAGGTGATTAAAGAACAGTCGACTTTTATCCTTGGGACTAAAATCGAATATGAAGGTGTCTGGCCAAATGGACCCTTGTCTTAATAGGCCCCAAGTCCTACTGGGCCCCGACCTGACCTAATCTGATTCGGGAAAGTGACCCAATCTTCTTGGGGCCTAATCCTAATGGTATGATTAGGTTTGATTAGGATGGAGGCCAGTAGGAATTTAGCCCAATTCTTATAAGGAGTTAAAATTCGGCCGGGTTTAAGAAGGTCGGGAACAGCTGATGCAACAAAAACAAACAGCTGATGAGACAAAAACTAGCAGCTGATGAGACAAAAACAAACAGCTGATGAGACAAAAACAGCAGCTGATGAGACAAAAACTAGCAGCTGATGAGACAAAAACAAACAGCTAGTAGAACAAAAAACAGCTGATGAGACAAAACAAACAGCTGATAAACAAAACAAACAGCTGATGAAACAAAACAAACAGCTGATGAAACAAAAACAAGCAGCTGATGAGACAAAAAACAAACAGCTGATGAAAACAAAAAACAGCTGATGAGACAAAAACAAACAGCTGATGAAACAAAAACAAACAGCTTATGAGACAAAACAAACAGCTGATGAAACAAAAAAGCAGCTGATGAGACAAAAACAAACAGCTGATGAAACAAAAAACAGCTGATGAGACAAAAACAAACAGCTGATGAAACAAAAAACAGCTGATGAGACAAAAACAAACAGCTGATGAAACAAAAACAAACAGCTGATGAAACAAAAAAAACAGCTGATGAAACAAAACTAAGTGATGAGACAAACAGAAATCAGCTGATAGTAACGTAAACAAAACATCAGCTGATAGTAACGTAAACAGCAATTCATCTATAAATACGTAAAAATCACTCATTCATAAATAGGTAAGAGAATGATGCCTCACCCCTTTAATTACACCTCAGGGAATCTCTCTCCTCCCAGCTCACAGGTAGACAAAAGTCCGTCAATCAATCTGTCATCAATTCTGTCTTCCCGAAACCATCTTATAGTCGAGATGTTGTTTATTATTATTATTATTTTTTTTCGGTGTTAGTTCATGTATTTGATAGGTACAGGTTTCTAGGTAATACTATAGATAATAATTGAGATACAGGTTCTATTACAGTGAGGTTCAAATTACAGGTAGTGTACAGATTACACAAACAAAGAATACAGATAGTTACAAAAATAATGACATAAACGGGTTTACTGTAAGTACAAATACAATTACACATTTACGTTTGGGTACAGGTACGTAACAGGTACAGGTACGAGTTAGATGCATATTTCATTCAAAGCCAATTAGGAGACTTGATCACTTTCTGTCAATTGTATCTATCTGACACTTTCTACTGTCTGTCTACTTAACTCATTCTCTGTTACTTTCCCACTTAACTCACTCTGTCACTTACCAACTAGTCTTACTCTTTGTCTATTATTTAGCTCATTGCCTGTCCATTATTTAGCTCAAACTCTGACCATTTTACTTCCTTCCTAACACAATTACTGAGCTCACTTTCTACCAATTATTAAGGTAAAATCTCTGCCCATTACTTATCTCAACATCTGCCCATTATTCACCTCACTATATGCCCATTATTTAAACCATTCTTTACCCATTACTTAGCTCACTCTTTTCATTATTAAGGTCACTCTCTGCCCATTATTTATCTCACTATCTGCCAACTATTACTTCGTCCTCTGCCAATTAGCTATCTACCTCTTATAAAAAACCTTGGACCGGGCCGAACTCTAAATGTCCGCCCCTGGCATTTCATTACAAGTGAGGGAGGGTGAGAGGAGGTTGAGAGAGGAAGGGAGAGAGAAAGTGAGGATGCGCAGGGAGGAGAGGAGATGAATGGGAGGAAGGAGATGGGATGGGGAGGGAGATCGAGGAGAGGGCGGTGGGAAGGGGGGAGGGAGAGGACGGGCAAGGAGGGGAGAGAAAGGTGTAAGGACGGAGAGGAGTAACAGGAGAGGAGGAAGAGAGAGGGAACGAGAGAAAGAGAAGGAATGGTACTAGATAAGCCGACTGGTCCTGGATTTTAATTTCAACTTTGTAGGTACGCTCTCGACTGCAAATTACTTGACAAAAATAATAATAAAAACGGATAAATCTGCATTCGGACGAAATTTAATTTGTAGGAGATTCCGTAATTCCTTTTTAATTAATAGCTACATAAATAAGGAAGGTGATGCAGGACCCGGCCACACTTGTTGCAATTAAGCCAATGCACGGACTGAGAGAGAGAAAAATGTAATATTGCACCACACTGTACTGCTTGCTGGACGTACAGGAAATTGTAGTCATATGTGCAATTCATTTAGTATTTATAATGCATTTTAATATACATATACAGTGTGTACACTATACTCGTTGCCACACCATTAATATTTAGTACAAAGTAATCAATTTATATCACAATAGGTATGTATAACAATAGACGATATATTACCATCCTTCTCTTACGTAGGTCAAGAAGCCCTGGGGGACCTATATATTGTGAGGATGTCTGGCCCTATGTTCACACACACACACACACACACACACACACACACACACACACACACACACACACACACACCTCTCTCTCTCTACCATATTAACTCGTGTAATATTATTCTCGGAGACAAAAAAATATAAAAAAATGAAGCAATTCCAGTGAGCTGCTTGAAGACTATTATGATAATTGAGGTGAAGGAACAATTCCCCACGTTTAAACTCGGTGAAATGTCAAAAAGGTTCATTACTCTCTCAATCACTGTGTAGATTTAGTCTGTACACGAACACACGATGAGACACAAGGCCGCCGAGTGTAACTAAATTTTTTACTCTCGTGTTTCCTGTTTTATTAATTCACGAAACCTGGAAGAGACAGAAGGTGGGTGTTGACAAGAGACAGAAGGTGGGTGTTGACAGGAGACAGAAGGTGGGTGTTGACAGGAGACAGAAGAAATTAAAACCCATGAACGCAGTGATGTGGAAATAACAAAAAATAGGAGAGAATTAAAGTAAATATTTAACTATGAAATACTTTAAGATACGACGAAAATCGGGAAAGAACAGATATTTAAATGACCGACAAATGTAGGATGTGTTGACAAGAGGAAAATAAATTATAAACAACTTTAAAGGAATAAACTAGCTTTAAGGAATGACGAAAGACATGAAAGGCAGAGAGATGGATTGGATAATCTGGACAAGAAAAAAAAACACACGAAAGAAAACAAAGAAAACGGCTAAGAAACTCCACGAAAAAAAAAAACCTTCTCTGTCTCAAGGCAATTAGATAATTTCACAGAGCTACACCACAGATAAAGACCAATTCCTAAACAAAGACAAAAGAAGACAAGGCGGAGAATCAAAGACAGTTCCTTCAACAGCCAGGAAACACAAAGACGATCCCATGAAGAGCTCCAAGACAAGACTATGCTATGAAGAAGTCCCATAACAGATAAAACCAATTCCAAGAAGTGGCACGGACACGTCGCCTCCATTGAAAACATCTGGGAGTTTGGTGCCAACATTGCTCTCCTCCGCCCCAAATGGCATTTTCATGGGCAATGTAAAGTGTGCTAGCATTGTCAGGCCTCAGCAGGTGCAACCAGAAAAGCGTCCTGGAAATGTCGTGGATGATTGCTGGATGAACCTGGACGAAGGGTTCTCCAGACACTCAAAGAAAGCTGTATTCTGAGACAGTCCTGGAAATAGCCTGGACGATTACTGCATTCTGAGAGTCCTTGAAGTAGCCTTTACTATTACTATACTCTAAGTGAATCCTAGAAATAACCTAGGAGATTACTATATTCTGAAAATTTCCTGGAAATATCCTGGATGAGAACTATGGTCCTATAGGGTCCTGGATGTAAGCCTGAAGCATAATTTATGTTCTGATTGTCCTTGAAATAGCCTGGGCGATCACTATAAAGTGCTGGGCCAGGAGCCTCCACAAAAACAATGAGGTGTTCTCTATAGCGCGCACTAGAGAGGCTCGGTTGAAGAGCTCTAGGTAGACTCAACGGGATCTTCACGTTAAAGAGAATTTTGAAAAGATAGTGGAAGAAAAGCTCATTCTCAAGGGACTCAACAGGACCTACACCCACTGTGTGTCCCGGGAAAGTACTGGACGATTGCTGGAAACTCATGAAAGAGACTCGGGGAAAAGTTCTTAGAAACTCCAGAGAGATTCTTTGGAAAGATCCTTCCTGGATGGCACCTACAAACTCCCAGAAGTCATGGGAACATCCTTAGTGGCCCCGAGGGGAAAAAAAAACCCACCCAAGAACTAATCGAGATTTACTCCAGTTTCCCCTTGACTATGTGGCAGTAAACGGTTATTACTTTTACAGGAATTAATTCTATAATACACCAAATTAACTTTTATATATAAGAAAAAGTTATATAACCACCCAATATAAATACTCGAGAGCACTTGGGAAAAAAAAAGTAGTATCTCCAATAGTGTTTAATGAAATGAATACATACTACTTGAGAGGCTGGGAGAACCTTCAAGAAATACTGTTAGATAACTTTACACCCGTTTTCTGTTTTGTAGTCTTAAAGGTCAAGTCTTTCGTGGTTTATATTATTCAGGTTACAACGAGTACCTACAACGAGTACCTACAACGAGTACCTTTGAAGTCACCACGGCAGTTTGTATTTTGCAAGTAAACTTTTTAACCCGCGAGTAAACTTAAAGTACGGGACAAATACTCGTAGGTAAAGTTCAGGTGTAAGAGACTGTACATAACAAACTTCACTTATAAGATACTGTGTAAAGTCGACTTCAGTTAAAAAAAAATAATACAATAAACTTCAGTATCAATTATAGTTTTGTGAACATTGAATATGGTATATTTCGATCTTAAGAATGTACAGGTATATAGTGTACTTGAAATATGTTTATACAGTACCCTACAGTTAATAATAATAAAAACTGTATATAGTAAACGTTAGTTATAAGAAGACTGTATACAACAACATCCCCTTATAAGAGTACTGTATACGGTAAAACTCCCGTTCAGGTAAACTTCACCAGAAGACAGAACGGGTAAACAAACTTCAGTAGCCAACAAGAGGCGACAGCGAGGCCAAGTGTCTGTTCCTGTGCTGCTCTTGGGTTGAGAGAAGACTTGCCGTAATGTGTCAGTAGGAACAACAATGGATCAAATTTCCACCCACGACAACCACACACTAGACAAAACTGCAATTCCAGATCTTGAACCTGTGAACATAAATCCCACCTCCCCTTCCTCCCCCTCCCACCCCTACTGGTAGCAAAGCCAGCTTGCTTGTAAACAAAAATCACTCGCAGAACCATTAGCTGGGTACAAACTTTTAGCCCCCAAGTGAGGGCCTTCGTCAAATTGGAGTCTGGTTGAAGTTTATAAAGAAGTCACATTGGATACAAGGTCAAGTTTTCTGAAAAGGGAATTACAGTTGAAGAAAATGTCTACTGGATACTGAGAGGAGATTTA
Source organism: Homarus americanus (assembly GCF_018991925.1). Classification (NCBI taxonomy): domain Eukaryota; kingdom Metazoa; phylum Arthropoda; class Malacostraca; order Decapoda; family Nephropidae; genus Homarus; species Homarus americanus. Next base: position 10,986,530 of record NW_024722158.1, read on the forward strand.
CCAAGTATAAACCTATTCTCAAAAAAATGCATTAGGAGATTATAAAATTAAAACCTAAAAGGGCATTACAGCACAAGAAAGCGCATGATGGATCTAAAACGAGATTAAACAAGAATAGACCAAATTCTAAAAAAAAAAAACGCTTATTGGCTTACTGGCTCATGAGAGATGATTCTAAAATTATAAATGAAATTACAGTCCTGGAAAAATCATCCTGGATCAGAAGACATAATTTACCAACCACTGACTCAATTCCTAAAAGAGCAAATTGCATCAAAAGTTTCCACAAATAGAACTTAAAAAGAGAATCTATTCCACCCAAAGCAAACTGGATTCTAAGACAAGATGAATCGATAACAAACTCAGCTCTAGAAAAACTCAAATTGGTTCCGAAGTTTCTAAAATTACAAATGTCTCCAGGAAGAGTTCACTGGTCCTTACGATGAGGTTTGAAGGAATAATCAAATGTCCAACCAGCGTGTAGAAGATCCTTAAACGCAGTATACTGAAGAACGAGGGGTTAAAGGTCACTGGGGGATAATTTTAAGAATAAATCCTAATACACCTGTACTCAAATGACTAAGACCCTTAATTACTTTCCCCAAAATTCAAATAATTTTTGTTCAGCCATTAATTAACTCAATCAACCCAGCTACTGAGTTTCAATAAGAATAATCTACCTATTCTCCCTTAAATTTTACTTAAAAGGCCTAAACCATTACCCTTAAGCAGTGACCCTAACCTTGACCTTTGACATGACCTTCAATAAAACTCACTAAATTATCCCATTATTGCACAAAGTTGAATCAAAATCAGTCCAATCGATTAATAGGTAAATTAACCCTAACCTAATCTTCCCCCTTCGTCTCCTAACCCAAATCACCTCATTACCCCACCAACACCTGTAACACCTACCGAGTTCCACCATAATTAGCATCAACCACAGACACACAAGACGAGATACAACAAACAGACATACACTTAAGAATACACTAGATAATCCTTCGGCCCTGTGAGTGGGTGTGGGTTGTGAGTGGGTGGGGATGGGGTTGTGAGTGGGTGGGGGTTGTGAGTGGGTGGGGATGGGGTGCAAGGAGGGTGAGGTTGTGGTGGGTGGGGATGGGGTTTGTGGTGGGTGGGGATGGGGTTGGGGTGTGGGTTGTGAGTGGGTGGGGATGGGGTTGTCAGTGGGTGGGGATGGGGATGGGGTGTGGGTTGGTGGGGTGGGGATGGGGTTGTGGTGGAGTGAGGATGGGGTTGTGGAAGGTGGGGAATGGGGTTGTGGATGGGTGGGGATGGGGTTGTGGTGGGTGGGGATGGGGTTGTGAGTGGATGGGGATGGGGTTGTGAGTGGGTGAGGATGGGGTTTAGGGTGTGGGTTGTGAGTGGGTGGGGATGGGGTTGTGAGTGGGTGAGGATGGGAGGTTAGGGGTGTGGGTTGTGAGTGGGTGGGGATGGGGTTGTGAGTGGGTGAGGGATGGGGTTAGGGTGGGGTTGTGAGTGGGTGGGGATGTGGTTGTGGTGGGTGGGGATGGGGTTTGGCGAGGAAGGATAAGAGGAGGAGGGATAATATGAAGAGGAAGAGGAGGAGTAAGAAGCGGGGAGGAGGGATAAGAGGAGGAGGAGAAGGGGAGAAAAAAAGTAGATGGGAAA
>NW_024722158.1:10993182-11120682 GCF_018991925.1 Homarus americanus
TCTCGATACACGGTTGTTAAAGTTAATTTCTGTTATTTTCCTGCATCTCTCTCTCTCTCTCTCTCTCTCTCTCTCTCTCTCACTCTCTCTCTCTTTTTCATTCCTCCTGTCTACAGTTCCTCTCCCTCTCTTTCCCTCACCCATTCTCCCTTCCCTTATCTCCATATGGGATAGAGAAGGTCAAGATCAGTTTAGTGAGAGAGTGACCTAAGTGAAGAGGATAGGGAGTAGAGAGATACCTTACCTACACGCCTTTAATATAGTTACTTTAACGATGAGCCTTTAACCTCCTGACTCTAATGCCCCCTCCTCTATTAGTTACTCTAATGAAAGTGCCTCTACCACACTAATGAAGGGCCTCTAGTACACAACCCTTAATTAATAGAGCTCTTCTAGTGGGAGTTCCTCTAGTGATAATGCAGCTCCTTACACTAAATTTCCTTTACTGCAGCTTGCTATTACCACTACAACCTCTCCCTACTGTGTGTGCGTGTGTGCGTGTGTGTGTGTGTGTGTGTGTGTGTGTGTGTGTGTGTGGTGCATCTAGGAAGAGGGAGTAACAGAATAAGAAGAGAATGGTGCAATAGAAGGGAAGAAAGAGACAAGAAAAGAACTAAAGGACAAGAATAAGTCTATGTATGTATGTATGTATGTATGTATGTATGTATGTATGTATGTATGTATGTATGTATCTATCTATCCATCCATCTATCTAGCAGAGACAATAAGTAAAAATATCCACACATAATATCCACTTATTCAACTCAAGAAAGGTCATCAATTTTCAACTCCTCATATCTAACTACCATCAATCCTCTATATAAAGTTGAAGCATTAAATATCATCCATCAATTCCATCATCAATCACCTAACTTAACATTACATATCCGGATTAAGTCATGTAACCGAACTGCCTCAAATTGCATTACCCAGAGTGGCCCAACTTAAAGGAAACCTCCCATGAACCAACGTCAATTTCCAACGCCCATTTCGATTGATGAATGATAGATGACGATTAATTGCAGGAGGGGGGGAGGAGGAGAGGGGAGGGGTTACTTTCCTTACCTCTCACGGTGCCTTGTTGCCTGTCTGTCATGAGTTTAAACATAAAGATGTGAGGCTGATGTTCTTAAACTAAATTTCAAGTTTGGGTCGGATTTTCTTTTAGTGTGTGTGTGTGGGTGGGGAGGGGGAGGGGGGTGGTAGGGTACGTTACTACTTCTATTTACTACTACTACTACTACTACTACTACTACTACTACTACCACCACTAACAATTCTCCTATTACAACTACTACCTACTACTACTACCACTCCTTCTATTACAACTACTACTATCGAGTATTTATTTTTTACAGTAAACTAAGTTCTATATTCTCTCATCTACTGTATTCATTCTCTCACCTGCCCGATGTCTCCTAATTCTTTCCTCTCCCTTCCCATCATTCTCATTCTCCGTTGATTATTATCCACCCTTACTCCCTTATATATCACCTATTCTGTTATTCTCTCCCTGCTTCCTCAATCTGTCAGCATGCGTGACTCTCTCTCTCTCTCTCTCTCTCTCTCTCTCTCTCTCTCTCTCTCTCTCTCCCCTCCTCTCCCCCTCTCTTCCCTCCCCCTCCTCTCTCCCCTATCTCTTCCCCTCACCCTCTCTCCCTCCTATCTCTTCCTCGCCCCTCCTCTCTCCCTCTATCTCTTTCCTGCCCCTCCTCTCCCTCTATCTCTTCCCCTCACCTCCCTCTCCCCCCTCCTATCTCTTCCCTCCACCCCTCCTCTCCCCTCTATCTCTTCCCTCACCCTCCTCCTCTCCCTCTACCTCTTCCCTCACTCCTCCTCTCTCCCTCTATCTCTTCCCTCACCCCTCCTCTCACCTCTCTCTTCCCTCACCCCTCCCTCCCCCTCCTATCTCTTCCCCTCCCCTCCTCTCTCCTCTATCTCTTCCCTCCCCACCCCTCGTCTCTCCTCTCAATACACCCCAATGCACCTTCTCTGTCAGTGTTCATTTTTCGGTCCATTAACTGCCAGCGGACGGTGTGTTAGAGGCATTCAGGGAAGGGAAGAGGGAGAGGAAGAAGGAAGAGGGGAAGGAGGAAAGAGAAAGAAAGAGAGGAGGAAGAAATGAAGGGGAGGAAGAAGGGAAGAGGAGGAAGGAAGGAGGAAGGAAGGAAGAGACAGGGAGGGGAAGGAAATGTAAGGAGTGAGAATGGGAGTTGAATGAGGATAGGGTATAGAAGTATGGGAGAAGGAAGAGGGAATGGAAGGAAGGTGGAATGGGAAGATGGGGAAGGGAGGAGAGAAAATGGGAAGAGAAAAATAAATGGGAGGATGGTAGGTAGGGAAAGAGAACAGGAGGAAGGAAGGGAAAGAGGGAATGAAAGAAGGGAAAGGGGGAATGAAAGAAGGGAAAGGAATGGGAAGGAAAAGACGACAAAAGAAATGGTGGAAGGGAATAGAATAGGATACGAAACAGGAGAAGAATGGGGTGATGGAAAAGGATATTAAATGATGTCTTGCATAATGAAATCAATCTCTCTCTCTCTCTCTCTCTCTCTCTCTCTCTCTCTCTCTCTGCAATACGTCAAGTCCATTTTTTTAACATAAACTTCTCACGTGACCAATCAGCTGTTTACGGTCATTGTTCTGCTGTTGTCTTTGCTGTTAATGGCTGTTGTTTTTATTGCTGTTGTTGTTAATGATAGTTGTTGTTGATAAGTTATTGTTAATAGATGTTGTTAATGTTCTTGTTGTTAATTTAATGCTATTTAATGTAAGTTGTTTTGTTTTGTATTGTTGTTTTAGATGTGGTTTTTTTTTGTAAATTCTTTTTTGTTGGGTTGATTTTGTTCGTATTTGTTTTAATTGTTGTTTTTGTTATTGATGTGTTTTATCAGTTTTGTTTATTTTGTTGTCTTCTTCCTCTTCTTCTCATCCACCAGATGCAGGTGGTGATGACACAACCAGACCCACTCTCACCGATTAGCTCATTACACCGTAGCTCATTACACCGGAGTGATAAAGTGTAATGCGCTCTCTCCTCTCCTCTTTATCCCTTTCTCTCCCTCTTCCTTATCCTCTACCTCTCTCTCTCTCTCTCTCTCTCTCTCGATGAGGTGAAACGTGGATTAGATATTGGCAAGGTTGGATTAAGTTAAGTCTGGTTTGGTCTTCCTGGATTAAGTTCATGTTAGGTCACTGGGTCACTGGTTAAGTCAGGTAAGAATGGGGGGGGATAGGTAGGAAATATGGAACCTTTACCCATGGATAGGGAATGGGGGATAGCTGATAGGTAGGGAAGAATGGGGATAGATAACCCATGGGGGGAATTGAGGATAGATAAGACCCATGAAGAAATGGGGAATAGTTGGAGGCATAGGGATGAGGATAGATTGGAGACATGGGGAAATGGGGGATAATTGGTTGCCATGAAAGGAATGAAGAATAGGTAGGAGGTACATAGGAATAGGGAGATAGATGAAAGAGATAAGATGAAATGTTGACAGAAGGAAGAAATGGGGAAATAGAGACTAGTTGAGACACATGGGAGTAAATAGGGAATGGGAAATGGGTAAGGCCTTCCTCCGTGCACTATCTTGAACCAATCGACCACACCAGCAATAAAACTACTTTATAGGCTGTGAAAATAACTTACTGTCCCGTTTAGGTGTTAGTAAATAGCTCTCTCTCTCTCTCTCTCTCTCTCTCTCTCTCTCTCTCTCTCTCTCTCTCACACATTATACTAACATACAGTGTATATGGGCTTATCAATGGGTTAATCTGAAATAAATTTTTAATGGTGAAAGGGAGGAATAAATGGGGGAGGGAGGAACAGATGGGGAGGGGAACAGATAGGGGAGGAAGGGGGGAAATGGAATGAGGAAGGAAGGAATGGGGAGGGAGGAATGGGGGGGAGGGAGGAAGGAATGGGGGAAAGGAAGGAATGGGGAGGGGGGAAGGGAGGGGAAGGGATGGGGAGGGAAAAGAATGGGAGGAAAATGGGAGGAAGGAATGGAAAGAATGGGGAGGATGAGAGATGAGTAGATGTGGGAATGGATAAGAATGGGAAGGTGGAAGGCGAGGCAGATGGCAGAAAGTTAAGTGGAAAGTGATGGCAGAATGCGATTGGGAATGGCAAGCGGTGGCAGGGGATGACAGGTGGTGGTGGCAGGGATGGCTGGCAGTGGTGGCAGGGGATGGCTGGCAGTGGAGGTGGTGGAGGATGACAGGTGGATGGCTGGCGGGCAGGAGGCATGGGGGGTGGCAGGGATGACAGGTGGTGGTGGCAGGGGATGGCTGGTGGCAGGATGGCAGGGGGTGGCAGGGGATGACAGGTGGTGGTGGCAGGGGATGGCTGGCGGTGGCAGGAGGGATGGCAGGTGGTGGTGGCAGGATGGATGGCAGGTGGTGGTGGCAGAGGATGGTGGCAGAGGATGGGTGGTGGTGGCAGGAGGGATGGCTGGTGGTTGAGTGGTGGCAGAGGATGGCAGGTGGTGGTGGCAGGAGGGGATGGCTGGTGGTGGCAGGAGGGATGGCAGGTGGTGGCGGAGTGGATGTGGTGGGCAGGAGGATGGGGTGGTGGCAGAGGATGGCTGGTGGTGGCAGGAGGGATGGCAGGTGGTGGCAGTGGATGGCAGGTGGTGGTGTTTGTAGCCACAGGGATCTAGTCTTGCCATAACTCATCGCCAACCCCTCTCCCCTATCACCACCCCTCTCCTCTCCCTCACTACATCACTCCTTACACCTCATTATCACTCACAACCTCCTTCCCTCACATTCCTCTCACCCCTCACCATCCCTCTCAAGAGCACACCATTCTCACTACCACTCACTATCACTTACCAACCCTCTCATTCCTTACCCACCCTCCCTCACCACCCCACTCAGCTCTCACCACCCTTCATCAACACTCACTACACCTCTTCCCTCTCTCTCTCTGCCTTCATTACCACTCCCCTCTCACTATCCCTCACTACACCTCCTCACCTCTCAATCTAACTCACCACCCCCCCTCTCTCTCTCTCTCTCCTCATTACCTCCCTCTCACTATCCTTCACCCTCTTCCCTCTCACTCCTCCCCACTACCACCCCTCTATACCTCACCACCCCATAATCACTAAAACACTCCCAAAAATAAACCAAATTAAACCCCCCCCCAAAAAAACAAAAGACATTATCCAACACCAAAAAGAACTAACAAAACAGATCCATTAAAAATGAATTAAAACTCTCGTAAGACATCGCCACAAAACTCTCAGATGACCCCAGTGAAGTGTTCTTGTGGGAATTCTCAAATCCTCGCAAAGTATCGTAAAGCGATTATTCTTGTGTCATAAAACCTCGTAAGAGAGTGAGGGTTTTTAACTATTTTTTTACGTAGAAATTTTAGGGTATTAGTGTTTGTAATAATAATAATAATAATAATAATAATGATAATAATAATAATAATAATAATAATAATAATACAACAACAATAATAATAATAATAATAATAATAATAATAATAATAATAATAATAATAATAATAATAATAATAATAATACAACAATAATAATAATAATAATAATAATAAACAACTTTCTATTCCGGTCCTTGCCTCCTCCTCTCTCCTCTTTCTCTCCCCTTCTCTTCTCTCTTTCCAGTCCATTCTCCTTCCCTCCCACTCCTTCATCTTCTCGCCTCTCCGTCTGCTCATTTTATTCCCTCCTCCCCCCCTCCCCATCCTCCCTTCCCTCAATCATCCATCAACACATTAAAACCAATCAAGAGGAAAAGGAAACCTACCCATCCCATCTATCCCATGTTGCTACCCATTCCCCCGTTTTTTACTACCTATTCCCCCATTTTTGCCACATCTCCCCATTTTGATATCCATTCCTCATTCTGCAACGATATCCCCCATTTTTGGCTACCCATTCTCCCATTTTGATACCTATTTCCCAATTTTTTTCAAGGTCTTGGCATATAGAAGAAAATAATGGATAACGTCATAATCATAGGATAGGATAGGATAGGATAGGATAAGATAAGGTTAGGGTAGGAATGAATTTACTAACGCTATTTCTATCATCTAAATTACAATTACCTTAAGAACGTGTACGAAAAGACTTATTGACCTGTGTGCACGAAATGGTCCACAGTGTACGAAACAGGCCGTGCACGAACTACATTACCTACAGTACGTGAGGGTCTTAGTGCACCTGACCACCAATTGTAAATAAGTATATAACTCTCTCCGGAACATACACACCAGGTTTAATAATTCTCTTACGTGTCTAATACAAGTTGATGATATATCCTTCACATACTGTATTCTGTATATATACCTATACTTTATACCGCGTAATATATCCTCGTATATAATGTGTATATTCTGCCTTACATACTACATAATATTCCACCGCATCGCACTGTATACGTTCCTTCTTTTATACATATATTCCTCCTATACATATACTGTATACTCTTCCTTATAAAGTATATACATTACCTCCCTTATACATATATTACCTCCCTTATACAACAACAAAATATCCACACGACAACAACAAAACATCCACACGACAACAAAATATCCACACGACAACAACAACAAAATATCCACACGACAGCAACAAAATATCCACACGACAACAACAAAATATCCACACGACAACAACAACAAAATATCCACACAACAACAATATAACTCTTACAACTGTTTGTTATACCGAAGCAACGTCACAAGACACACGTCAACACAGGCTGAAGACATCTCATTAACTCACCTGGTAATTCAATGAGCATTATTCTCCCAAGTAATATAAAGATCCATCCACCTTAAGTCATTGTTATGAGGTATTATTTCTGGGACATTTTTCAGGTAATTTAAATAATCTTCCTCACGCTGGGTTCACTTCAAGGAGGAATAACTATGCTTGTTTTATGTGTAATTGTCTTTAGGTATTTTCTTTCATGATAGAAACTTCAAATTTGATTGTTTATGTTACAGGAATTTACGTCACAATAAAAATAAAATTCTAATAAAAACACAAAAATCTTATCAAAAATATTACAACTCGTCAGAAACACAAATCTCAATCAACACAAACTTCCCGTAAAGAAACGTACGCAAATAAATATTAAGTGCCTACGATACGCTCCTACGTTCAACAACTTGTCAAAATCGCACATTTTTGTTAAGGGGGGGGAAATGTGCAGTAAAGTTGTGGCAGCGGGCAGATGATGCAACATATCAAACTGTCAAGTGACGCACAAAAGTTTAAGAATACGCAATAAGTGAGACAAATGATGGCTATGTGTATGTCTGGGTAAAAGGCATAGCTACTGTTTGTTATTTTTATATTTAACTTGTTCTTTCTATGTCATATTTCACCCTATTTTATATTTAACTTGTTCTTTCTATGTCATATTTCTCCCTATTTTATATTTAACTTGTTCTTTCTATGTCACATTTCACCCTATTTTATATTTAACTTGTTCTTTCTATGTCATATTTCTCCCTATTTTTTTTACTTTTTAACAAATATATAACAACATTTGTCTGGTCTCTCAACAAGGAAAAAATAAACAACAACAACAACTACTACAACTACTACTACTACTACTACGACTACTACGACTGTTACTACTACTACTACTACTACAACAACTACTACTACATCATTAAATACAAATTAACCTCCAGAAAACTCTAAAAGTTCTTACGATATAAATTACATCATATTATTTTCTCAAGTATTTCTTAATAAACTTGTAAGTCAAACACGGTAGTCGGAGCTTGATTGTTTACAAAGTGATTCTAAGTTCCCCAATATATAATGCTGGTAAGGTGTGGGTGGGTGGGTTGAGGTGGGTGGAGGTGAGTTTGGGTGGGTTGAGGTGGGTGGAGGTGAGTTTGGGTGGGTTGAGGTGGGTGGAGGTGAGTTTGGGTGGGTTGGTGTGGAGTGGATATAACAGAGAGAGAGAGCCGATATCACAAACCAACCAAACACTTGCCTCCTCATTGATACCGATAGATAATCCCAACATCTCCCGATCCACTAATACCGACAACTCCCCGATATAAACACAATTTAAAATAAAACCATTTACACCGATCCCGATAAATCTGATATCGGTGATAATAGCGAGAGTCCTTCCTTTATTCCTTTGAAACGTCTCTACCGATTTCCTCTCCTGGCTCAGATCAATGAATTCGGTGGCGAGTCTCATGGTCCGAGAACTGCATTACTCTCTCTCTCTCTCTCTCTCTCTCTCTCTCTCTCTCTCTCTCTCTCTCTCTCTCTCTCTCTCGTGTAGTCATTATGTATGTGTGGTTCTTAGTCAGGTCATAGAATCCTAAAGTCATACTGAAGTCACCTCCACCTAAACTGAAGTCACACTGAAGTCACCTCCAGCTAAACTGAAGTCATACTGCAGTCACCTTCAACTGCATCAAAATGGTGGTGAGTCAGGGCACACTAAGGGAGAGAGCTGGTCAGGTCACACTAAGGGAGAGAGCTGGTCAGGTCACACTAAGGGAGAGTGTTGGTCAGATCACACTAAGGGAGAGAGCCAGGTTTAAGCTTCTAATGGGGTGCAGGTCACGTCAAACATTTACTTCAACTCGCGGCTAATTCCAACACTGCAAGTACCGTGAAAGCACAATGGAGAGAGAGAGAGAGACCAACCTCCACCCATCTTCTTTCTCCATACTTCTCTCGCACTCTTCTCCTTTCCACCATTATCACCACCTGCCTCTACTTCCCTTACACTTCAATTTCTTCCTCATCGTCTTCCCCAAACACCCCCTCTCTCCTCACCTGCTCTCAACCCCCCTCACTCCCCCACTCTCCCCCCCCGACTCCCCCTCACTCCCCGCGTGTGCATTAGCAGGCCATCTGTCGGGGTTCTACAAAGCAATTACGCAACTGATTGGATTTTGTCAAGTCTCACCTCTCTCTTGAATTACTGGCGGGGTGGGGTGGCATAGCTACTGACTGAGGCTACCTGGGAGCTTGAGGTGAGTGTGGCACTGTTGAGGCTACCTTGGGCAGGTAGAGGTGGCAACTGCCTGACACAGGGCTACCTGGGAGAAAGTAGAGGTGGCGCCCAGCTGCAGCACGGGCTACCTGGGGCAGTGGTGGCGCCCAGCTGCCTGACGGGCTACCTGGGGCAGTGGGGTGGCGCCCAGCTGCCTGACACACGGGCTACCTGGGGCAGAGTAGAGGTGGCGCCCAGCTGCCTGACACAGGGGCTGCCTGGGAACCCCAGGTAAGTGGCGCCCAGCTGCCTGACACGGGCTCCTGGGGCCAGAGTAGAGGTGGCGCCCAGCTGCCTGACACGAGGCTACCTGGGGCAGAGTAGAGGTGGCGCCCAGCTGCCTGACACGAGGCTACCTGGGGCAGAGTAGAGGTGGCGCCCAGCTGCCTGACACGGGGCTCCCTGGGGCAGAGTAGAGGTGGCGCCCAGCTGCCTGACACGGGGCTACCTTGGGTGGGGCTGAATAATGAAACCCACGAAGACGGTGATAAAGAAAACGCAAGCAATTACGAGCGAAACACAGGACAAAAGAGAAGACGAGAAGAACAGATGATAAGGAAAGGGAAGAAGCGGATGTAGCAATTAGAGAGAAGGGGAGAAGGAGATAAAACAAAGGAGATAACGAAAAGAAATCTAACGGAAGGAGAGAGAGAGACGAAGAAAGGGAAGAAAGGATATGATAGGAAGTAGATGTGTTGGGGGTAAAGAAAGAAAGGAAGTAAGGTAAGGGAAGAAAGTAAGGTAAGGGAAGAAAGTGAGGTAAGGGTAGGAAGGGAAGGTAAACCGACAGCTGAAGAAAAGAGAGAAGCAAGAGAAGAGGAGGAAAAGGGATGTAACGAAAAAGGATAAAACGAGGGAGATGAAGCAATAAAGAAGAAGAGAGGTGAAGTAAGAGGGTTAAAAGAGCCATGGCACAGGAAAGGATAGAGGTAAAGCAGTGGAAGTGAGAGGTGAGTAGAAAGAGAGGAAGATGAAAGAAAGGAGGAGAAAGTGAGACATGAAAGAAGAAAGAACGAGACAGATAGAACAAGGAGAATAAAACGACGATAATGGAGAATAAGAAAAAAATGGCGAAAGAGGGGATGAGGAAGGGATAGAGAGAAAAAGAGCTAAAGGATAGAGGAAGTAGGAATAATGTGATAATAGCAATTAACGATGAAAGAGAATACAGAGAAAGGAGGGAGAGGGTTAAAAATGAGTGGGAAAATAAGTTAGGTGAGGTATGAGTGGCAAAAGTAAAGGGAGGCGAGTGGGGGGAAGTGAGGTAAGGGGGAAGTGGAGGTGGTGGGAGGGGAAGTGAGAGCAGTGGGGGGAAGTGGGAGGTGGTGAGTGGGGGAAGAGGTGGCAGGGGGGGAGTGAGATGGTGAGTGGGGAAGTGAGATGGTGAGTGGGGGAAGAGGGTGAGTGGGGAAGTGGAGGTGGGTGAGTGGGGGAAGGAGGTGGTGAGGGGGAAGAGGTGGTGGAGCGGGAGGAAGCAGGTAGGAGTGGGGGGAAGTGAAGTGATGAGTGGGGGGAGTGAGGTGGTCAGTTAGGAAACGAAAAAATAGATGACGAGTAAGGAATTAGAGACGAAGAAGATAATTGATGTTACCTGAAAGACAGAAAGAAAGAGAGAGAGAGAGAGAGAGAGAGAATGCTTGAGGTGGATAGAGGTCGATGGAGGGAGCAGTAAGAGTGAATGTAGTCGTTCTAGAGGTAGTTGGAGGTAGCAATTAAAATAAAAGAGAATGCTGGAGGTCATTGGAGGTAGCACTGGAGGTAGCATTGAAGAAAAAGAGAATACTGGAGGTCGCTGGAGGTAGCATTTAAAGGAGAGAATACTAGAGGTCATTGGAGGTAACAGCTAAGAGAGGTCACTGAAGGTAGCATTTAAAGGAGAGACTGCTAGAGGTCATTGGGGGTAACAGCTAAGAGAGGTCGCTGGAGGTAGCATTTAAAGGAGAAAATGCTTGAGGTCATTGGAGGTAACAGCTAAGAGAGGTCGCTGGGAGGTAGCTAATGAAAGGAGCACCCCTTAAGAGGATCAAGTGAGATACTCAACCTAGCGGAAACTTCCCTATCCTCTTACTGCGGCGCTGTGTCTGCCTCATTGTCCAGGTGGATGTGATATCTCTCTGGGGTTAAGGTCAGAATCTCACCTGCTGTCACCTTATGTGTTGCAAGTCCTTGATTTCTCTGGGGTAAATGTCGGTTAGGATATCTCTCTGGGGTTAATACCGGTTGGGATATCTCTCTGGGGGTAAAGGTTTGCCAGGATATCTCTCAGGGGTTAATGTATACTATGGCATCTCTCTGGGGGGTTAATATTTGGGAGTCTACAATAATATCTTTGGGGGAGGGAAGAGGGAGGGAGGTAAGAGGGAGGGAGGGAAGAGGGAGGGAGGGAAGCTTATGTCTCTGCTTCCTGGTACAGCATCACATTAACACGACTCGGGTCACCCCACACAACCCTCGTCACCATCCCCTCAGGTTTATTATATCTCATCACAATTCACTATAACGTTAATACACCTCGTCATTATCAACTTCTACCCATATAGGCCTCGTCACTATCCCCTTCAGATTACATAGACCTTGTCATCGCCTCCTACGGCCTATGTAAACTTCGAAACTATTCCCAACAAACAATGTAGAGCTTGGCATCATTCCCTACGACGTGTATAGACCCCCATCATCATCATCATCCTCTACAGTATATTTATAGACTTAGTCACCATCCATTAAGGCCTAGGAGGACCGACAGCCTACGTCAGCTAAAATAATCGGGATCGACGTGGAGCCCCGGACAAAAATCTAAATATGAAAAAAAAGAGGGAAAATAACGCACAAAATCCTTGTCTCCGTTCGCCTTTGATGATGGCTTCTTATCGATAGCAAGTCGACGGAGACGTCATTAGGAAGGAATCAAGGTGCTCAGGGCTTCCGCTTCATTGGAGTAGAGGGAAACAGAGCTTCAGCTTCACTCGAGTCAAACTGTACAAGGGTTCCACTATAATTTTACAAGGCTTAAACGCCGCTGTAATTAAAATCATGGGCTTCATAATGATAGGCTTCTGCTTCATTGAAACCATGACTACAGGGTTTCCACAACAGTGGCACAGGACTCCAACGACAACAGCATCACGACACTGAGCTCGTCTCAATGAAATCAAGAAGCACTGGCCTTTCGCTACAGTTCATGAGGCTTCTGTTTCAATGGAACCTACACAAAGGGCGTCTTCAAATCTCATAGGGAATCAAATCGCATATGACTTCTTAATTAGAATGAGGAGTGACAAGGATGTGGTCTTAATGATATCAAGATGCTTAAGGCTTCATTTCATTGCAATCAAGACGTACATTTTATTTACTATTGCTTCCAGGTGAACGCTATTACCTGGTGTGGCTTCCTGGTCAACAATATTACCTGGTATGGTTCCCAATTTAAGATTATTGTTTGGTGTGGCTTCCAGGTCAGTATGTTTACCTGATGTGGTTTCCAGACCACTGCTAACATCTGTTTTGACCCCAGATCACCTGGAAACACACACACAGACTCTCTCACGGCTCCCAGGTCAGCACAATTACCTGGTGTAGTGTGTTCCCCCTAGGTCGTTCACTGGGGTACCAACGCATGATCAAAATTGTTTAGTTTCGACGCAAGTACATACAGTATACGATGTATCTCTCTCTCTCCCCCCCAGAATATGTATCCAAAGGTAGATTAACCATAATAACGCACCTGTAGCAACAAGGACAGGTACTCCAGGCGTAGACCAAACATAATTATCTACCTGGGAGGGTGGTAGGAGAGCTCTTGTCACCATTATCTACCTGGGAACAGACACACCATCCTAAGTCCTGGTGGGGAGGGAGGAAGGGAGGGAAGAAGAAGAGGGATGAGGAAGGAGAGGGATGGGTGAGGGATGTAGGAAGCGAAGGAAGAGAGGGAGGAAGGAAGCGGAGAAGAGAGGGAGGGAGGAGGCAAAGGTGGAGAGATGGAGGGAGGAAGGAAACGAAAGAGAGTGGAGGAAGGAAGCAAAGGAAAGGAAAGGGAAAAAGGAAGGGGATGGAGAGAAGGAGAAAAGAAGGAAGAGAGGGAGAAGGAAAGAGGGAGTGAAATGACGCGATGGAGGGGAGAGGAAGAAAGAGAAGATAGAAAAAGGTAGAGCAAAAGAGAAAATGAATGAGGGAGAGATGGTGCGACAGAAGGAAGGAAGAGAAATAAAAGGGATGATGAACCACAAACTTTCAAAAAAAACTAAAAAAAAAACTTAATGACATCAAAATCCTAAATAAAAATCTTCTAAAATGTAGCTTTAAATTAGAAACATCTGAATATAATGGTCAGTATTCCAGATTGAACTTCAAATACGGGTATAAATTTATCCCAGAACGAAAAATGTTGAATTCTTTACAGGGAAATGATAGAGAGATTGTCAGGTATATATTCACACCTGTAAATGTAAGTTGATTCACATATATTATCTAGACACTTTTACCGAGAGACTGGCGACTAACAAGGGAGCCAGACTACGACCGAGGGAGAGTAAGACCACGCTCGAGGGAGAACAAGACCCCGACCGAGGGAGAGCTAGACCACGACCGAGGGAGAGTCAGACCACGACCGAGGGAGAGTAAGACCACGCTCGAGGGAGAGTCAGACCCCGACCGAGGGAGAGCCAGACTACGACCGAAGTAGAGTCAAACCACTACAAAGGAAGCTGGATACTTCCAAGGAAGCCAAATCACGACCGAGGGAGAGCCAAACCACGACCGAGGGAGAGTCAGACCACGAACGAGGGAGCCAGGGGCCAGCAACACCGTCGGCTGCCACACGGACTCATCTAATTGCCAAGGGGATTGTCTGACTTCTCCCAGTGTTCAATAATTCAACCTTAGGAAGGAGAGAGAGAGAGAGAGAGAGAGAGAGAGAGAGAGAGAGAGAGAGAGAGAGAGAGAGAGAGAGAGAGAGAGAGAGAGAGAGACTTGATTGGCTGTATAACACATCTTAAGTAAATGGTTCAAAAGAATGTTTGCTGACTTACTGACTAACAAAGTAACAGAGACCAAAGTTTAGTACAGGGTATTGGTGAAAGTTCATGGTGGTGCGACAGACAAACAGACAAGCGAGAAGACAGACAAACAGACACTTAAGTTTATTGGTTATTATATTCTGGTAGCCAATGGTATACTGCATATACATTCATGTTTAGCTATCAGAAACATGACAATTTTTTATTATTATTATTATTATTATGGAGTGATTTCTCCCTCTCTCACACACACGACCTCCAGAAATACAAAAAAAAATCCATTAATTTAATTATCATATCAGGAAAAACAGCTGCGTGCATATCCGTGCTTGAGGATATGCGGGCATGCGTGTCCGTTCGTGCCTGTTGCTATCGCTTCTTTCTCACCTTTCGAAATACCCTAATGAAATTTGACACGCAAGGCATCGCCAGGCGCCACAAAGACCGAACGAGCGATTTTTTTTTTACGTGTCTTTTTCTTATCTATTGCGCCTTCCTGTAACACCTGAGGCACGTTACCTGCATCTTTTATCAGGTAATGTACAGGTGGTGGGAGCAACTGACAGGGCGTGAGGAAAATAACTTTGAAATTTCTGCAAAGCGACTGTGTGTGTGTGTGTGTGTGTGTGTGTGTGTGTGTGTGTGTGTGTTAAAAGGGAGGTTTTATTCTCACTGTGGTAGAACAAGAGCCACCCAGAGTAATATTCATATTTTACGTCAAATGTAAAATTCTCAATACTTCAATATTCCAATACGTCGTGTGGGTCACCTGCCTCACTGCCACCCAACAACAGCAACATTCCACTACCAGAGAGAAGGCAATAACTTCATTCCTTCCTTCCTTCCTTTCCTTTCTTTCCCTCTTTTCCTCCCTTCCCCATTTCCTTCCTTCCTTCATTCTTCCACTTCTTCCTTCCTTTCCCCCTTTCCTTCCTCCCTTCCCCTTACCTTCCTTAATCCTTCCCTCTCACCTCTCCTCCACCAATCCTCTGATATCTACGTAACATTTACAACACACAAACCAACCGTGAAATAAAACGCAGCCATACGGAATACTGATAACAAACATTTACGAAACAACAAAAAAACCCAAGTAAACAGAAAGAGAAATAAAATGAAGGATAAGGAAAGTAATGGAAGACAAAAAAGAAAGTAGAAAGTGACGAGAAAGTGCCAAAACAAAAACAAGTGGGATTCTAGATATTTATTTGCTCATATCCTCGATTTGCATATGTATTATACAAAGTGAATCTCAGCCTCTACGTTAATACCAAAGCGCTTATATTAATTAACTGGGTATATCATGTTTGGAGTAATTCTATAAATTCTCGCGTATTATTTCTAGCTGTAAAAATTAATTGCCTATAATTCCGACTCACGTTAAATGAACTTAATTCCTTTGAGTAGGATCAGGAACAGTCTCTCTCGTGTCTATGATGGTGAGAGCCAAATTTTGTCACACAGACTTCACCCTAATTGGTCTTGTGGCGTCTGAGGACACACACACACACACACACACACACACACACACACACACACACACACACACACACAAATATTTTACTTAATGTCACAATGTTGAAATGCACTGTAGTTTGAGCTTTTCCCCACCTAGTTATTATTATATATCTACTTGTATCACTTATGTTACTTGTATAATATTTGTAATTCGAAACCCATTCCCAAATATGTAACTGTATATTTTCAGCCTTCTTGCCAAGCTCTTCAATAAACCGTTAATTATTACATACATAACACACACACACACACACACACACACACACACACACACACACACACATACACATAACTCCAAAACAGTCCAAAAGAAACCTATGAAAATTACCACGAGCCACATGATATGTCCGTAACAGAAATTTTTATTTTTATTTTTGTCCACGTGTGTGTGTGTGTGTGTGTGTGTGTGTGTGTGTGTGTGTGTGTGTGTGTGTGTGTGCGTAAATTGCCACACCTATGGAGGTAATTACAGGTGTTAGTGACAGAATGCCACTTGGGGAATGGAGAAACTCTTCAAACACCCACCCTAACACACTCCCATACCATCACCACAACACACCACCACACACCACACACTACCACAACATACCGCACACACACTCACAACAGATCCACCTTCACACACACCCCAACACACCCACCCTTCACACACACCCCAACACACCCACCCTTCACACACATCCCAACGCATCATAACACACCCCAACACACCATAACACACCCCAACACACCACAACACACACCACTCCTCGCTCCCTCTAACTGTCCAGAAGAATACCCACTAACACCCTCCTTGTTCTTTTTCCCCTCGTGTTCAATGTTCCAACTTTCCTAATAATAACTGAAACATCTGCGAGGGGATACAACTATTATCCTGGATGAGATTCGAACCCCTCACCACCCCTCCCCCTTCCTTCCCCCTCACCCCCACCCCCCCTTTCCCCTCGGACGCGCGAAATATCAAAACCATGGGAGCCTTAATCCACTACGCCACCATTCGGACGAGAGAGAGAGAGAGAGAGAGAGAGAGAGATACATCCATCCACTCTTCATAACACATTATCCACACTCACCCACCCACCTACCATCACTCCCTCCCTCTCCTACACATCTCCCCTTCCCCTACACACCCTTCCTTCTTCCCTCACTCTCCTTCTCCACCCGTCTAAACTGTCCATTCCTCCGTCTCTCCCTAACACTCCCTCTCCCCAACACTCCCTCTACCCAACACACCGTTCTCCCACTCTCCCCCTATAGACCCTTCCTCCCTCTCTCCCTCTCTAAAGCCAAAATCTCGACCAAATTAGACACTCCAGCCAACAGTTCAACACCTCTCCTTCCGCTACGACAGGCTCTAGTGTAAGCTGGGACCATATTGAACTACTACTACTACGACTACTACGACTACGACTACTACTACTACTACTACTACTACTATCGTGCTACTCTACCATATTTATCACATCCACATTTACCACAATCAGTTACCACAACTAGTTACCACACCCAGTTACCACATACACAGTTACCACACCCAGTTACCACATACACAGTTACCACACCCAGTTACCACACCCAGTTACCACATACACAGTTACCACATCCACGTAACTACCACATCAAGACCATAACACTGAAAAAGATTTATTTCGTGTCACTATTATAATCCATATCAGTCATGTACAGTACTTTGACCTATTGTACTCGTGTGTGTGTGTGTGTGTGTGTGTGTGTGTGTGTGTGTGTGTGTGTGTGTGTGTGTGTGTGTCTTATCAATCCTCTCTTCAACTATACCTTCACTATTGTTAAGTCGACTGCACACCTGGGTCTTTGATTACATTACATCAATAAATAATCACTCTACCTTCATCCAATTATTTATTCCATTATGTATGTCATTGGTTGATCGATCACAATTACGAGTCTCTAATTAAAATAAATAGATAATTGTAAAAAAAAATAATAATTACGTAATTTAATTTTAATCTTAATTTTTTTTATGTATAATAATTACGTAATTTAATTTTAATCGTAATTTTTTTTATGTATAATCTATAACAAATTTCGTTATTCTCCTTTAAACCTAAATTTCTTCTTTCTGCCATCCACATCTTTTATCAAATGCCTTTTTTATTAGTGATTATTATATTTTCTCTTATGCCTCGTAATTATTCCTCTTATTAATACATCACCTTTACCTCTCCTTCATTTCCATTATCACTTTCCCCTCTTATCACCACGTTCATTATTGCTCTCATTTACTGCTATCTGGCCCATTCCCTCCGTTTACTTCCTCTATAATTATTCTATCTTATTTGTTATGCCTCTTTCATCACCTTAACCTTAATTGTCTTTCTCCTTGCTTCCTATCTTCTTCATTCACTTATAATTAATCTTCTTGTCGCTTTCTACAACACTTATCAATACACCTTAGGTATCGTCTTATTTCTTATTCTCCTCTTTATCCACCAGTTCCTTCATCCTCATCATCGTTCTTGCCTTCTTCACCAATATATCTTAATTATCATATATTTTCTTATTACCATCTTTATCCACCAATAAACTAATCATCACCTCCTTGTATCTTACCTTTTTTATCACATCATCCTTATTTATCACCTTTCTTCCATCTTGTTTCCCACCATTTTCATCGAATATTGCTTAATTATTTATCTACTTCCCTAATTATCATTCCCCTTTGCTTCCCACCTCCATCAATTACACCTTAATTATCGACTACTTGCTTAATTATCTTCACCTTTGTTCTTACCATCTTCATCCACTCATTAACTAATTATTTTCCCCTTGCTTCCTACCTCTTTCATCAATTATTGCTTAATTATCGTCTACTTTATTCCACTCACAAATTATTCACGGCCGTAGCCCACCCAGTCAATTATACAGTTAGTTGAGGCAAATGACCAGTCAGCTAACCACTTAACCGGTCAACCAATTAGTTATCCAATCACTCACCCAGTCACTTAAGTAACCCAAACGAGAGAGAGAGAGAGAGAGAGAGAGAGAGAGATCAAGTATAAAACAGACAAGAACAGCAACATAACAGCGCTACTCACAACAGTAACAAAGACAATATTAACAAAATAAATACCTGCTAAAACAAAAGCACTCGCCTAGGTAGCAGTAACAATTATCATAGAATAATCACCAACAACAGCGAGGAACAGTAACAGGGTGCAACATTAGCAACAGGAGTACCCGTTAAAACAAACAGCAGTAGCAGTCGTAGTAGCAACGGCATGACAGTTCTGATAACAGACTAGCGTGTACTAGCACCGGGAAATGACACTAGCAGCGGGGAGCTAAAAATAGAGGCAAGAAGGAGGAAGAGAGGGAGGTAGAATAATAAAAATAGTAATAACATTAGTTGTAGAATAAACAATAATAGTAGTAGTAGTAATGGTGGTAGTAGTAGTAGTAGTAATGGTGGTAGTAGTAGTAGTAGTAATGGTGGTAGTAGTATTAGTAGTTAATAGGTGGTGGTGGTGGTGGTAATAATAGCACCAGTAGTAATGGTTGTAGTAGTACTAGTAATAATAGCAGTAATAATAGTAGTTGAAATAATACTCGTAGAATAAACAATAGCAGTAGAAGCAGTTGTAGTACAGGTAGTAGACATAATAGTAGCAGTAAAAACAATAGCAGAAGCAGTAAAAACAATAGCAGTAGCAGTAAAAACAATAGCAGTAGAAGCAGGTAAGAGGAGTTGGACCTCCCTGTAAGGCGTCAATATCCGCTGGTCAGAATTGTAAACAAAACGACAACCCCCTGCTGGCTGGCGTAGCGGGGGGCTGAGGGGCGAGGTGGGGAGGGGAGGAGGGGGAGTGAAGGAAGGAGAAGGTGAAGGGAGGGATGATAGATTGGAGTAGCAGGAGGGGGGTATTGGTGGAGGGGGGTATTGGTGGGAGGGGTATCGGTGGGAAGGAGGTTATTGGTGGGAAGGGGTATTAGTGGGAAGGGGTGTGTGGTGGGAAGAGTATTGGTGGGGAAGGGGAGTATTGAGTGGGAGGGAGGGATAGGGAGGAGGATGGTGGCAAGGGAGGGTTGTATGGAAGTAGGAGGAGAAAGGAGGGGTTAAGATGGGAGGGTGTGGAAGGAGGAGGGAGTGGATGGAGGAGAGAGGTGAAGGAGAATGGGCAGAGTGATTACTTTGTTCTTGGAAGGAAGGAAGAGAAGTGGGGGGTCAAATAGATGGGATATATAATGCCCCAATGCACCAGAGTGTTCCCTCCCTTATTACCACCCTCCTTTACATACCCTCCGTACCTCCCTCTCTGGTGAAGTAGGTACGGTATTGACAACTTCCCTCCCTCCTACGTCCCCTTACCCTCCCTACTTTACCCTCAGTCTTACCTCCCTTAACTTCCTCCTCCGTCCTCGCTCTCCCTCCGTCCTAACTCTCCCTCCGACCTACCTCCCCCCCTTCCATTGCTGTCCCTCCCTTACCCCTCCCTCCCTTCTCACCCCTCCCCTCATATACTTGCTAGCATGGTGATTGGGGAGTCAATTACAACAGTAAAAATTGTAATTACTGACCATTAGGAGCCACAAGGGGGTTATCCTCGGTCGTTCTGGCCCTGACGGTGCCTGCTGGACCCTACCTCACCACCCCCTACCCTTACCCCTCCCTTCTCCCCAACCCTCTCCCCCAATAAGAGCGAGAGGAGGGTGGAAGAAGTGGTGGCGAGGAGAGGGGGAGAAATGGTAGTGAGGAGGGGGGAGGGGGAGAAGTGGTGGTGTGGAGAGAGAGTGTGATGGTGGGGTGAGACAACAAAGGGATGGGGGGGGGGGGGGAGAGCGTCTTTACAATTAATAACTCAAGAAGGACAGTTACACAAACTGCCCAACCTGCGGCAATCCTCATTGTTAACGGCTGTGAGGTGGAAGGGGAGAAGGAAAGGGAGGAGGAAGGAGGGGGAGGTGAAGGAGAGAGTGAAGGGGGGGAGAAGGGAAGGGATGTAGGTGAAGGAGGGATGAGGAGAAGGAAAGATGAGGAGACGGAAGGAGGAGATGGGTGTGGTGGGTGGAGGAGGAGGATGGAGAAGGGAGGGACGGTAGGTGGAGGGGGGAGGTAGGTGGAAGAGGGAGGGGGAGGTACGTGGAGGGGGGAGGTAGGTGGAGGAGGGAGGGGAGGTAGATGGAGGATGAGAGAGAGAGAGAGAGAGAATTCAGTCCTACATTAGCAATAAACTCTACGGTCCAGCCAACCCGTGTTTGACTTACTAACTTTAACGATAATAAACCTTAAGTGAAGAAAAAAAACCTACATATTAACAGGTATCATTTGCCGTAAAAACAGACAGACAGACAGACAGATATACAGTATGAAATCAGCCATATACACCTAGCTTATTACACCTGCAAATTAACCCCCAACACTTACCTAACCTAACCAAAATTAACCTAAATTAACCTGACTCAAGCTAACCAAAGCCAACCTAACCTGAAGCAATCATCTTATTCTTCTTCTCTCTCCCATATCTTTCTTTCTTCTCCCTCTCCTCCGTCCTCTCTTTTCTCATCATCTTCTTCCTCCTTATCCTCTCCCTGCTCCTCTTCCCCACTTTCCTCCTAACCCCTTCTTCCTCCTAAACTTCCCCTCCTCCCTCTCCCGCTAACCTCCTTCCTCCTCCCTCAAATATCCCTTCCCTCCTCCCCCCCTCCTCTCCCCATGTTCGTTGTGCACCGTCTAAAAAAGGAAAAAAATACTGTATAAGAAAAACGCGAGGCAACAGTGTGTGTGTGTGTGTGTGTGTGTGTGTGTGTGTGTGTGTGTGGTGTGTGCGTGTGTGTGTGTGTGTGTCGGCACTATTGTGTCAGGGCGTCAGGGTGTAATGGGGCGAAGGGAACAGGGGATGGGGAAGGGAGGAGAAAAAGGGGAGAAGGGGGAATAAGGAAAAGAGATGGGAGAAGGAAGGAGGAGTAAGGAGGGAAGGAAGGAGGAGGGGAAGGAAGGAGGAAGGGAAGGAAGGGGAAAAGAATGGAAAGAGGATAGATGGTAAGAAAAAAGAAAGGGGGGCAGGGAAGAAATGGGAGTAAAAATAAAAAATGGGGGGTGTAGGAGGAAGAGGGGAGAAGGGGAAGAGAAAGGTGGGGTGGAGGGGAGAGAAATAGGGAGAAGTACTATGAAATGGGATAAGTTGAGGGTGAAGATATTGAGGAGAAAGTAGCAGGGGAAGGAGAGTTGGGTGGTGGGGGAGGTGGGGAGGAAGGTAAGACGTGAGGGAGGAGGGAGGTAGTGACTAGTACACTTTCGCTCTCCTTTTCTATCGATACATACAAATTCTCTCTCTCTCTCTCTCTCTCGATGGATGGATAAACAGACGGACATAAGGCCAAAAAAAACATTGAGTTATAAACAAACATCCATCCGTCAGATCATGAAAGGCACAACACTGTGAGGACTAAACATAGCAAAAAAAAACAGCAACAACAACAAAACACAGACACACAAAAAACAGATAAAATATTAACAATTACATGGCGGCGGTCTGTTACCTGCCACAACGTAACATGAAACCAACAATAACGATCAGGTACACAGTCACTATAGATTGCTGATCGAGTTTCCTGTACAAGGGGAGGGTTAGGGGAGGGTTAAGGAGGTTAGGGAGGGTTAGAGGAGGGTTAGGAGGTTGAGGAGGTTGAGGGGGAGGGTTAAGGAGGTTGAGGGAGGGTTGGAGGAGGTTGAGGGGAGGGTTGGGGAAGGGTTTAGAGGAGGTTTGGGAGGGGAGGAGGATTGAGGGTGATCGTAAGACACATTTCCTACACATAAATACATACATACATACATACATACATACAGGATAAACATGAGACCTCCCCAGACAACAGACAACCACTATACATAACTGCCAAAACCAAGTGCTGCCTCGTCAGGCTCAACTACCAGAGTGTGTGGTGCTACGGTCTCCCTCACCAGCTGGGTCTGGTAACACTGAGTAGACCTGATACCTCCTCCACGCCCCCTCCCTCCCTAAAACTTAACACACTCTAGCACGCCCCCTCCCACGTATTATTTGCCTTCGCTGGTATCGCTACTCTCTACACCACGCCCTCCACTTCATTCCTCCGCCTCCATGCCTCTATACCGACGCTCTCTGCTCCGGTCTTCCCTCCTATAATCGTGCACCTTTCCATCTGTCGCAACATGACTGTATGGGCGATTACAACACATCCGGTTTCCCACTTCCCCGTTTTTTTCCTCCGTCTTCCAGTATCCTACACTCTCCACAAACAGAAAGCAGACACACACACACACACAAACACACACACACACACACACACACACACACACACACACACACACACACACACACACACACACGTGTTCGTCTCCCTGGACACGGAACCTTTTTTTCTTTCCCAGTAAATGAAATTACTAAGGCAGTGTTCCTCAGTGTGTCGCTGGAGGGTTCAACAACCATCACTATCACCATCACCACTATCACCACCCCCATCACCATATCACTCCCACTATACCATCACCACCCCACCATACCAACACCCCACACCCCACCACCAAGACTTTAATCAAATGAACTATCTTCGTTTTCCCCCTCCTCAAAATTCTTCACAAATTCCACAAGAACAGTTTTAATCAAACATTTTCCCTAATTCTCTCTCTCTCTCCTTACCTAATTTATTTGTTTACCTTTTCTTCTTCTTTCTTACGAGGTTTTAAGTGTTGGTTTCATTATGCTATTTTTCCTTTCGTTTGATAAAAGACACAAATGATATCTTTAAGGGTTTAGGTTTAGGGATTTTACTTCCCTAAAGGTGGGGGCTATTTTGGAATGAATATTTTGTTCTTCCCTTAAGGGTTATGTTAAAGTTGAGGCAGGTTAAGGGAGTTCATAATTAAGGAGGCCATATACTATTGGATTAAAGGGCTTGGAACTTAATTTAAAGGGGAGGAAGGGGACAGTTTAGGGCTATATTCTATGTATATAAACTAGACACACACACACACACACACACACACACACACACACACACATCACACACAGTTATTCATTACGACCTTCTCCGTAATTCACAATATAACACCACATCCCTCTTAGTTGAGTCTTACAGCTTGTCATCACCCCTCACCCCAACACACACACACACACACACACACACACACACACACACACACACACACACACACACACACACACACACTTGTTGACATAATAGGGAATGTCTTCTCGTCTCTTATCATTAATTCCTGGGAGATGACGACTAGGGTCTCTCTCTCTCTCTCTGTCTCTCTCTCTCTCTCTCTCTCTCTCTCTCTCTCTCTCTCTCCATGGCTTTCTTGCATACATCGCTCTTCGAATTGTCTGAATATATCAGGTAAATATGTAGGCTTTACGAGTAGATATTATAGGAGTAGATAATCATATAGTGTATATAAACAAGAATGTGAGGTGTACAGACGGACACAAAACACACCACCTCAATGCTGTTATACCCCCCTCCCCCCTCCCCTCCCCTCCCCTCCCTCCTCTCCTTTCCTGGACCCCCAATCTCCCCAAGAAACGAAGAATGAACATAAAAACTCGCCGATAAATGGTGGAATTACCTTTGGCTCCTCTTAAGAGTGAAAGGCCCAAAGGAGCAGCGGGGATAATATTTCTCAAACGCCCGTCAAAAGAACAATCGTCGAACCCTGAGTACTGTAAAGCAGTGCAGTGCCGTGTTGTTCATCTAAGAAAAAGTGGAAGTGGGGAATGAGAAGGAAAAGAAGAGAAAAATGAGGAGGAATAGAAGAAAGAGAAAAGGAAGAGCATAAAGAATAAGAAGAAAAGAATGAAAAAAGAGGAAGAAGAATAAAAAGAAGAGGAAGAAGATAAAATAAAAATGAGGAAGAGAAGCAAAAAGAACAAGAAGAAGAAAAGCAGAAGAAAGCAAACGAAAAAAGAAGACAAATTTAAATTAAGTTCTGCCTCTGCCAGCCACCCACTCATAAAGGTGTGAGCCTCAGGACCTAACTAACCAAACTCTGCGGGGCCAGGCCAAGACACGTGTGAAGGCCAACATTGACCATAAGCCTACCCCCCTGCACACCACCCCAGCTGCCGCCTGTCGGATACCATTAACTGCATAATTAAGATCACGAGGGGGGGAGCATAAGGTCACATCCCCTCACTGGAGTTAAGGCTGAGAATACCATCTATATCTTAAGAGAGTATCGACCAATAGGACTTGAATAATTGGTGTGGGTTACGCACTCATGTGGTTGTGGTGCATTGAGAGACCACTATAAGTGTTAAGTGTTTGTGGGTGTACTTACATTAATAGTGGTGCCGCAAGAGATTTATTGTCCTCGGTGCTGTGGTACTTGGAGACGTCATTATAAGTGTTAAGTGTTTGTGGGCTGTAAACACTTAAAATAGCAGCACCTTCTAGAGAGAATATAAGTGCTGTGATGGTGCTGCAGAAAACCACTCTTAGTGTGTTTAGTGCTTGAGGCTGTAAACTTACACTTAAAACAGCAACACACACCCAAAAGACGACCTATCCAAAGTGCTGTTAAGTGCTTGAGGCTGTAAACTAAACACTTAAAACAGCAACACACAGCCAGGATGCCCCAGTGTGCTATGGCCTATACGTAACACAAAAGCAATTAGCGAGGGATCACCTGTACTTCGTTGTGGAAGGTTCGCAATAACAAATGAAGGGTCGGCGCGGGTTTACGGCCCGAGTGTACGAGGTCAACACCAATATATTGATGGTAGGACGCCATTAACGCCATCATGGAGGTCTTGTCTATTTGTGAGAGAGTATAATTGTTTTTCGAGCGTTTGTATACATGAGAACTTGGATTTTCCTCTCTCTTCTTCCACATCCTTCCTACTTCACTCTTTTATCATTCCATCTAATCAGCCACCATTCATCTGCGTCCTCTCTCTCTCTCTCTCTCTCTCTCTCTCTCTCTCTCTTTCCTCCCACTCCCTCATACATCACATTATCTTCCTCACTTTATCAGTTCATTCATCTCTTCATGACTTGCTCTTCATTAATCAAGAAATGGAAACTTATATCTCAGTTCATCTTTTCTCACCTCAATTCTCCTTACTCCCTCCCTCTTATATCTCAGCTTTGTCTACACTTGTGGTAGATAACAACGAAGTGGATAGACGCAGGAACGGAGACACGGATTACCAAATGTACATTACGGTATGATATGAGATTAAGGGCGGACGGTCATATTATCAGGAGTCGGGACACACACACACGTAGATCAGGCAGGATATAGAGGTAGATGGTGCCTATATCCTGCGCGACACATACTCACTCGGGTCTAATGATAGGGCACGCCGTTGCTAGCGCCATTAAGGCCATTGACATGAAATATTAACACAAACATTTTAACGAAGGTGGGACACGGCACATATACGCTGCCTGGCTGAAACACATCAAGCCATCGATGCATGAAACGTGAGGTCTTGGCCTGAAACACGTGGCTATATGCTTGAAAAATGGTCCTGAAACACGGGCCTACATGCTTGAAAAATGATCCTGAAACACGGGCCTACATGCTTGAAAAAGTAGCCTGAAACACGAGGCTACATGCTTGAAAAATCGTCCTGAAACATGGGGCTATATGCTTGAAAAAGTAGCCTGAATTTGACTATAGTTCAAGCATAAAAAAGCCCCCGCCGTCAAAAACATGAGGTCTGAGCCTGAAACACGGTGCTGGGCCTGAAATTATGATCAGAAACACGAAACTTGATGACTGAAACATTGAGACAGATCAAGGCTGAAACACACCACGTCATCACTACCTGAAACTTGAGGACTTTTTGCCCGGCACACGGCGTTATAGGGTTGAAAAATAGGCTTGAAATTATGGCCTGAAACAAAGATAAAATGCCTGAAAAAAATGTAAACTAAAGTCATGATCTGAAGCAACAGCTGGACGCAAAGAAATGGAACCCAGACGCAAGTTTAAGACAAGGTTGGGTCGCCATTATAGAGGAGCAACGCCCACGCAATCTAAAGGTTTGAACTCCATTATATACAGATAATAACGTTAATGAAGTGGACGCCAGTATAGAAGACTGTGTCTCAAGGGAACACCATTATAGAGGAGTACTATGATTCAAGCTAAGACCGGAACACCAATAATAAAGGAGCAGCGTCACTCAATCTAAAGGTGACGAACTCAATTATACAATAAGAACGCCAATCAAGTTGACTCAAGGGGAGGCCATTATAGAGGATTATTATGGCGTAAAGGGGGTGTCGGGGGGATGGTGGGGAGGTGACACACTAGGGATTGCGTGTGGGCCGAGTAAAGCGACAATTATACTCGGCTGGCGGATACAGTGAGCGATTCTCCCCAGACCGATATATTGGCAGTGACCCGCCCAGCCCCATCTGTCCTAGTCACCCCCTCACCCATGATTACTACTGACACATCCCCTTCCCATCCCACACCCCTCCCCACCCACCCATCCATCCCCTGCTTGCCTGCTGTTGCCTGTTATCCCTCACATGCTGCTTCTCTTACTGCTTATCATGCCTGCTGTGTCACATATCTCCCGTTTCAATTGCCTGTCGTGTCACTTTTGCCGCTTTGGTTACTACTGCTGTTACCTGCTGTACCCTATTACCTGCTGACTTTCCTCACCTCTACTTAACGTCCATCATCTGTCTCAGTCAACACATACCTATGATTACCGCTAATACCCCCTCCCCTCCCCCCCCTCTACCTGCTGTTTCCTCACACCTGCTGTTATTCTTCCTATTGCTACTGCTAACTCATGCAACGGCAACCTTTTCAGTTCCCATACCGTTAACAGAATAAACTCACTCATATACCCGTTGTTTTCTACACATATACGGCTGACCATTTCTGTTATTCTTATCCTACGTGTAATTCCCATCTTTCCAAACCTAACCGATGAACCATTTTCTACCCCGAGGAAGTTTTATTTTTTCTAGTAGTAATTAAAACATATAATGGCATATTCTTGTTTACTTTTGTTTTATTTGTTGTTGTTAGTTATCTTCCTCCCCATTTAGATACGATTTATCATCACCTACTAACCTAATTCGAGCGATTTTGTGGCCAGTTCATTGGTTGGAATAAATGAATCCTAATCCTTTGTCTGTGTATCTTAATCCCTCGTAAACAATACTAAATCCCATGTTTACTCCATCATGTTTTGTTCATTTTATCCCAAGCTTAAATATTCGAGAGTAGAACCATGATATTCACACACACACACACACACACACACACACACACACACACACACACTTTCCCTCCCCCCCAATACACTTTCTCTGGGAAATTAACAGCCGCCGCAGCTCAAAGAAAGAGCAAAGCACAGCAGGACACAGCAGTAATCAGCAGCCATTGTCAGAAGCCTTAGCGATACAGAACTCTGGTTCATACTCTCTCTCCTCTCTCTCTCTCTCTCCTTCCCCTTTATCTCTATCTCTATCTCACGCCACACGAGCCAGGCTACATCCTAAAAGCGGTTGCGTTTCTCAGTTGGACTCAAATGGAATGGAAGGGAGACAATCTTTTCTTTTGTTCCTCTGCCTCTGTCCTTTCTTCCCTTTCTCTTCTTTCCTTACTTTCTTCTTCATCCTTCCTTCCTATCCTCCTCTCTTTTCTTCTCCTCTACTCTATCCCCTAAACTTTCTTCGTTCTCTCTCTCTCTCTTTCTTCTTTTTCTCCTCCCCATCCCCCTCTCTCATCTTCTATTCCCTCTTCCTCCCGTCTCTCCTACACTTTTTTCTTTGTTTCCCTTTCATTTTCTCTTCTCTTCCTCAGTTGGTGGAAGGAGGAGGTAAGGAATAAAGGAAATAAAGAAGAAATATTAAGGAAAAAAAATATTCTGAAAGAAAGTTGATACAGTAGATGACTCTCTCTCTCCCTTCCCCCTCCCCCTCCATCACTTCCCTCTCTCTCCCTTCCCCCTCCCCCTCCATCACTTCCCTCCCTCTCACTTCCCCCTCCCCCTCCATCACTTCCCTCCCTCTCACTTCCACATCCCACGTAATGACTCCAGGCTTGGCCAGATGGAGTGGTCATTAGCGTTGACCCTCCCTCCTCTCCCTCCCTCCCTCTCCTCCCTCCTCCCTCTATCCTCCTTCCCCGCCTCTCATTCCCTCACCATGGCGATTTACCCTCCAGGGAGATAGAATTTCCGGCCTTAGGTTGTCAGTGACCGTGGTGAAGGAGGCGGTGGATGAAGGAGGAGGAGGAGGAGGGTGGATGGAGGAAGATGGAGGAGGAGGAGAGGATGGAGGAGGAAGATGTGGAGGAGGAGGAGAGTGGATGGAGGAGGAAGATATGGGTGAAGGAGGAGGAGGTTGTGAGCGGAACTCCGTATCCTTATGACCTGGGAACTCAACCATCAATGTCCTACGCTTCGGGGCCCTCTCTCGTGTCCTCAGTGTAAATGTCCTTTTTCTACACACACACACACACACACACACACACACACACACACACACACACACACACACACACACACACACACACACACACACACACACACACACACATCCCCTCTGCCAATCTTGTCTTGCTCTACACGTCACTAGGGAGCCAAGCGAGGGTCAGGGGGTGATGTGAGGGGAGGGAGAAGTGAGAAGAGGGGTGAGGGAGAGTGAGTGGGAAATAGGTAAGGAAAAAGACGAATGG
Source organism: Homarus americanus (assembly GCF_018991925.1). Classification (NCBI taxonomy): domain Eukaryota; kingdom Metazoa; phylum Arthropoda; class Malacostraca; order Decapoda; family Nephropidae; genus Homarus; species Homarus americanus. The sequence continues at coordinate 11,022,409 of NW_024722158.1, forward strand.
GAGTAGAAAGAGTGAAAGGGAAACAGGTGAGAGGGAATGAGGGAAGGGATAGGTGAGGGAAAGGATAGACGAGACAGAATATAAGTAAGGGGAAAAGACAGATTAAGAGGGGGCGACCACTACCACCAACAACATCCCCATCACCACTTTCACCACCATCACCATTCCCACCATCCCCCACCACTATCATCCCCACTACCACCAATACCACCATTAAAATCACCTGTGTCTGAATTAAATCACATTAATACGTATCTATCCTACCCACAAGTTCACATGACACAACAAAGTTCAATTTAACCTCGTCAAACTATCTCCTTTCAATTTCAATCTATTTCATCAATGTTCCATCAAAATTGTTCCATCTGTTCAGTGGCGTCTGTTGAACTTCATTCCTTCAATTCCCATCAATTCCCACAAACATGCATTCAATATTTTTTTTATCCCCTTGTTCTATGATGTTTGTCCAGCAATTTCCAATCAGTTTATACACATCTATACTCAGCAATATTCTGGAGTTATTATGGCAGGTTAATATTTATTCTCGGTTAGTTTAATTGCCGTTTAGTTTTGATCTCGAAATAATCCGACCTAAATTTGTTCATTCATTTAAAGGAATAATCCAAGCCATAATTATTTGTCTTATTAAATGACCTAAATAATTTTCACACAGATTCATAAATAACACAAACTACTACCTGTATACAGTGGCCAATGGGACTCGCGTTATTTGTGTTATTTCCAATCACTAAAGGGATTCCAATCATTATAAATCACTAAAAATAACTCAAATCTCTTCCTTTCTTACATATAAAGATAACATTATGGATAACAGATATATTATGGATAACAAAGGCATATCAACAGGTCCTGGATATTTAAGACGTTAAGGTTACAGACTGGGAAAGACCAACAGACGGACAGATGACCTTAAAAGACAAAGGGCTAAGACAGACACACAGACAGGTCATGATAGTTCCCCCTACACCCAGCCACCTCATTCAGCCCTACTAAAAATCGGTGGCTCCTCGCGACCAATTTTACATCCCATACTAAATAAAATCACAAGTTAAACATCGTCATACCACAACAAAACACTAACACCACCTGCCTCCTGCACACCTGTTCTCTCATCCCATCCTCGCTCCACCAGACTAAACGATAAACACAAACTGAGGCCAAACTTTACCTTACCAGCCCCCTGGGAGTTAGTTTCACCACGTACCTATGAAAGAAAAAAAAGATTTAGGTTTAGTTATACATGAATACATTGGTTTAGTTATACATGAATACATTGGTAAGAGATACATTTCTGTGATACATAACTAGTGGTATGTTTTGTTGGAAGGTATACATGTGAAAATATGAAAATATACATGATACAAATACATTGCTTGAGTATACAGTGAAGGAATACATGTTGGGGTTATATAATTATACAGAGTATATATGTGTATTTTTTCCTGTATGTTGTGATATATATAATAGTTTGATATGATGGTGATGGTAGTGATGATGATGGTTTGGGTGGTGAGTGACAATGGTGTGGGTGATGGTGATGATGGTGGTAAGTGTTGACGGTGATGGTGGTGATGATGAATTAATGACTACTATCCATTCACCATATTCACTGTCAATTCTGATTAACCATTTACATCTCCTTCCTCCCTCTACACCACCGCCACTCCACATCTTCTCCACCTAATCATCACTCCATACTTCCCCCATCACTCCATACCTCCCCCATCACTCCATACCTCCCCCATCACTCCATACCTCCCCCATCACTCCATCTATAGGCCTACCCTGCTTATATTCTTTCCTCCCCCACCACACTACCCCCCACCATGCGCCCCTACCCCAACACATGCCCCCCACCTCCTCTCTCAACTACCTATGACCATTCAACAAGTTATCCAACCCTCCCACCATCCCCAACAATCACCATCCTGTCCCATCCTCCACCATTTCCCTTCACCATTCCCCCATTCAAACATATACACAGTCATGGCGCTTTTACTGATTTCTGTCTTTGTGTTCAATAAAATTCAATAAGCCTTTACAATTGGATAGTTAATGAACGCTGCACAGTCCAGCCCGTTTTGGGACTGTGTGGCTCCTGTCCCGCGTCAGTTTCAATCCTATTTTCAATCACCATTACGTCCAATTTCGTGGGGAAAAAACTATTGTAAATTTTAAGCCCTATTACATGGTTATAAAGTCCAATTTAGAGAGAGTAATGTGCCAATTTTAAGTCTCATTAAATCACTATACGGTTTAATTTTAAGTGATAATTACTTCAAATTTCAAGTCCTATTAATTTAATTACTATCATTTAAATTCCATTTACATTACTAGGTCATAATAAACCACTCTCTCGTCCAATTTCAAATATGGACTTTGTTATATCAAATTTCAAAACACTATTACATCCAACTTTAAACCTATTTCAAGTAATTATAAATCACAGTCTTACCAATTAAAAAATCCCATTAAATTACTATAACTAAACCTCAAAACCAACCCAATTTTAATTCACTTTACGACTAAATTTACATCACAATTATTTCTTACATTAAATCACCATTGCAGCAGTTTAAAATTCACATTCCCTCCAATTTTTAAGTCATCAGTACGTGTAGGTAATGGGTGTAGCTGGTAGGTGTAGGTAGTGTGGGTGTAGAGGAGATAGTGGGTGTACTGTAAGGTGTGTGTGGGTGTACTATAAGGTAGGTAGGTAGGTGTGTGTGTGTGTTTAGCTTAATGGTGTATAAAACTAACCCAGGTAAAGCCCCGGAGTTGTACCTATATCATACGAGTGAAATCTTACAAAAGAAAAAGGCCATAAAATATCTGAGGGAACACCAACCACTCCTCACTGCCATATATCTCATTCCATTAACATTTCACACAGCAAGAACACAGGTAGGGGGGGACGGGGGAGGGGGGGGGAGGGTAGAGGGGAGGGGGGGGGAGGGGAGGGGGCAATTTCCAGCACTTCCGACTACTGAATATTTAACCCGCTAAAAATATGACTCGTGTTATAGCAAAGTTTTCGGCGTCGCTAAATTAGACATATATGTAATCCGTCATTTTGGTATAGGAAATTATATAGCTTATAATCGAGGTATATACAGTGATCTATATACAATTTGTACTTCAACGCTGAGTATCTGTAGGCGTTGTTCGCTGTATGACTTTTTATACTATACAAAATCCTATAAAAATTGAGAGAGATGTTGTGTCTGTGTTATTTACATTATACGGTATTTCATTAAACAAACACAATAATATTCATTTAAATTCCATTGTACAATATTATGTTGTAGAGAGAAAATAAATACATAGTCATTTGCTTTTATAGTTTAACAATATATATATAAATTTAATCAATGATTTTATTTGTACTATAATATACAAGTTGAGGATACGACGAAGATTCCTCTAAATTTCAAAACTAACAAAATAAAATGATTATACGTCCAAATAATAATAATAATAATAATAATAATAATAATAATAATAATAATAATAATAATGATGATGATGATGATGATAAAGGAGATGGCTGACTCCCAACACAAGGCAACAGTATTAACGTAGGTCCAACACCCAACTCAACAGCTCAAAGAGATCCTTCTATAAATCTTCGTCCCTCCTCTGCTCCTGCTGGCCGCTACCCTCATAATGGCTAATATACTGAAGAGGTACAATAAAAGATCACAGGGAGAAGCTAAAGAGTGGAAATAGCCCAGGTGTCCGGTCGTAAATCACAGGTTATTGAGAGGCGAGTCGTCTGTTTCGTGCCAAGGCTGTTTTCTCATTCACTTAACGGGGACAGAGATAAGTGCCTATGGTATTGTAAGTTGATGGTCCATAATTGTAAATGGTCAGAAATTGTATAGGCTTATTATTAGCTTATGATTGTAATAGTGGGTGGTTTAAGACACTACAAGAAGATATTTATTCAACATTAAAATAATAACAGCAACAGATATTTGATAAAAAGAAACGATAGTCACCAGAGTAATATAACACTTTTAGTTGACGTATTAACCAAAAATAATGTGAACGTAGGAAGGACACTCACTAAACTACGTGATCTAACTAATAATACGAAACATCATTACACACAACTTCTATAACTTCCACTCACTCTGTCAACACATCTATTTACGTTAAAAAAAATAGTAATATGCTAAATATACACTCAGTTTGTTACTTTAGAAAGAAATGCTAAAAAATACTATTAAAAGTTTCGGTAAATGTCAACAAAACTTATTGAGATTGATAACGGAGAGGACCTTCAAAAATGGTGTTGCCAACTGTTATAAAGAAGTTTGAGGCTTCAACACTTAGCATAAAATATCCTTTACCGGAACAAACACACCAACATAAACAACAATAAAAATAATAATAACAATAATAATAATAAAATACATAACACAACACCGCCAATAAGTCAAGTAATCTTCAGGACGCTGCCGTGAAAACAAAATGGATCAGGGGCACGGCGAAAGTTGGAGGTCCTATATATGAAACAAAATATCGCGGTCGTTGGGGCGGTAATATTCCCAAATATCGGTCCCGGCCGCTACAAGAGGCGGCCAGCCCTCGACGCCAGCGCCCGGGGCCTCTCCTGATATACATAATACCGCCATTACCCTCAGCAGGGGCGTCGTCAGCCAGGTTTTTGCCCCGCGCGAGCCATTACCATATTAGCGAGCCTCGGCACCAGGCGAGAACACTGGGTGAGAACATCAGGCGAGAAACAGGATGCGAGAACACCAAGCAAGAGCACCAGGCGAGAACACTGGGCGAGAACACCAAGCAAGAACATCTGGTGACGAGAAAATCACACGGTTGTTAAGTAGGAGTGATTGAAGGCCGAGCTAATAACCAGGTAGTTTAGTTAAGTGATGATGAACCATAAGACACTTAGTTAATAAAGGACTGATTACTAAAAACATCCTTAAAATTCATTTGTAGACAACATATAAATACCCATTACATTTTGCATTCAGTACATCATAAAAAAAATCGTAAATCGATATAAAAGTTTTCGATGATTTTCAAAAACTACAAGAAAAGTAAATTTCGTGATTTATTGATATTTCTTCTATCTGGAGGTTATACACTATACAGTCCTCTCTGATCTCATTCCTCGATTATGACATAAATTTAACAATCCTCTGCCAAACTTCCCTGACCTCCTTCCACGGCCTCAAAATATCAACTGCGGCATTTCCCTTAATCTCTTAACCTATTTGCCTTCTCCTTCTTGCTACACACACTCTCCTCCCTACCCCAGTTGTCCTCCTTACACGAGTCCTGAATACCCCAAGAGGATAGAAGGCCCCCAGAACCTCAATTGCGACACATTTCCTTACGTGACCTCATTCCTAGACGAACTCAACTCCCACAACGATACACTTTTTTTGCGTCTCTCTCATTCCTTGCGCAAACTCCAGCCTATGAGACACACTTCCTTGCGCGACCTGAGAAAACCCTTTCCCCGACACCTTCCTCCGTTTGCTCTAAAGCTTATTAGCCTTACTCTCTCCCTCCTTCACTCATTCATTCTCTCTCACACACCCTTACTCGAACTTAATAATGAGGACAAAGCTGCGAGTCGTGGCATTCAAATTCAGTGAAATGAAAATTCTTTACAAATATTTTTACGGGTTTCTGACGTTGGTTGGCGAGGAAAGTTGAGCCTGGCACTTTAAGGAACAGGTGTCACAAGGCTCATAGTGCCTTAGCGGTGGCACTCAAATTTTTCCCCATCTTTTGTAATTTCCTCGCTGAACAAAGCAAGTGTTGGAGGGAGGGAGGGAGGAGTGGAAAAAGGTAAGTTCCCCACCCCTCCCTGTCCTCCTCCTCTTCCTCTTTTCAGCTAGGGCGGATATGGCGGCGTCCCCAAGCGGAACCAGAAGAGGGGAAGGGGAGAAAAGAAAGGGGAGAGGAGTGAGAGGGGAACGAGTGAAAAAAAAAGGTTACAGAGAAAGAAATGGAAAAAAAATACGACGTGAGAGAGAGAGAGACAGAGTAGGGGTAGGTGGAAGTAAGGCATCAGTTGAATAGTAATAATATTTCAGGCAGTACAACATAAACAGGCCACTCAACAAGCCTCCTGCATATGATAGTGGCCACTCAGAATGCACAAAACCACTCAGCAGACATAACCAGCGTATTGGCCACTCAGTCAGCGTAACACACATGAACGGGGCCAACTACATGAACCATGCCATTACCGGAGGGGTTCATGACGTCATAATTAAGGAGAGGGTAATGACTGGGTGACTGATGACTCCGGTGGCCCTGTTAACTGCTGCCATTACCGGGCTATTGGACTACCGGGCTATTGGACTACTTAGGGTCTTAGCTTACTGGACTACCGATAAATATTCAGTAGCCAATGATAATTTTGTCCCCCTAACAAATAACAAAGACTAAGATATCTATTATAGTTACAGCTGAACCTTAACTATGTGAAGGTATCTAGTTAAGGTAGAGTCTGAGTGTTATTCCGATACCATATTGTTTGTATTGTAGATGGACTGAACCTTTTAGATACGCATTTGAATCACCAATTACGATTACTTTTTTTTTAACCAATTACAATATTTTTTTTTACGAGGAACTAACGATCTTGATGATGGTGTTCGGTTCACATCGTTCAGTGTTAATTGTTCTTCGTTCACTATATTACACGGGTTTATTATTGTGAGTTGTTTTAACACACACACACACACACACACACACACACACACACACACACACACACACACACACACACACACACACACACACACACACACACACACACACACACACACACACACACACACACACACACACACACACACACACACACACACACACACACACACACACACACACACACACACACACACACACACACACACACACACACACACACACACACACACACACACACACACACACACACACACACACACACACACACACACACACACACACACACACACACACACACACACACACACACACACACACACACACACACACACACACACACACACACACACACAGTACTAAAAATAAGACTCAGGTAGAAGGAAGAGAAAGAGAAAAAAATGAATAAAAAAAATGAGAAATGCGAAAACAACAATAACATGAGGTGAAGAAAAATCGAGACAGAAAAATAGGTGTAGATAACAAAGGCTGACGGGACGGCACACTGCTCTCTCACACCTACCACTGAGGCCAACCACAGACACTCACAGACACGTGGTACAGGACCTTGGAGGATGTCTGTGAGTGATGCAGACCAAAGACTAGCCACTAGAGGCCCTCAGAATCCCCACAGACACTCACAGGTAATCCCCACAGACACTCATAGGTACTTCCCACAGACACTCACAGGTAATTCAGACAGACACTCACAGGTAATTCCCACAGACACTCACAGGTAATTCCCACAGACACTCACAGGTAATTCCCACAGACAGATCACCTCAAGCACTTCAACGAAACCATTAAAATAAATTCACAGAGCCTAGGAATACCTCATAGATAATTATCAGATGATATAAACCCCATCCAGACACAGACAGAGTGAGATAGAGCCTTCATTTCCTACAACCACAGAGCCCACTAGAGCCCCTCCACCCCCACAGAGCCCACTAGAGCCCCTCCACCCCCAGAGAGCCCACTAGGCCCTCCACCCCCACAGAGCCCACTGAGGGCCCCTCCACCCCCACAGAGCCCTGAGCCCTCCACCCCCACAGAGCCCACTAGAGCCCTCCCACCCCACAGAGTACTAGGCCCTCCACCCCCACCGAGCCCACTAGAGCCCCTCCACCCCTAAGAGGCCCACTAGAGGCCTTTAACCCCCCACAGCCAGAGCCCACTAGAGCCTTTAACCCCCACAGCCACAGAGCCCACTAGAGCCTTTAACCCCCACAGCAACACCTGAAGCTCCATAAGGTGAATCACCCACCCAATCTGTTCCTCAATGAGACCGAAGTGAATGAGTGACTCTGAGTGACTGGTGAAAGAGGAGGTTTAAGGGTGAGTGACTGGTGAAGGAGGAGGTTTAAGGGTGAGTGACTGGTGAAGGAGGAGGTTTAAGGGTGAGTGACTGGTGAAGGAGGGGGTTTAAGGGTGAGTGACTGGTGAAGGAGGAGGTTTAAGGGTGAGTGACTGGTGAAGGAGGGGGTTTAAGGGTGAGTGACTGGTGAAGGAGGAGGTTTAAGGGTGAGTGACTGGTGAAAGAGGAGGTTTAAGGGTGAGTGACTGGTGAAAGAGGTTTAAGGGTGAGTGACTGGTGAAAGGAGTTTAGGGTGAGTGACTGGTGAATGGGGAGGTTTAAGGGTGAGTGACTGGTGGAAGGAGGGTTTAGAGGTGAGTGACTGGTGAAGGAGGGGTTTAAGGGTGAGTGACTGGTGGTGAAGGAGGAGGTTTAGGGTGAGTGATGACTGAGGTGAAAAGGAGGTTTAAGGGTGAGTGACTGGTGAAAGAGGAGGTTTAAGGGTGAGTGACTGGTGAAAGAGGAGGTTTAAGGGTGAGTGACTGGTGAAAGAGGAGGTTTAAGGGTGAGTGACTGGTGAAGGAGGAGGTTTAAGGGTGAGTGACTGGTGAAGGAGGAGGTTTAAGGGTGAGTAACTGGTGAAGGAGGAGGTTTAAGGGTGAGTAACTGGTGAAGGAGGAGGTTTAAAGGGTGAGTGACTGGTGAATGAGGAGGTTTAGGGTGGTGGCTAATTGAAAGAGGAGGTTTAAGGGTGGAGTGACTGGTGAAGGAGGTTTAAGGGTGAGTGACTGGTGAAGGAGGTTTGGGGTGAGTAACTGGTGAAAGGAGGTTTAGGGTGAGTAACTGAACAGAAGGAGGTTTAGGGGTGGTAACTGGTGAAGGAGGAGGAGGTTTAAGGTGAGTAACTGTGGTGAGGAGGGTTTAGGGTGAGTGACTGGTGAAAGAGGAGGTTTAGGGTGAGTGACTGGTGAAAGAAGGAGGTTTTAGGTGAGTGACTGGTGAAGGAGGGTTTAAGGGTGAGTGACTGGTGAATGAGGAGGTTTAAGGGGTGAGTGACTGGTGAATGAGGAGGTTTAAGGGTGAGTGACTGGTGAAAGAGGAGGTTTAAGGGTGAGTGACTGGTGAAAGAGGAGGTTTAAGGGTGAGTGACTGGTGAAGGAGGAGGTTTAAGGGTGAGTAACTGGTGAAGGAGGAGGAGGTTAGTGAGTGAATGACTAAGTGGTTAAGTGACTGGTTGAGGTGGAAGCTTAAGGGTGAGTGACTGATTGAGAAGGTGATGTAAGGGTGAGTGACAGATTGGTTGAGTGACTAGTTCAGAAACACGTTTCAAGGTGGGTGAGTGGTAGGCGGAGGATGTGGTTAGTGGTTGACTGGCTGATTGATTGACTGGCTGGTTGATTGAGTGGCTGGTTGGCTGAGTGACTGGTTGATTGAGTGGCTGGTTGGTTGAGTGACTGGTTGATTGACTGACTGGTTGATTGAGTGGCTGGTTGGTTGAGTGACTGGTTGATTGAGTGGCTGGTTGGTTGAGTGACTGGTTGATTGAGTGACTGGTTGGTTGAGTGACTGGTTGGTTGAGTGGCTGGTTGATTGAGTGACTGGTTGGTTGAGTGGCTGGTTGGTTGAGTGACTGGTTGGTGGGTTGCAGCACTCAGCCAACCTCACCCAATTAAAACTCGTCTCATTCTCAGCGCGGCGCCCCAAACTTGTGTCTTGCCTGACTGCAAATTAAATTCCTCGACCTTTTCCTCCTCGATGGTGGTAGTAGTGGTAGTGTTGGTAGTAGTGGTGGTGGTGGTAGTAGTAGTAGTGGTGGTGGTGGTGGTGGTAGTAGTCCGAGTAGTGGTGGTGGTGGTAGTACTGATAGTGGTGGTAGTACTGATAGTGGTGGTTATGAAAGTAGTGGTGATAGTAATAGTGGTAGTAGTGATAGTAGTAGTAGTAGTGATAGTAGTAATAGTAATAATAATAGTAGTAGTGCTGCACATTGGTGGAGTTACCAAGTTGTGTCAGGTTACCCAAAAGTTTTATTCATAAATACACGAGTAACTGAGAATATTATCCGAGAAACGAGAATTTCTTAATTAAATGTAAGATTCAACTTCCCTTTTTAAATAAGTTGTGAAATTTTTTTGTAAGGTTTATCTGGAGTTTCTAATATATGATTATTATTTTGGTTATCAATTTTTACCTTACGATTTGTTTTTACTTTGGGATTTGAGATAAAAACAAACTATGTATGGGGAATTATCTGGAGTTAACTTACGACATTATTATTTTCATGTTGAAGATGTGATTATTCTTAAATTATCTGGAATTCGATTATAAATAAGTTTCCCATTTAATTATATTATGAAATTCTTGGAGGTAATGGAATTTTATCTCAATACAATTTTTTTTTTTTTAGATTTTTTGTGATAGTAGAATAAGAAAACATTATTTTTTTCATATTATCTTAAAAAAATTCTTATCCCCCCCCCAAAAAAATAAGATTGTGGAATTTTATCTAGATCTATTCTCTTTAAACAGAAGTAATTTTTTTGCATTTTATTATGATTATGAAATTTTATATCAACATATTACCTTAATAAATTGTTACAACTTCATAAACAATATTTTTTCTCAGTATCAGAACCCATAATCACATACAAATCTTTCCTCAACAGTAATCAAAAGTTCAACATAATTCTCACCATAACCCACAATCACACTTTAAAAATATATAACTCTATATAAACACACATTTCTAACCAACAATTGGCATCAGTTTCATCCACTTAAAACACAACAAAATACCATTGTCTATATTTATGTTCTCTGGGTGTCAGTCTTATATCTCGTGTGTGTGTGTGTGTGTGTGTGTGTGTGTGTGTGTGTGTGTGTGTGTGTGTGTGTGTGTTATCACTTAATATTCTACATTACGTTTTCTCTGGGTTGTGTTCGTCATCCCTGAGTGAGGTGTGACAGCCGAGTAGTTACAACGCTTCTTGATTCCTGCCACAAAAGTTACTCGTTCTTTCCCGAGGCACAGCTAGTCTACCCAGCTGCAGATGGGTACCTAACTTTACATCCTGGGTAATGTGTATCCAGGATTGGTTTACACTGACTGGTAAACTTTGTCCTCCTGAAGGTTTAGTCTGTGTTTATCCAGACACTAATGAAATAAGACTGTCATGTGTACATTTATGTGGTGCACACTTACACACACAGGGCGTCTGTATGTTATGGTTAACTAAGACAACAATGACGTAAATATAACATCGGGGATGACGTCTACACACGACGCATACAACGACGTAGAGACGCATATTACGTTGCAAAGTTATCAACCTTCACAGACGCAGAAGATAACGAACATACTCTATGTCATATCGACGTTCATAGAAATAACAGGACAACGCACACTAGATCACTGATGTTCACAGACGGACGAGAAGACGTACATCGGGTCACCGACATTCATGCACACGACGTCGTACACAGCAGGGCCAGGAAGCAGCACTCTCCGGTCGACCAGCTGGGACGACACAAATATCCGGCCAGAGGGATACGAACACCCGGCCTACACCACTATAAATAACTCATACTCGAGAGAGAGAGAGAGAGAGAGAGAGAGAGAGAGAGAGAGAGAGAGAGAGAGAGAGAGAGAGAGAGAGAGAGAGAGAGAGAGAGAGAGAGAGAGAGAGAGAGAGAGAGAGACTGAATGGTAAACAAAGCAGACCAACACATCACAACACTACACCATAACACAAACACACAATAATATTCCTGTCACAATTTATTCACCTCCAATATGTTCATCAAACAATATATATATATATATATATATGCACCCTCACATTATGTTCAGAATCGCCAGCTTCAATAAACGCCTAAATCACATTATGTTCAAATAGCCGAATCTCAATTGACTTTAACGCAGGTAATCCAAGTCCATAATGTGTGTTTTAATGCTCGGATAAAACACAGGATCCCAGGCTAGTAATCCTCGGAAATGGACGTCATAATAAGTGGCCCTGGGGGTTAAAAAATACATTAAAAGGTCATTGTAGGTCAGGTGTAGATCACAAGTGGTTACGCACAGGTCTTTTGAAGTCACGGTAGGCCATACAGGGGAATACTACGAGGTCATGTTACTTCACACATATGGTTACAGTGATCTAGCCAGGTCTAATAGCATAGCTGGGTCACATACAGGTCATAGGTCACGATAGGTCACGCAAGGTGGAATACTACGAGGTCAGGTTTGGTCATGCATGGGGCAGCAAATTTTTCGCCGTTCGTATGTTATTACACTCAAGTATTCCCAACTCGCTGGCCTCAGAAATAGAAAGAGGAAAGGACCCGAAACTTCACCTTTGGTACACCGCGGTGAGCCCTTCCCATATTTTTCACTGTTATTTTTTTCTCTTCCTCCCTCCCTCATCTTTTCTGTATCTCTTTCTGTTCCTTCTTCCTCCCTCCCCCACCTCTCTCTCTCTCTCTCTCTCTCTCCACATTACCACCCTCCCGCCTTTCTTTCTTCCCTCCAGTGGCTCTCTTTCCCCCTCAAAAACAATGAAAACAAAAATAAGAAGACCCAACGCAAAGACAGAAGTACACAGACAGACACAGACAAAAATATAAAAAAGAAAACATGTAGAAAGGCAGACAGAGATAAAAAATAAAACACGCACAGACAGACAGAAACGGACAGTCAGACAGATAAAAATGATAAAAATATGTCGAGACAGATAAGCCCAAACACAACTATGAATAATACAAACAATAATAAACCTAGTTGGTGCCTTGTCCCAGGGGAGTGTGAGAGGGAAGTGCGAGGCTTAGCCAAGAGGGGGTGAGAGGAGGGGGGGTCCCTTATAAGCGTGGGGAGAAGAGAGGGGGTCTTTATATGCGATAGGGAGAAGGATGGGACCTTATACAGAGGGGAGGAAAGAGAAGAGGACCTTATAAGCGGTGAGGAAGAGTGGAGAAAAGGGTTCATTTAAAGTGCTGGGGAGGAGGGAGGGGAGAGAGTGGACCTTACAAGCGGTGGGGAGGAGAGACGGGGGACATTATAAGCGGTGGGGAGGATGGTGCTTTAAAAAATGCTGGGGAGAAGGGAGAGTAGGGGATTCTATATAAGCAACGGGGAGAGGAGGAGAGGGGACCTTTTGGGCCAGTGGGAGGAGGGTTCTTTTATAAGCTATGGGAGAAAAGGAGGAAGTGGAATGGGGGCTTAGCTAGGGGAGGATAATGGGGATCCCTTATTTAACGTGGTGGGAAGGGGGGTAAGAAGGAAGTGGAGGGGAAAGATAGGAAGGGGAAGAGAGATTATCTGAGAGTGGGAGGAAGGGAGGAGGAGGAGGAGATTAGAAGAGAGCAGGGGAAAATGAGAGTAGAAAAGAGGAAGAGACAGAAGTGTTGAAAATAATGGAAAAGAAGGAGAGAGAGAGAGAGAGAGAGAGAGAGAGGATTACTAGGACCCAGTAATGTGTTTGTTTACATATGGGATATATCTCGATGAGCGACTTTGCTTTTGAGCCCATCCCTTGAGGGTCAGCTGTGCTGGTGTGGGGGTGTTGTTGGTGTGTTGTTGGGGTGGTGGGGGGGTGGGGGTGCTAGGGTGTTCTTAGGAGGTGACGGATGGGGTAGTGGTGGCTGGAGGATGTGGGAATGTATGGTGTGGGAGGGGAGGGGGGAGGGGAGGAGGGTGGGAACCTTCCATGCTAAAACTATTCATGAATCTCTTTGGTAAGTGAAATAAGTATGAAATAAAACTGATAGAAGTGTGTGAATGAAATGTGTGATAGAAGAGTGTGGTAGAATTGATAAAAATATGTAATGGGAATGTAATACAGAAATGTATGATAGAAATGAATAAGGCAAAACATATGCTGAAGGTGAGTGTATGACGAAATGTATAATAATGTGTACGAGTGTGTGGGGGAGGAGGCAGAATATGTGTATTTATGTTAGTGCTTTTATGATCACTGCTGTTGTATATATAATTTCTCTCTCTCTCTCTCTCTCTCTCTCTCTCTGTATAAATATCCAGTGTTTCTCTACGTCTCCTATGAAAATATTCACCGCTTCTCCCATCTCACTCACCCTCCCTTCTGAGTCTCTCCCTCTCTCTCCTTCTATGTCAACACTCACTATTTTCTCCTCCCTCCCTTCCTCCTTCTATACGTAAACATTTATGCTCCCTCCTCCCTCCCTCCCCTCCCTCCCTTCCCTCCCTCCTCCCACTGCCTCCTCCTCCCTCCCTCCCTCCCTTCCTCCTTCCCACCAAGCCTCCATTCCTCCCTCAATCTAAGTAATGACCCACTGATTCTCCTTATCCTCCTTCTCCTCCTCCATCACTCTTTTTCTCCTTCGGTGTGATGCTAAAGACAATCAGCAAAGAGAGAGAGGAAGGGAATGAGAGGGGTAGGGGGAGGGGAGAGGGATGGAAGGTTAGGAAGGGAAATGAGAGTGGGTGGGAGAGGGAGGATGAGGCACAGTGACAGAGGAAGAAAAATGGGAGAGAGGAAAGAAGAAGGATGGGAGGTAAGGAGAAAGAGATGAGCCAGGGAGGAAGAGGAAGACAAGAAGAGAGAGGAGGAGACGATAGGAAGGGGGGTGGAGAGGGAAAGATAGAGTAGAAAGAGAGAAAGAACGAAAAAAGGAAGAGAGAATGAACGAAAGAAGAGATCAAAATGATTCCTACAAATTACACACTCAGAGAACAGCGTCCCACAGGACCTGTCGGTATCTCGTTACATCTCTTCCCACGCCCTCCATACACGCCCACGCCCTCCCTACACGCCCATGCCCCCCTTACACGCCCACCCCCTCCCCGCACGCCCACTCTCTCTACAGACATAGACAGAAACATGTAAGTAGACGTACACAACCATGCAGCCACCTATCCCCCCCACACCTTCCTTCCTCTTCTCCTCCTTCCTACCATCCTCCTCCTCCTCCTCCTTACCCCTCCTTCGTGGCATCTTGAACAGGTCTCAAGATTTATAACCGGGCAATACAAAGCTATGAGGGCAAATATCACCTCTTATTGCCCACCAGATGCCGTGTCATGGGAGGGGAACAGGTAAATATATAAATGGATGAAGATATCGACTACCTGTCCATACGAGTGATGATCCTACCTGTACCACCCTCAGTTTGGTGTTGGGTAGGGGTGTAGGTGAGTGTGGGTAGGGGTAGGTGTGGGTAGGTGGGTGGGTGTAGGTGGGTGGTGGTGGGTGGCTGAGTGTAAGTATTAGTTGTATGAAAAACGTGAGAAGAAAAAGAATGAAAAAGGAACTGGACCAAAAAAAAAACATGAAAAAAAGAAGAAAAAAAAAAGAGGAAGGAAGCGACACCCACCACCTAAACCTCCCACCCACCCTACACCCCCCCCACCCACACACACACAAAATAACCCGAGACAGAACCAACAGGAGACAGAACCAACAGTAGACGGCAGCTCTCAGGACACTCCCCAAACATCCTGAAGAAGAAGTTGTGTCCCATATTTCATTCCGATCATTGAAGGAAGTTTGTTCTTTTCTTCCTATTATTGAATTGAAACGGACGGCTGGATGGATGGATGGATGGATGGATGGATTTGTAGATGGATAGATGGATAGATGGATGGATATGTAGATGAATAGATGGATAGATAGATATATGGACGGCTGGATGGATGGATGGATGGCTGGATGGATGGATGGATGGATATGTAGATGAATAATGTGGATAGATAGATATATGGATGGATGGATGGTTGGATGGATGGATAACCGGACAAAAAGACATATGGACGGACGAAAATACAAATGGAAGCACTGAACAACAATTGAACGGATGAGAAGACAGATATTCATAAAGACAGACAGACAGACAGACAGACAGAAGTTAACAAAGACACCACCTTCCCCTTACCACTCATACCCTCTTCCCCTCCCCTCATCCCCTGCTCTCCCTCCCCTCATCTCCCTCTCCTGCTTCCCTTCCCCTCCCCAAATATTCTATGGTGTTGCGGGGAGAGAGAGGACAGGCTCTGAACGAGCCATTAACGACTCTGGACACAATTATTAAAACTCATCAATGTAATTTCAACCCCCCTTTAAAAATATTATCCGTGAACATTATTAACGAAGGAAACAATTTACTGCCGCATCAATTACACCAGAGGCTTTTAATTAACTTTGTAGAGTCATTTAATTATGTTTTTCTAAGCCCCATATATATATATTTTTAGTGGGGGGGGAAGGGAGGGAGGGGTGGGTTAAGGAGTGAGGGAGGGGTGGGGAGGTGGGAGGTGAGAAAGAAGGAAGGGGTGAGGAAGGGGGAATGGGAGGGGTATTGAGGACATGACGGGCAAAGATTTTTTTTTAATGGGAGTTCAAAATTACAATAACATACGATCTATTCTTAATGGGCTTTGGGGAGTTATGTCTATTACCTAATGGGGATCTAACATACAGTAATTAATTTTTAATGGGGTCGAGGGAAAAAACAAATAGTGTGAAATTATATCAACAAATTCGAACACCTTAATTAATTACCTACACACACCTGAACATTAAATAAGTGTTCATTATTATTCATCAACTTTTAATTTGTTCATTGTTCATATACAGAATAAAGCTAAACATTACACACTTTAAATATTTCTCGTACAGGTGATGATTAATAGCTGTTCAAAAATGTTCACCGACTGTCACTTTGTTCATTGTTCAGAATATAATGAACATAACCATCATCTCAACAAGGCGAAACACACACAGATTGTCAGTGGATTATAAGAGCCACGATTGGATCCCACGAGATAAGAATAGACCCCAATGAAGACGAGGTAGTATAGTAGGTTAAGATGATGATGATGATGATGATGATGATGATGATGATGATGATGATGATGATGAAGATGATAAACCAGCCTCCTCCTTCCTTTCCCTTAAACCACTCCTCCTTAAAACCTCCCTTCCTCCACCTCCTTCCTTAGACCATCACCTCTCTTCCTCCTCCTCTTCCCTCAAACCACCCCCTCCTCCCCCCTCCTACACTCATCCCCCCCCTCCCCTAACCACTCCAACATGTTCCTTCCGCCTATTCCTGTCAGCATTGTGCATGAAGTTGGCCCAAGTTCCCAGTAAACCCATGAAGTCTGTAGTGTGAGAGAGAGAGAGAGAGAGAGAGAGAGAGAGAGAGCAGTATACTAAACTACACTTTCAAAACTCTTAATAATTTACTCCTTAAACTCACTTAAATGTTTCCGATTGGCCTTGTAAAATACATTTTTAATTAAAATTTACTTCACATATCTTTATAACTCTGAATTTACTTAAAAAAAATCAAATCTCCTATGTATATTAGCATCGACCTGTGTGTACATATATCCTTGACCTTTGCGTGTACACATGACCTGTGTACACATTTCTTACCGACCATTACGTATTTATGACCCTAATTCGGCTTTGGTCAGAGGTAGTGTAGACGAGTTTCCCTTTAAGGTGATTAACACAACACAACACAACACAACACACACACACACACAACACACACACACACAACACACACACACACACACACACACACACACACACACACACACACACACACACACACACACACACACACACACACACACACACACACACACACACACACACACACACACACACACACACACACACACACATTTCCCATAATGACCTAAAAAACGTAACAAGCTCACGGAATTAATTTGATCCTCATCTTAATTAAATGAAGTCCCGCTCTTGTTATTTTTCCTAGTGTGCAGAATGGAAAGGAGAGCTTATTTAATAATATTATTTTCCTTCTTCTTGTTGTAAATTTTATTTTATTTTACCCCTTTCTGTGTGTGTGTGTGTGTGTGTTTGTGCGTTATTAATTGATAATGTGTGTGTGTGTGTGTGTGTGTGTGTGTGTGTGTGTGTGTGTGTGTGTGTGTGTGTGTGTGTGTGTGTGTGTGAGAAAAAAATCATGATTTATTGCTAAATCCGGAACAAACTTCTAGACGAAATTTCCACGAAGAACCAATTCCCGTCCACAAAAATAAAGTTATTCATATTCTCTCTCTCTCTCTCAGGCCAAAACATAAGAATTATAAGAGCATTTAAGCCTATCAATGATTCGAATCCAGTGAGTCGAACCACATAAACGGGTAATAGTGGTTCGATCGGGTTCAAGATACATAATGAATAAAACCACATGTCTAATTCTGAAAGCTTGAGCTGATTAATGAAGCTTTAAATGGTTCACTTGTTCTGTGCCAGTTGAACCATATGAACCAATCACCTGAACTGATACTAAATGCTTCCATTGGCTCACAGGAGGAAGTGAAACAAGAAGGCGAGGAGATCTCAGGGGGAGAAGGAACAGGGTTTCAGGGAGAAGTTTCGGGGGGAAGGGGGAAAAATGGTATGGTTTCCAGGGAGGTGAGGAACGGTGGGAAAGGTAATCAAGGGGGAGAGGGAATAACGAGACGAAGGAAATCTCCGTCCCCAAGGGGAACTAAGGAGCAGGGGAGGTATCCAGGGGGAAGGAGTGTGTGAGGGGCGTGTGGGAGGGGGCGTGTGGGAGGATGTGGGGCGTATGGGAGGGGGTGAGGGAGGGTATGGTGACAGTGGGAGGGCGTGTGGGAGAGGGTGTGGGGGGTCCTGGGGGATGTGTGGGGGTCCTGGAGGGCGTGTGGGGGTCCTGGAGGGGGCGTGTGGGGTCTGGAGGGGCGTGTGGGGTCCCGTTGGGGGGTCGTGTAGAACTTCCCCTGGTATAAACACAAATTGGGATTAAAACAGATGTTATCTTGATTAGGGCCTTTGACGAGTGTTTCCCCAAGCGTGAAGCCGCTGAGCTGTGGAGGAAGAGGAGGAGGGTGCAAAGAGGAGAAGGAGAAGGAGGAGGAGGAGGAGGCAGAGGAGAGGAAGAGGGGTGAGGATGCTGGAGAAAGAACGTAGATGAGATAAGAAAAAAAAACAAATGAAGGGAGAGGAAGGAAAGGAGAGAGGGAAGAAGAGAGAGAGAGAGAGAAATACAGGAATTGCGACATACAACTCCCACCACCCGTCCTCCCTAACCCGACCCCCTGCCCACCCAATCCCCCTAACTCCATCCCCCTCCCAGCTCCTCCCTCCCTACCTGCCTCCCCCACAAGCTGGCGACATTAGTCAAACATGAACAGTGTGGTGACAACAACCAGATAAGAACCACGTGCTGATGGTGAGATACAGCTGCTGCACGCTACCACTATCACCACCACCACCACCACAGACGGCATTAACAACAGCAGCAACAGCATAGACAGCACTAACAGCAACACTAACACCACCACCTGCACCATCAACAACACCACTCCATGATAACCTCTCTAGACCTCTACACAACCCTTATAAAGTCATCAAAGACCTCTACACAACCCTTATAAAGTCATCAAAGACCTATACACAACCCTTATAAAGTCATCAAAGACCTCTACACAACCCTTATAAAGTCATCAAAGACCTCTACACAACCCTTATAAAGTCATCAAAGACCTCTACACAACCCTTATAAAGTCATCAAAGACCTCTACACAACCCTTATAAAGTCATCAAAGACCTCTACACAACCCTTATAAAGTCATCAAAGACCTCTACACAACCCTTGTAAAGTCATCAAAGACCTCTACACAACCCTTATAAAGTCATCAAAGACCTCTACACAACCCTTATAAAGTCATCAAAGACCTCTACACAACCCTTATAAAGTCATCAAAGACCTCTACACAACCCTTATAAAGTCATCAAAGACCTCTACACAACCCTAATAAAGTCATCAAAGACCTCTACATAATCCTTTCAAAACCTCTACGTAATTATACCTCCAAAAACGACTCCTCCCAGCCCAGGAGACACGCTTCACCCTCATGTCCCTCCAAAACCCCAGGAAATCCTTATCACTCCCCGTGTCCCCCTAAAACTTTAAGGGACACGCCCTAATCTTTGACTCGGACATGTTCTCAAACTACCAAGACACGTCTCCAAAGCCCCCCAACACCTCCTCCTCCTCCTCCCAAGTTGAATAGAAGATCACATTTAAGTACATGTCCTCTCGCCCTTTCAACCCGGCGCTGAATAGGTAACTGTGGACGTGAAGAACTGGCCTCCTCCTCCTGCTGCTGCTCCTCTTTTCTTCTGCTGTGCATTTTTCGGCCTGCTACAAGGAGGACGGAATCAAAGGGGAGGGGAGGGGGGGTAGGGAGGAAGGGAGGGGTGGATTACCGAGTGCAGTTTGGCATAGTGAGGTCGTGTCTCTTACTGGGAGGAAGTTTCTTACTAGATTGTTATCCTTTCACGCCCAAGACAGATGGTGTGGAGACTGGCCGGCTGTGGGGAGGGTAGAAAGAGGAGTGGGTTGAAATGGGTGAGGAGTTTGAGTGATTAACCGAGTGTGTGGGGGAAATGGTTGGAGTGTGGGAGGGAAGGATAGGGTTAGGTGAGGGAAGAAATTGAGTGTGGGTGAGGATGTAGAAGGATGAGAAGATGGCTCCGTGGGGGACTATGGGCGGACGTGTGGGAGCATGTGAGGGGTGTGAGTATGGAGGTGAGGATGTAGGTGTAGGGGTGAGGTATGGAGGTGAGGTGAGGGGTGTGAGTGAGGTGTGGGGGTGAGGGAGTATGGTGAGAGTGTGGGGGTGGGGGGTGTGGGGGTGAGGGTGAAGGAGTGTGGGGTGAGGGTATGGGGTGAGGTGGTGTAGGGGTGGGGGTGTGGGGAGTGGGGGGGGTGAGGGGTATGGGGTGAGGGGTATGGGGGTATGGGGGTGAGGAGGTGTGGGGGTGAGGGGGTGTGTGACGAATTTGGGAGAGGGATGTGTGGCAGCCTTCAACAGCGACCCTTAAGAAACACCCGCATCAAAATATTCTCTATACCCACGGGAATAGTTATTGGGCCATATTCGTTTTGTCGTGCCCAGGATACAGCGTTCCATTGAGGGTACTGAGGAAGTGAATGGAATGTATATATATATATATATAAATAGATGTATATTTTAATCTCGGCAACAAAGAAAGTATAGAGTTCTTTCCCACACAAACACACAAACACTCACAGGAGGTCGTCGAAACGCTTTTGGAATAAACGTGAGAGAGAGAGAGAGAGAGAGAGAGAGAGAGAGAGAGAGAGAGAGAGAGAGAGAGAGACTGTCCTCACTATAATATCATTGTTTTTCAATTAATTTCCCTTGTTATCTATATAATGATATCAAATCCCCCCTTGACCTCCAAATAGCCATATTCTTGCTATCTATGTATGGATAACTCCTACCTACTGTAGATAGCAGCCATCCTCCTCTGTTATCCATTTCCCCAGATAACTACCCCCTTAAAATAGCCATCCTACTGTTATCCATACCCCCAAGATATCCCCCTTTAAGATATCGCTGTCTTACCCCCTCCCCAGATTGCCGGGGGTGGGGTGAGGGGAGGGGGGGGGGTCTTAGACGTTTCCCCTCACCCTCCAAACGACTCTACGGCACGAGGGGTTGCTATTAGAGGGGAACTCCTTGTGTCGCCTTAAACTACTAGTACTGTACTTGTGTGGGTTTTTTTTTTATGCTAGTTAGTGGCCCTTTCCCGGTTCCTGCTTTTATCTTCTTTTTCTTTAATCTCTCTCTCTCTCTCTCTCTCCTCCGACTTCCTCTCTTACTCCTCCATCTCCCTCTCTCACTCCTCCATCTCCATCTCCCTGTCCCTCCAATTCCCTATTTACCTCCTTCCTTATTCCCCTCACGGCTATATATTTATTTTTTTGTTGTTGATAAAAAAAAAATATTCCCTTTAGAAAACAGGTAAGAAAATATTTCCCCTCTATAAATTAAAGGATTTTTTTTTTAAACTTTGAATGACAATAATATATAAGTTAGTTGTCGTAGGAGATGGAAATAGTATATATATTTTCTCTTATATGACATGGAAATATATAAAGTGAATATAGTTTCTTATATGAGCTTATATTATTATTGTCCAAAATCCAATGACGTGATGTTATAAGTGGATATATTATTTATTTATATGAGCCTCTCATTATATCGTATCATTGTAATTAAGCATGATATAGGAAATTTTATATAGCAATTCTTTTTTTCATGTCATTAGAAATATTAGTCATTTAGCTACAGTGTTGTATAAAGGAAATTATGTAGGATAAATCTTTGGTGTTCATTGTAATATTTTGTCATTATAAAATATATATATATATTAGTATTTAAAGCTATAAAATAATATATAGCTAATCTTTCATCAATAATTAAAAGTTTTAATAATTTTACTTTCATTAAAAATATGAACAAAATTATACGAGATTATTTATTATTCATGACGATTATTAAATATATTTATAAAGAATATGGATAAAATACAATATTTTCTTTAATATATATCGTAATATTGTTTAAAAAAAATATAAAACAAAACGTAAAATAATACAAAATAAATAAAGACATTTCCTTTTCCCTTTTATCGTTGTGTAATAAAATAAATATTTATTCTCTAAATCAAAATATACGACTTATTTATTTCACCTCTTTCGCAATGTTATTAACTTAATAAGTAAAAATTACTTGAACTCTAGTTTCAAAAATAATGAACAAACTACAATACTCTTTCTTCCATTGTAATAATCCTAATTAAAAAAACACGAGAAAAATACTGAGTTAATCTTTCTCGTTTCATCATAATGTTCTTTAATTGAAAAATATTTCTTATTCTTTCGTTCTCGGGACAATGTCATATAATGTCCTTTATTGATCATGGCTCAGTGATATTGAACTATCCTTTACTTTACGTTCAAACTTTAGGCAAGATCGAGCCCTTAATTTAGGGAAGTTGAGGAGGCACAAGCCCTTCTTTTTTATTAATTTTAGGAAAGCTTAATCTAGATAAGTTTAGGTTGGGGGCAGTTCCCCTTTTGGGGGTTTAGGATACTTTAATTTAGGTATATTTACCAAGCATAGGTGTGTGTGTGTGTGTGTGTGTGTGTGTGTGTGTGTGTGTGTGTGTGTGTGTGTGTGTGTGTGTGTGTGTGTGTGTGTGTGTGTGCGTGCGCTGTATCCCATTTATTAAGTCACCTAAAAATATTACACAAAAATCACTTCAACTCTTAATAAACATCCTAAAAAAAATAAAACTATATAAAATCATGTTAGTCTTCTGGAGATACAGTAGAGATGAAGTGAAAAACTCATGTCACTATTCTACAGGGTCCACCAAAAGTAGTGTAGGTGTATTTTTGACGCACCCTGTAGAAATAAAAGTGTATATTAGTCATTTTTCTGAAGGTACAGCAAAGGCTTATACAAAATCCTTTCCTTTTCGGTTTATTTGCTTCTAACATTACAACATAAAGGACTCAACAGAGGCCTCAGTCTACACATTGACCATAATATAATTTATGTAACCTGGTGATAACGCGTGATGTCTCTGGTGACCGAGGTGACCGATGGGGTAAGCGAAGGTGACAGAGCGGAGAGGTGATCGAAGTCGAGGGTGACCGAGGGTAAGCGAGGGTGACCGAGGGTGTGAGGGTGACCGAGGAAAACAGAGGTGACGAGGTGACCGATGGGTAAGCGGGGTGACGGAGGAGTTTGGAGGTGACGGAGGTGATCGGGGGTGACCGAGGGTGATCGATGACCGAAGTGGCGAAGGGTGACCGAGGGTGTGAGGTGGCCGAGGGTAAGCGAGGTGACCGAGGAAAACGAAAGGGAGGTGACCGAGGTGACTCTCGATGGGTAAGCAGGGTGACGGAGGTGACGGAGGGTGACGGAGGTTTGACGGAGGGGTGACGGAGGGGTGATCGAGGGGTGACCGAGGGGTAAGCGAGGACGACCGAGGGGAAAACGAGAGGTGACCGAGGGATGACCGAGGACTCCTTGTGGGGGAGGGGGAAGGGGAACATGCCAGCCTTTCGACGGCGTAATTTAGGGAAAGTTTAACGAACAAAATCCACCTTTTTTTTTAATTAAGTTTGTGGAAAGCTTAATTTAGTTTATTTTACTACGAGAGAACCACACCTTAGAGCCCCCAATCTTCGTTTTATTTTCCTTCGTCGGGTTCAGAGTGGGTGACCTGGGTGAGTATGTCCGTGCGTTTGTTAGTCCGTGTATGTATGTATGTATGTATGTATGTATGTATGTATGTATGTATGTATGTATGTATGTAGGAGTGCCAGCGTTCGTCCTTGCGTCTATGTTTAGCAGTACTTGACAAAAACATCATAAATGCGGCAGTGAAAAAAAAATAACAATATCCATCAGTCAGGTCAGGATAGGTTAGCGATGAAGGAGTCGGACAGACACACACACACTGACAGACAGACATGCAGATACAAATAGACCAATATAAAAAAAATATGATACTAATTTTTTACCTTAACTTTTTCAAACATATTTCATTTTGAATTACTTGTCTGTATTTTCATCATTTTTTAGTTAATTTCTTTAATCCGTTTTTCATCATTTTTTTTTTACATTTTACATATTAATTTGTGCATTTGCTTATTTTTTTTTTACATATTTTTCCCAAATAATTTTCACGTGCTTTTAAAATAAATTTCCTTAATTACTTATTTTCAGGTTTTCATTTTTTATTATATTTTTGGGGGTATTACATAATTTTTTGTTTCATTTTTTTACGGTTATCTCAACTACAATGGTTTATTATTACGGGTTTCATTAATTTCTACATTTTTCACGGTTTTCTCAATTATCTTATGCACCTTGTTTATTAATTGTGTACCTATTTTTTCTACATTCAATTGTTTATTTCGCTCAAATCACTCAATTAAGTACTATACGGGGATTCGGCCTATGTAAAAAAAATGCATTGTGAATTTCCTCGGTGGCACAACAAACAACAAAAACAAAGTAACAAGAACAACAATTAAAACAACAACAATTCACCGTCATTACCACTAAAAAAATAGTCGGGGAGGGAGGGGCTGTGGGGGAGGGGGGTGTGATGGGTGGGGTGGAGAGGGAGGGGAGGGGAGGGTGGGTGGAGAGGGGTGAGGCGGGGAGGAGGGGAAGGGTGGGAGGAGTGGGGCTGGGAGGGGGTGGGGAGGATGGGGGAAGGGTGTGGGGGAGCGGATGGGGAGGGAGGGGGATACTGTAATTTTAAAACGTATTTCTTTGTTTTTAATATAGAAATCGGTAATTAATAATAAATTTCCTTAACAAACTGCAAAGACATGGAGATAACAGCTAGATATCCGCATCGACGGGTTGAGATATCCACTTGACGGTCATTGATTAGATACACACATTAAAAGCGCCATCCGATTCTCTTCAACTTAATCCACACGCAAAAACATCCACCTCCAAAATAAATCCAGCCGATACATCCACATATCAACATACCTTATAGAACTAGTATATCCACCTAATACAGATAAAGCGCATATCCACCTGACAGCATATCCATCATACATAAGACACAGTATACCCACCACACACACACACACAATATACCCACCTAACATACACAGAATATATCCACCAAACACACACACACACACAGCATATCCATCCACATAAACAGAATATCCACCACACAGACATACGTATAATATACAACATATACACCAGCCAGTGATGTTAATACACTATACAAAGGAACTTACTATTTATACAATTTCGTTTCCCTGAACTTAGTAATCACGTTATAATTGAGCCTTTTAATTGGCCCTGTCTTATGAAGGGGAATTACGTCCGCTCCCATAAAACGGATAAACAACATCAGATGGCGTCTGCGTCTCTCTCTCTCTCTCTCTCTCTCTCTCTCTCTCTCTCTCTCTCTCTCTCTCTCCAAATAAATAATCCTCATTAAAAGCCATCAACACCAGAATCCTCCCCCAACCCCTCACCCACCCACACCCACCCCCTCCACTCACACCCACATCCACCTACGCCCACACACATCCACTCACTCACGCCCACACACACACACACGAAAGACGAGACGTATGTTGACTCAGGTATAGTGTGCACGCGAACGCCTCACCCACAACCCGCTTGAGAGAGGCGTTACGACATACTAAATACAGCACTTAACGTTAAAACCTCACTGTAATGCCGCTGTAAAGCCCTTGTAATACACTGTAGTTAAGCCAGACCTGCAGCAAATTGTACTGTAACCTTGGGTAATAATATGTGCTGTTAATTCAATGTGTTATATGGATTCATGTGACTGTAATCGACGGTGTTACATAATGTTACATAATCTACTACTAACAGTAACTACAGGATATTACAAAAACTATATTATACTACGAAATATTGTTCTGAACTACAAAATGCTATACTTTACCACAATATTCTATACTGTTAAAAAATTCTACATTACAAAATACTATGAAATTATACAATATTCCTTCAAAAATCCTATACTTTCACTACATAATACTGTATCACACTGAAGACTATCACCAAAATATTCCCCCCAACACTCCTTTTTAAACTAGGTAGTAACTCATCAACACATTTTACACGGACGAATATAAAAACGCCTTCATACACCTTTAACATGACAGGTACGGTACTTTGAAACACCTTCTGGTATGCAAATTAACTCTCAACAAAGAAGACACCAGGAGTTGACACTTTTTTTTTATGCTGTGAGTTATTTTGAGTGGCACCATCTTGGCACCCACATCACCCATCCATTGGCACCATATGGCACCCGGTCATCCATCTATAGGCATCTTAGTGGCGTCGGCACCCATCTATAGGCGTCTTTATGGCACCCTATTAACCGTACATAGGTTATTTATCCAAAAGCAACACACACACACACACACACACACACACACACACACACACACACACACACACACACACACACACACACACACACACACACACACACACACACACACACACACACACACACACACACACACACACACACACACACACAGCTATGATGAACAGTGTCTAGGTATTTACCTGGGTTTAACAGGTAAAAAAATACGTAAACATTGTCCCTTAATGTATTAATTAGAACTAAATCAACGAAGTGATTTTAGGTACGTTTATCAATTTAATTAATTTAACACAAGCACTTTTTAATAAGCTGACTAATTAACTAACACGCACCTGCACTTATGATGGTCATTTAAAATAATTAACACAAATATTTTTAAGTACGATGATTAGTAAAGGTAAATTAACACACGCACTTTTAAGTATAGTAATTAATTTATGTAAATTAACAAAAAATAACGCTTTTAAGTATGGTAATTAATGGACGCCAAAGCACTTTTCAGTACAGCAGTTAATGAATACAAATAAACACGACCACTTTTATGTATGGTAATTAATGAAAGTAAATTAACATAAGAACTTTTAAGCAAGCGGGTTAATGGAGGTAAATTAACACAGGTACCTTAAGGTATGTGGATTAATTAGAATGAATTAGGAGAGGGTAAAAGTTCCGCCGCCGCCCACCACTGTACAAACACCCCGGGTGGAACAAAGACCCCTGAAGGCCCGCTGCTGTCAGTACACGCATCAAAGGGAATAACTTAGTACAGGTATAATCTACTGCAGGTGCTTCTTCTTCCCTCCGCCCACTCCCGCCCTCCACCCGCGGTAATTAGGTCTGATGTACTTCTCTACTGTCACTTCCGTCCACCACCACCGCGCTCCAAAAATCCGCCATACACCTCCACAACTCACCACTAACTCTCTAATCCTACAGCCCACCACCACTACTACTACTACTTTTCCAACCCACCAGCCCACCACCATTACCTTTTCAACCCACCACCACTACCTTTCCAACCCACCACCACCACTAGCTTCACAACCCTACAGGCCCATCACCACTACCTCTCCAACCCACCACCGCAACTCACTACTATCTCTCCAACCCACCACCACAACCCACCTCCATAACCCACCCTCGTTACCCTAGGGAGAGGAGGTGTGATGAGGTTGTTTACAGTGTTCTGGTGGGCTTAAGGTCGACGCCCTGATCAAAGACTTAGACTGATATTTGCCGCTAGTTAGGCAGGGGCGCTGGGGAGGGTGTGTGGGTGGGGGGTGTGTGGATGGATGGGTGGGTTGGGTGTGGGTGTGGGAGGGTGTGTGGGGTGGGGGTGGATTTGGCGATATTCCGGAATCTTAGACAACAAAACACACACATATTGTCTATCTGTCAACCTTTATATATCAACAACACGAAACACACGTCACAACAGGTCAAATAACAGGTCAAGTCACAGGTCAAGTCATAACAGGTCAGGGAGGGAAGGTGGGGTGGTGGGGGGTGGAAAGGCAGGTCGGTAAAGGTCACCCACACAGGTCAACTAATTCCACCACTAGCAATCACGTCCCTCCTCTCTGACCGGCCTCACCACTAGCAATCACGTCCCTCCTCTCTGACCGGCCTCACCAACTTGTTCTCCCTGGGGGGCTCTTCCTCATACTGCTCCTCCCTTCCTCATGATCTTCCTCCCTTCCTCATGATCTTCCTCACTTCCTCATGATCTTCCACACTTCCTCATGATCTTCCTTCCCTCTTCATGATCATCCTCCCTTCCTCACGATCTTCCTCCCTTCCTCATGATCTTCCTCCCTTCCTCATTCTCCTCGTACCCCTCCTCTCTCCCTTCCTTTCATATGATCTTCCTCCTTTCCTCATCCTTTTCACGCCCCTCCTTCCAGTCTTCCTCACCCTCCTCATGACCCACTATCACATCCATCAAAACCACACCCACCCATATATCCACCTACCCCATAACAACCATCCCTACATTCACCCATACATCTACAACCACCCCTACATCAACCCACGCCTCTACAACCACTTACGCAACCACAATCACCCCACATCCACCCACACCAAAACAACCACTTGCCCCATCCACCAACAACCATTCAACTAAACGATCATGACATATTGGCACTCATTACGGTTAGCGCAACTCAACACTCGTCACGGTGCACTGAGTTAACCACCCAACCACAACCACCAATCTATACCAGAAATTCATTGTTTAGCTACAAATGGGGGATAGTTATTATAACCCAGACTAACGACCAGACCACGAACCTAACTTAACCGACTTACTTTACCTTAACTTAACTTAACCTAACCAGATCAGAAACCTAACTGAACCGAAACCAAGCTAGTCTAACTTACTTTACCCGAACTTAACCTAACCTAAACTAATTTAATGTACGCCTCACCTATCTTAATTTAAGCTATGCCTAACCTAACCTAACTGAACCGAAATCAAACTAGTCTCTTTACTTGAACTTAACCTAACCTATCCCTCACCTAGAGAAACGTAACTTAATGTACACCTCACTTAACGTAACTTAAGCTATACCTTACCTAACCTAACCAAACTTAATCTACCCCTCCCCAACCTAACTTATTTAATATTATCATCTACGTATTTATGGCTGAGAGAGAGAGAGAGAGAGAGAGAGAGAGAGACTTAACTAAGGAGAGGACGCACTTAAGTTAATTCCTTCTCCCTCACTAGAGTGGAAGACGCCGGAGCCACCACATAGTTTACCCTCTACAGCAGCTTGTGTTACCTGGCATGTTTTACCTGTTGTATGTACCTGACGTGTTACCTGCTGTGTTACCTGGCGTGTTACCTGTTGTATGTACCTGACGTGTTACCTGCCTTGTTACCTGGCGTGTGTTACTTTACGTGCAATACCTGGCAATGGGATGTGTTACTGGCGTGTGTTACCTGTTACGTGTACCTGAGTTGTGTTACCTGAGTTGTGTTACCTGTTATGTGTACCTGAGTTGTGTTACCTGGCGTCGAGATCTGAAACTCCTCCTACGTCCTTATGTCTTCACCCTCTTTGACCCCTCTACCACCCCAACCACTATACCCATCCTCACCCCTCCCCTTAAATCCTCGACCCCCACCACCACGACCCCTCAACCCCTTCTCCTAACCCCACCACAACCCTTACTCACCCCCATGACCCCAACACTTGATGGGGAAGAGGGAAGGTAGGAGGGAGGGGGGGAGGGAAGGAGGGTAGGAGGGAGGGGGGGAGGGAAGGAGGGAAGGAGGGAGGGAAGGAAGGCGGGAGTCACCAATGCCTAATATCAGGCTGTCGACGGTATAGGCAAGAAGCCTCCCTGTCCTCACCTTACCATCCACAAGGGTCACACCACCACCCCTTCACCACGCTGTTATAACCCTTCAGATCCGGCCGTGGGATAGAACTCTCTTGGCCTCGTGTTGTCATTACGGGCTTTCAGGTGCTGCCTAGAGTTTAATTACTCCAGCAGCTTCAAGGAGGTGATTACTGAGGATGACCTGCGATGACGGACCCATAACACGTCTTGGACAAGTTCCTCACGGTTGAACGGACATGGTGTGGTAAAGTCACCATAACATGATGTAAGAACTTCTCGTTACACTTGTCCTTCGTTATAAAGTGTTGTGGGAGGAGTGTTTGGTAACGTGGCTCTGATTCCATACCAAGGGGTTGGGTTACGTAACGTAGTAGAGTCGTAACAGAGAGTTGTAACAGAGTGAGTCAAAACACGCACGCACGCACGCACACATACAAATAACGAGACTCCGTTAAATGAAGCGAGTGATCGTTATATGGAGGTCTTAGGTTTGTGAAATTGGTAGATATTATTGGTGGTTGTTACTCCCCTACGGCTGGGGAGTTAACTGGGTGATGGTGGTGGTAATGGTGAGGTGATGATGGTGGTGGTGAAGCTATGGTGACGGTGGTAATGGTGGTGGTGGTGATAGGTAGCTGGTAATGGTAGGGAATTATTAATAGAAATAGTGGTAGCGGCAGGGATTTAGTAGGAATGGTCGTAGTGTTTTGATGGTGGCAGTGGTGGCGGTAGTTGTGGTGGTAGTGATGGTGGTAATGATGGTGGTAGGAATGGTGGTAGGAATGGTGATGGTAGGAATGGTGGTAGTAGGAATGGTGGTAGTAGTGATGGTGGTAGGAATGGTAGTAGTAGTAGTGGTGGTGGTGGGAAGGAAAGAGGGTGAAGGCAGGTGGAAACGACGTGTATTTACATAATCGTGTTAATTAGTGTGGTCGGAGCACCTTACTCACCCTACAGTGTCGCCCCCTTACATGGGAGTGTCGTCGGGGCTCTTGTTATCTCCCGCTGCTGATATTGTCATGATGATGTTGCTATTATATGATGATGATGATGATGATGATGTTATATGATGATGATGATGTAATCTACTGTTGCTATTATATGTTGTTGCTGTTATCTGATGTTGCTAGTATATGCTTTTGCCGTTATATGATGATGTTGTAATCTACTGTTGTTATTCTGTACTGTTGGTTTTATATGTTGTTGCTGTTGCTATTATGTACTATTGCTATTATCTGCTGTTGCTAGTGCATGCTTTTGCTGTTATATGATGTTTCAGTTATGTACTATTACCTGTCGTTATTACAAGGTGTTGGTGTCATGTAATGTTGCTGTTATATGCTGCCCACTGATGCTATTGTAAACTACCACTTGCTGTTGCTGTGCCATGCTGTTTACCGTCGTTTCCTACCAACTGGTGCTGTTCCACAAAGCTACAGCCCCTCTAAACTCACAGCTGCTGTTAATGTACGGTGTCTTGGCCTCTGTGCAGCTTCTCAGGGCTGCTATGGAGTGTAAGAGACAACCACCACCCATTCTCCCACCCATTCTGCCACCCACCACCCACTCTTACACCTATCAGGCAGTTCACCATCTATTCTGCCGCCCACCACCCCACTCTTACACCTATCATGCAACCCACTATCTATTCTGCCACCCACCACCCACCCGTGCTGCCGTCCACCTCCCTTTGCCCACCCATCTATCCTGCCGTCCATCTCCAACCCATTCTACCACCCACTAACTACTCTTCCACCACCCATCATACCGCCCACTATCTACCTTTAACCTATCCTGCCACCGACTATCTACCTTTAACCTATCCTGCCGCCGACTATCTAACCCCACTCATCCTGCCGCCCACACTCCACCACCAACCCATGATGTCCGCCCTCCCGCCCATCTTGCCACCCACCCCTGGCCCCTCCATCCTCCTAATCGTCCGCGTCATTACAGCATTAAGGTTTAATTACTGCGTCATATCATATTGAGGATGTGGAGTGAGGATGGAGGATTAGATGGTGTGGAGGCAGAGGATGGAGGATTAGATGGTGTGGAGGCAGAGGATGGAGGATTAGATGGTGTGGAGGCAGAGGATGGAGGAATATATGGTGTAGAGGCGTAAGGAGGAGGATAAAAGTGTGTGGAGGTGTAGGATGGGAGATGGGAGAGGAAATAGGTAAGAGGGATGACTGAGGGAAGGGAATTGGTGGAGGATGACCCATGTCCACCCCATCACCCTTCCCCCTCCCTCAACAACATTCCTTTATCGCTCCCCATCACCCCTTCCCCAACAACGCCTTCCCCTTATCCTTCCACCAAAGCCCCCGCACCCCAAGTCAAGAGGAGGGGGGTGGGGAGGGGTGGGGGTGACAACTTGAGCCTGGGATCGCCCCCCCCCCACCACCTGGAAGCGCTGGCTGGGCCCAATCCCCAATAATTGGCGTGGCAGTGTAATGACAGCGTCCTCCTCCTCCTCCTCTTCTTCTCTCCTCTCCTATTCTTCTTCTTCTCTCTCCTCCTCCTCCTCCTCTACTCTAGCCCGATCCTCATCCTTGCTTCTGTCACCAGAGCAACTTTCCCTGGTCACACTACAACCACTCAGACTTATCTCACCCTAGTTATATTCACCCTACCCACCCTAAGTCTATATTCACCCTACCAACACTAGCCGCCATCATCCTTGTTATAATCACCCTGGTTACAATCATCGTCTCCCTAGATACCCTGGCTTACCTCCCTCCTCCCTATGTGGCCACTTAATTCACCCTATATGGCCACTTACCTCCCTCCTCCCCATATGGCCACTAACCACCTCCTCCATACATGGCCACTAACCACCTCCTCCACATGTGGCTACTAACCACCTCCATACATGGCCAATAACCACCTCCTCCATACATGGCCACTAACCACCTCCAAACATGGCCACTAACCACCTCCTCCAAACATGGCCACTAACCACCTCCTCCCTATATGGCCACTTTCACCACCTCCATACATGACCACTTACTTTCCTCCCCATATGGCCACTAACCACCTCCTCCATACATGGCCACAACCACCTCCCTCCATACGTGGCCACCAACCACCTCCATACATGGCCAATAACCACCTCCCTCCATACATGGCCACTAACCACCTCCTCCAAACATGGCCACTAACCACCTCCCCTCCAAACATGGCCACTAACCACCTCCTCCAAACATGGCCAATAACCACCTCCTCCATACATGGCCACTAACCACCTCCTCCAAACATGGCCACTAACCACCTCCTCCAAACATGGCCACTAACCACCTCCTCCCTATATGGCCACTACCTCCTCAATCTCTACATGACCAACAACACCTCCCTCCCTTATATGGTTACCAATTCTCTGAGAGGCCACTAATCCCCCCTCTCTTATATGGTCAATTAATCCCTCCCCTCTATGGCCAATTACCCCCTCCCCACTTTAAGCCAGATTTTCCCTAACCAGCAGTCACAGTGCACAGGAGAGGAGATAAGACCACATAAGGCTGGCTCGAGGATGTACACACACACACACACACACACACACACACACACACACACACACACACACACACACACACACACACACACACACACACACACACACACACACACACACACACACACACAGGTACGAAATGTTGAAATGTAAAAGGGAGAAGGTCAGTATTTTCCAGGTCAGAAGGGGAGGTCAGGTGCTTGAGCTCCCTGGAGGGTGAGTCTGACCTTGACTGAGAATGACGTGAATAAAATAACATGTAAACAATAATATATCAGATGTAGGGTCTCTCTCTCTCAAGGCGAACAAACAATGTAAACAGGATTTTAGGGGGTACAGAAAACAAGGATGAATGACACGAAAACAATGTAAAAAAAATTTTGGTCGTGCAGCAAACAATAATGAAACGCAAACAATGAACCCGACCTACTGTAGAATAAGCTATACAAACAATGGCCCACACTAAATTATGCTCTACAAACAATGGCCGACACATACAATAAGCTAAACAAACAATGGCCCACACCTACACTATGCCATGCAAACAATAATTCAGCCTAAAATCAACTGTAAACAGGCAGAAAAAATACAAACAATGGCCCAAACTTATAGACCTGAGGCAAATTCGGGGTTAAAGTGTGTAGCATGACCCATATATATATATATATATATCCCTAATATGACCTGGAAATATTCAGGTAAGTAGTAAGAGTAAAAATAAAGTGTAAACATGAGATGGGTAAACAACCACTAAGTCATAATATTATATGTAAACAGAACAAAGATATGACATACAAACACCCACCAAACGTAAAACTAGATGTAAACAGGGGGGATGACTAGGTGCAAACAAGAGAAATATTAAACATACAAACAACCACCAAGTGTAAAATTCGGCGCAAACAAGAAACCAATGACACAGAAACAGCCACCCAGGCCTTAAACTAAGTGCAAACAGGGGAAAAATCACATGTAAACAATGATCCGACCGCTGTGTGTGTGGGGGGATGTGGGGGATGTTGGGGGATGTGTGGGTGGGGGATGTGGGGATGTGTATGTGTGTGTGTGTGTGCGCCTCCCAAAGAATTATTAGCGAGTTATCGATGATGTGGAGGAAGTGGAGTGATGGTAATGGTGAACAAACAGATCCTTGGCCTGTCTACACAAACAATCAGAGAGTCAACACAGCCTACCTGAAGGTCCGTGAGGGCGGGATGAAGTGGGTAGGTGGGGGGTGGAGAGGGTTGGGGACGTAGAGAGGATGGGGAGAAGGAAGAATTAGGGAGAGGGTAGAGGATGGAGAGAGAGGATGAAGTGTGTCAGGAGGTGGAATGGTGGGGAGGTGGAACGGGGTGGGGAGGGTGGAACGGGGAAGGCTGGAGCGAAGTGGATGGGTGAAGAAGATGGGGAGGGTGGAAAAGGATGGAGGAAAGGATGTGTGAGGGAGGAGGTATGGTGGGAAAAGAAGGTGGATGGAAGGACGAGGGGGAAGAAGAGAGAGAGAGAGAGAGAGAGAGAGAGAGAGAGAGAGAGAGAGAGATTTTCAACAAATATTTTAACTATTACTCAAAGAAAATCACCCATCCCAAGAATAAAATCAATTCGAAAAACAAAAAACGGAACAATAAACAAAAAAGTATAAGTAAAATAACATATCTCCCGACACATCTAAATCCTGTAAAAAATTGCCAAGAGAGCATCAAAAGAAGGGGATCTGACGCCCCCATTGAGCCAATATAGAGGATCGGACCCTACTAGCCACCCTCCTGAATCCTCTTCAGGCAAGTCACGCCTCGCTCATCCCCGCCGCCCCGATGCTCCCTCAACGCCGCTCCCAGACCCGCCTCTCATAAGTTTTAATTTCATATTTTTTCTTCTTTGGGGCCAGTTGGGGTCGACCTGAAGAGCCTAATTTAGGTGACAATTGATGGCCCTCGAGTGTGTGACTGTGTGGGGTTGGTTGCGCCCTTTGTTAGTGTTTTTTTAATATATTTCTCTGTCGTCATTCTTTTGTTTTTTGTTTGATTGCTGTAGAGGAATTATCAATGTCTGTTTTTGTAGTGTTTATATTATTTGTCGTAATTTATTTGTTTTTGTCGTAAAGAATAAATATTGTTACTTTTTTGTAATTTTTATTTGTTTGGTGGAAATCTTGTTTTATTCGTCGTAAGGAAATAACAGTGTAGAAGTTTTTTTTTGTGCTTTTATTTTCTACTATCGTTTATTATTTATCTTTTAGTATAATTATTTTAGTGTTTGTCTTACTGTTTTATTATCGCTATTCTCTTATGACTACTTTTCTTGTTTCTCGTTTTTATCCTGGTGTTTATAGTTCTCTGTAAAGGAATGAATCAATGTTTATGTTTTTTTTATTGTTATTTGTTGACGTTTGTGTTGTTGTTATTGCTCTTAGGGTATTATATTGTTTTTGTACTGGTTATTGTTGTTATTGTTGTTATTGTTGTTGTTGTTGTTGTTAGGTCCTGCTAATGGTGACTGAATAGTACGATTACAAAAACATCCTCTATCTATCTATATATATATCTATCTTTCTATCTATCTATCTATCTATCTGTGTGAGGAAGGGAAGGGGAGGAAGGGGAGTAAAATTATGCCACTGGTTCACACTGTCTCCTTATCCCATCCCCCTCCTCCTCCTCCTCTTTCCTTTACTATCCTCTCCTCTCCATTCCTTTTCTCTCTTCCCATCCGTTTAACATGTCCCTCCTCTCTTTAACCATCCCCGCCTCACCCCACCCTACCCCTACCCCCGTCCATCTGACCACCCCTACACCTCCCTCGTGACCAACCCATTCCCTCCCCCCCTCCCAACCCCCTTTCCTGCCCCCCCCTTTCTGCCTCAGTCGACCTGGAAGTGATGCCTCATGTTTTTGCTCTCCCCCTTCCCCAATATTTATTATCCTTGTATGTGGCCTTAAAGGTATTATTTAAACCGCTCCTGTATAATAGAAGAGTCCGAGGAAGGAGGGAGGGGAAAATGAGGAAAAACGAGGAAATAAGGATAAAAATAAGAGAATGAGATAAATAAGGAAATAAGGATAAATGAGTGAGGAGAAATACGAAAATAAGGATAAAATGAGTGAGGAAAAATATACGAAAATAAGGATAAAATGAGATACACTGAGGAAATATAAGAAAATAAGGATAAAATGAATGAGGAGAAATACGAAAATAAGGATAAAATGAGTGAGGAAAAATATACGAAAATAAGGATAAAATGAGATACACTGAGGAAATATAAGAAAATATGGATAAAATGAGATAGAATGAAGAAAATGAGGAAATAAGGATAAAAATAAGAGTGAGACAAATATGAAAATAAGGATAAAATGAGATAGAATGAGGGAAATACTATGGATAAAATGAAAAAAAAATAGTTAAAAGAAAGATTGAATTTAGGACAAATACAAAATAAGGGGAAAAGATGTAAATAACTAAAGAAGGAAACAAAATAAACTATAGAAAATATGGAGAAACAATAAAAATAAGAAACATAAAATAACGATACGAAAGAAAAATAAAAGGTAACGTATAAGAGGAATAAAATAAACTAAAAATATTTACACACATTAAGCATCTCCAATCAAGCTCCACTTATTATATATTTAATTTAATTATTTTTATTAATAAAGAATAAATTAAATCCTACATATCATATCAAAAGTCCTTCAAATAAAATATTTAGTATTATTTTACTTTAGGGAATAATTGAATAAAAATTAAATAAAAAATCCAACAAAAATCTATATTGAATTTTTCTTTATTTCACGATAATGAAAAACAAAATAGATACAACACAATTAAAATTTTTCATATTACATATTGTCACTTACATTACGGAACATGATACTATGACATTAACAAAAAATCTTATATTTCTTTTACGATAATACAAAAAAAAATAAGTATAGAAAGTAAAAAAAAGATTAAAATAAACACAAAAATCGGCCTTTAAAAATATTTCTACCCATTTAATTTTGTATTTTCGAGTAATAAAATATCAACATCAAAGGCTGCGTCCAAAATTAAACGACTAAGCACAAAATTTACTTCAGAAACTCTTGTAGAAAATATATATTGTAAATGTCAGTCTGATCTGGTGCTGAAAATCGTCAATAAAATATTAATGTAGGAAGAAAAGGTCGACGATTAATTAACCTATCGGTGGGGGCTGGGAGAGGGGTTGAGAGGAGAGGGGCTGTGGGAGAGGGGCTGGAGAGGGCTGGTGTGAAGAGTTGGAGGGGGCTGGAGGGACAGGGGTAGAAGAGGGGCTGAGGTCAGAGGGCTGGGGAGGAGAGGTTAGAGAGGGGCTGGGGAGTGAGAGGTTAGAGAGGGGGCTGGGTGAGTGAGTAGAGAGGGGCTGGGGGAGTGAGAGGTTAGAGAGGGGGCTGGAATGAGGAGTTGGAGAGGGGCTGGAGGAACAGGGGTAGAAGAGGGCTGGGGATGAGGTATTGGAGAGGGAGTGGTTTAGAGAACATATATTAAGATTCTGAACATGAATCGGTGGGTTAAGATTAATTCTCAAACGGTAAGCCTAACGCCCTTATAAGACAAAAACACTCGGAATTGAAATTTAATGCGTCTAACTACTTAAGGACATCCAGAATAACACACAAACACCAAAAAGTGACCTTGAAAAACCATAGACAGAAAGTAATTAGCGTAGCAATGGTAATTAAAATCATTGAGATATCATTTGGTCAAGTAATTATACAGATATCCAATTGCGGGAGTGATTTGGGGAAGGGGTTGGAGGAAGGGGAAGAGGATAGAGAGGAAGGGGAAGAGGATGGAGAGGGAAGGGGAAGAGGATGGAGAGGAAGGGGGAAGAGGATGGAGAGGAAGGGGAAGAGGATGGAGGAGGAAGGGGAAGAGGATGGAGAGGAAGGAATTTTATGGGGAAGGGGTGAAACTCTTACACACACACACACACACACACACACACACACACACACACACACACACACACACACACACACCGTAAAAAAAGGACCAGAATTCGATTTCAATACCTGCTGATTACGGCAAAAGTCACTTACATGCGACTTTAGCCTCTATATCCCTTAAGACATAAGGCTCGAACTACTATTTCAGCTACCATCCTTCAGCAGAGTCTTTAGTGATAAGGTAAAAATAGATCTTATGCCTCAAGTCGTTGTAGTCCAAAATTGCAAATAAAAGGGTCATTTAATGTCTTCGCGAGTAAGATAAACGACCCTTATGGAAGTAGTTCTTCCGGTCCAAAATGGCGCGGAGACGAAATACTTTAAGTGGTCTTCGGAAGTTATGGTTCAAAATAAACCTTATGCCTCCTGACAATACGTTTCAAAATAGAACATAAGAGATATATCTAAGTCAGACCTCAACACGAAAATAAAATTGGCCCTTATGTCATCTGATCATGAATTCTAAAATAGCATAAGTGAGTGTGAGGATGGTGTGGTTGGTTGAGGATGGTGTGGTTGGTTGAGGATGGTGTGGTTGGTTGAGGATGATATGGTTGAGGGTGGTTGAGTGAGTGGGTGGCTGGGAGAGTGGGTGGTGGAAAGGCAGGTGGGTGAGAGGGTAGGGGGGTGGTTATATTACCGTGCGAGGCGTCAACCCGGCCAATGAATACTGATGATGACCGCTCGACTCCTGGTCAGTCCACCCACCACCATCACTACCACCATCAGTACCACCATCAGTACCACCATCCAGTACTACCACCACCACCACCACCACCACTACTATTAACATTTCAACCACCACAACTTTTACTAAACATGTCCACAGTATATACAGCACATACATAGTGTCAACAATACAACCTTGGTATACAATTTCAACCGCTAAAAAATAGGAAATTATATCCATTTTTTTTCCTATTTTGAAAAATTACGTAACATTGAAAAAAAATTCCTCCCTTTTTTAACTATTTCGATTCGTTCAGGATAATTTTTAATATTCCTTCGTGTAATTCCGTTAATATTGTGTTTCACCTTCCTAAAATTATCGTTCGGGTATTTTATTGACATTAATTTATAGGCGACAGTTAAAGAAGGTTTCTCAGTCCCGTAGAGTTGCTTTTCCTTTTAGTGAAGAGGAGGATGGGAATATTGAGTAGTAGGGAAGAGGAGAGGGAGGAAGGGGGGAAAATGGAGTAGTAAGAAATGGGAAGGGGTAGCAAGAGGTAAGATAAATGGAGGAAAGGGAATTGGTGCAGGTGGTGGTGGAAGTGATGATGATGGTGGAAGAGGGAGGAAAAAGAAATAAAGTGAAGGTGGTGAAGGAGGAGGAGGCGTTGGAGGTGATAAAGGGTGGAAGGAAAGAGAGAGAGAAGTCGGGCAAGGAGGACCTCTCATCTCACCCTCTCCCCCTTTGCCAATTAAGGAGGTCTTGATAAACTCACCTCATTAGCTTATTGACTTGACTGATACAGATTATATACAAGAGTTTCTATTCAACGAAAGTCATCTTCTGCGAGAGATTCTGATGGTGTGTGTGTGTGTTGGTCTGTGAGGGATGTATGGTAGTATTGGTCTAATGGTCTGGTATATTAGGTCTTTTTGTGGTGTTTAAGTGCAGACCAGAGTGAGCTAAGGGACTGCACACTGATAGTCTTGTTGTAAAGAAACGAGGCTATTATTGTTTTTGTGGTTGTTGTGGCTGTTGTTGTTCTTGTGGTTGTTGTGGCTGTTGTTGTTTTTGTGGTTGTTTTTGTTGTTGCTTTTGTTGTTGTTGCTTTTGTTGTTGTGGCTGTTGTTGTTGTTGTTGTTGTTGTTGTTGTGGCTGTTGTTGTTTTTGTTGTTGCTTTTGTTGTTGTTTTGGCGTTTGTTGTTGTAGTTTTTGTTGTTGTTGTTGTTGTTGTTGTTGTTGTAATTGTTGTTGTGGTTGTTAGGCATGGAAACATAAGTACAGACGGGTGAAGGAATTAAAACAAAGACACGCTGACACCAACCCTCGGTCATTTCTCACGATCAATCTTAATTCGTCTCGGATTCTGTCGGACTGTCGGGACCTGCGTTATTGTACTTCCGGGTATGGTGCTATGATCATGGTGGCGAGGGGTTGTGGTGGTGATTGTGGTAGCAGGTATGGTGGGCTGTAGATGGTTGGATGTGTTGGGTCCCTGAAGAGACCATAGGACCCCTCTAAGCTCATAGGGACCCTCAAAACACCAAGGGACCCCCCAGAGACCATAAGACACCATAGGGTATATCACAGACCATAGGGGCCCCTCATAAGACACCATATGGCCCCCCTCACAGACCACAGGACCCTTAAGAGACTATATGGGCCCGACCCTCACAGACCATGGGGCCCTCATAAGAGACCATAAAAGGGCCCCCAGGGTCTCGTCGTACCATAGAGGCTAGTGACCCTCGCACGTCTTCTGAAGGAGGTCATTTTGAACCATCCGAGGTGGTCATGAATATTCTGAGGGGAGGCTGACGGGGGAGAGAGGGGAGGCTGACAGGGGGAGAGAGGGGGGGAGGCTGAGGGGAGAAAGGGGAGGTTGAGGGGAGACCAGGCTGGGGGGGGGAGGCACAATGGGAAGACTGAGGGGTGATGAGGAGGGTGAGGAAGGGGGTGAGGGGAGGCTGGGGGGTAGTGGGAGGGTGAGAAGGGGAGGCTAAGGAGAGAAGGGAGGCTAATGGGAAGGGAAAAGGAGAGAAAGGAGGCTGACTGAGGGGAGGAGGGGAGATTGGGGGAAGGAGAGAGGGGAGGCTAAAGCAAAATTTAAGGAAGGAGGAGAGTAGAGAAGAGAGGGAAATATGTGGGGAGGAGTGAGAAGTAAGGTTGAGAGGATATGGGAGAAGAGGCTGAGGGGGAAAAAAAGAGGGAAGGCAGAGATAACAGAAGCTTGGGAAGAGATTTTGGAGGGAGGGAGTGAAGGAGGGAAAATTAAGAGAATTTAAATATTCTGCCTCTCTATTCCCCTCACGTCCACCTTTATTAGGGAGGGAGAGAGACACATCTCAATCACTGATAATGGCGCCAAGATAAGAGGCACTAAAGTCGTCTTAATGGTGTTGGTCAAGTCCTATAATGTTCATCATTCTCGAGTGCCATTAAATTCTTATTGTTTTGGGTTTGAGCGTCATTCAACTCTTAATGGCGCTGGGTCAAGTGCCACTATATTCCTTTTGGATTGCGTCATGCGCCACTAAATTCTTCTTGGGGTGGATTATTAGGTTAGGCTAGATTAGGTTCAGAACCGATATTTGTATTTTCGTGTTGTGTTGAACATAACTAAACTCTTAATGGTGCAAGAACAACAGCTAATACTCTTAATTCTGTTGCATCAAGCGCCACTAAAATCTCATAAAACGCCATTAAACTCAACTTATTGGCGTTGCATCAGGCGTTACTGCACCTACGCATTGCAGTTAATAATCTACTCTAGTTGTTGACTAAAGTGGCATTAAATCCATCTCCTCTAAGCCATGATGGCGTTAGGATAGACGCCACAAATGTAACCTTAATGCCACTGAAAATTATATATCACAATACATAATGGCGTCGATTACACTAAAAACGTCGATTATAGGTCACGTTGGCGCTGATTTGACCCTTAATGACCCTTAATGATACTGGGTCAATTTGTTTGTACCCTTGACCCTTTTTTTAAATTGTCAGACTTGGTCAATAAATGGGAGGGGTATGAATGGGTAGGTTAGGTTAGGGTAGGGTAGAAAAGGGTAGGGTTAGGTTAAGTTAACGTTACTTTGGCTAGCATTCAGGTGAAAACACACACACACACACACACACACACACACACACACACACACACACACACACACACACACACCAAGATTTCCCTTCCGTCCCATGAGAAAATATTCCATCTGTCAAGTCAGGAAAAGGAATACTAGTGAAAGAAACAGGCAATAATTCCCTCTCAGGCGAAAAACATCCATCAGTCAAGTACGTAGAGACGAGAGTTGGACTGAGTACACACAGCCAAAAAAGATGGAGAGAGAGAGAGAGAGAGAGAGAGAGAGAGAGAGAGAGAGAGAGAGAGAGAGAGAGAGAGAGAGAGAGAGAGGAGAGAGAGAGGAACTGGGAAAGGGGGAGGAGAAAGGGAGGAGGGGAGGTAGAGAAGAACAGTGAGAGGGGAAAGAGGAGAGAGAGAGATATGGAGAAGATGAAGGAAAGGAAGAGGGAGAGAAAGAGACGACGATGACTAGAGAAGCAAGAAGCGGCAGGTAACAACCACTTGTAAATTAAAAGTCAGGAAAAAAGACGAAGACAGATGAAGTCTTCCACGGTACAAGGAGGGGAGGAGGAAGAGGGGAGGAGGAAGAGGAGGAGGAGGAAGTACAGAAGGAGGGTGAGGAGGAGGGACAGGAAGAGGAGGAGGAGGTGGAAAAAGATGAGGCAGTAAGAGTGAAGCAAGGGGTAGGAGGAGGTGGAAGAGGAGAAAGTGGAAGAGGGGGAGGAGGAAGTAAAGGTGGAGCTGGGGACGAGGGAGAGGAGGTAGAGGAAAAGTAGGAGACAGGAAAAGCAATACGTTCTCACACCACCAATAAGAACTCACACACACGTTCTCGCACCACCAATAGGAGAGGAAGAGAATCAAACTGAAGAACCTTTTGAGAATCAGGACTACCAGACGCACCTTTCCCCTCAGGTGCTGCCTGCTAATTAACCCAGACTTACTTCTTTTTTTCCTTCATCTTTTCCTAGAACCGCAGTGGAGAGTAGCAGGGGAGGGACAAGGGGTAGGGAATTTCTAAAGTGATTGGGAGGAGGGAGGAGGGAGGGTTGAGGTTGAGGAGGTAGAGAGGTATAGATGATGTGGGAGGGTGGGGAAGGGAAAAAGGAAGGAAGTGAGGAAAGGTCTAGAGAATGGGGAAAGGTGGGAGGAGAGAGGAAGAGGAGTGGGAGAGTGAAGAAGTTAAGGGGGGGTACAGAGGAGTGAGGAAAAGTGAGGAGAAGTGAGGAGGTGGGAGGAGGGAGGAAGATGAGGGAGAGGAGGGAGAGGAGAGGAGGGAGAGGAGGAGTATCGCCCTGGAGGTCACTAATAAATACTGCTCCTTTAACAACTGCGTGACTAGTGGAGGGTCACCCCGTCACACACACGAACAAATATACCAATAAACATAAAAATAAATAAAAACAAATAAGCAAATAATCACACAAATAATAAACAAACAAACAAACATGGTTGACAACAGAACCAAACAGAAGACGTGAACAAAAACAAAACAGGACCAAGTGC
Organism: Homarus americanus; assembly: GCF_018991925.1. Taxonomy (NCBI): domain Eukaryota; kingdom Metazoa; phylum Arthropoda; class Malacostraca; order Decapoda; family Nephropidae; genus Homarus; species Homarus americanus. Next base: position 11,066,304 of record NW_024722158.1, read on the forward strand.
CTAAAGTGTTAAAACAAAATAGAAAACAAAATTAAAAGATTAAAACACGAGAGAAAAAATAGAAAAACCAAAGTAAACAAACAACCATTTTCAAATAAAATAAACACGACCAAACAGAATAAAACAAAAACAAGAAAAAAACATGACAACAAAAATAGAACTGAACAGGAGACGAGTTGTTGTTGTTGTTGTTGTTGTCATGGTTGAACCCGACGTGGAAATGTTTTAAATGGAATTTTGTTGAAGCGACGAGTGGTGTGTGTGTGTGTGTGTGTGTGTGTGTGTGTGTGTGTGTGTGTGTGTGTGTGTGTGTGTGTGTGAATGGAAAAGTATTGTGTTGTTGTTGTTCTTGTTGGGAATGAACGAAACACAAGTTGACTCCACCCACCAACCTCCACCGAACGATGGGAATAGGTAAGGTTGGTTGGGCGGGTAGGTGCTGATGTTTGAAGTAGTTGATGGGGAGGTGCTGTGAGAGGAAAGGAAGATGGGAGGTGCTGTGAGAGGAAGGGGTGATGGGGAGGTGCTATGAGGAAGGGGGGTGATGGGAGGCAAGCAGGAGGAAGGGAGCTGCCGTGGAGGTGTTGGTGTGGAGGAGGCAGGCTGATGGGGAGGTGTTAAGGTGAGGAAGGGGTGATAGGAAGCAAAAGGGGAGAGGAGGGGAAGGGGTTGCTGGGGAGGTGCTATGTGAGGAAGGGGGTGATGGGAGGTGCTATGAAGAAGGGGCCGGGGAGGTGCTATGTGAGGAGGCAGGCTGATGGGGAAGTGCTATGTGAGGAAAGGGATGGGGGTGGTGCTGTGAGAGGAGGGGGCTGGGGGGGGAGGGGAGAGGAGATATATACGGTGCTGTGTCTCACTTAATTAGGAAAGTTGCATGTATGTTCACGACTCAATATTGTATCCAGTAAATCAACACCACTCGACCACTTCCTACCCTGGCCTCAGTTAATCTCTACTTCCTCCTCTACTTCCTACTCCTCCTCTTACTTCTACTACACCTTCCCTTCGCTCCCACTTTCTCCTCCTCCAACACCTTCTCCATCCTCTCCCTTCCCTCCCACTTTCTCCTCCTCCAACACCTTCTCCATCCTCTCCTCCTGGCGATGATCCCTGTACCAACACATCATCTTTGACTTAGGGTAGTGACCTGGTTCTCTATGGGAGGAGGGAGGGAGAGGAAGGAAAGGAGTGAGGTAGATGAACGAAGGGAGACAAAGGTGGGAGAGAGAAGGACGAAAAAGAGGGGGGAGGGAGAAGGAAAGGGGGAGGACGGGAAGGAAGTAAGGAAGGAGGGGAGTAGGAAAGAAGGAGCCATCAATTCAATATTTGGATACTTTTAGTCAACCCAACACCCGTCTTTCCTAACTTAACTGATAGTGTTTATTCCACCCAGCGTGAGCGAGTTTTTTTTCCCCAATGCTACTTAACACACACACACACACACACACACACACACACACACACACACACACACACACACACACACACTCGGCTCCTCGACTCTCATATTAGTTGCTATTGAGCACTGCCCCAGGCTGTCCAAGGGAGGGAGGGAGATGAGAGGAAAATGAGGAAGGAAGGAGGGGGGGTGTAAAGGGTGAAGGAGGTAAGGAAAGGAGAAGAAGGAATGGAAGTGAGAAAGAAGAGAGAGTAAGATGGGGGGAAAGGGAGGAAATATAAGCACGGAGAGGGGAGAAATGGGGGAGAGGAGAAAAAGAGGGAGAAGAGGGGATAAAAGTGAGAGTAAGAGTAGATACTAGCCCCACTAATACTAGCCTTCAGTATATTAATAGCACCACTAGCCTTCAGTATATTAATAGCGCCACTAACCCACCCGATTTCATGCTGATTACTGTCAAGGAAATACATAAATACCCGAACACGTATGACTGACACTGTCCACAAAATATACGTAACTTAAGAATATAATTAATGAGGGTAATAAAACGACGGGAAGTGACAAAAAGTAAGTAAGTAGCGTAAGTGCCCGCAACTATACTTAACCTTATGAGAAAAAAAGATAATTAAGTAATGAATAAGTAATGATAGCTAGTCAGTATGAACGCATAAGTTCATCTAAGAAAAGTCTACGGAAAACACCCATAACATTTCATTATTATTCGTACAGCATATACTCAAGTGTAAGTGTGTAAGTGTGTGTGTATATATGTGTGTAAGTGTGTGTAAGTGTGTGTGTGTGTGTGTGTGTGTGTGTGTGTGTGTGTGTGGTTGGTCGAGGAGCAGCATCAAGTAGGACCTCCACTCTCTCCTGGCAACTTTAAGGCATTGAACGATGATTAACACGGGGAGGAGGAGGGATAATTACCAGGTGTTGTGTTAAGTACAATGCGTCACCTCCTTAATGCTAATATTCAACGAGAGAATTTCTGGCTAATGAATTAAGTTTGTTATTTACGACAATTAATTTCCTCGTCTCTTATTGCAGTGTTTTCTGGATCTTAGCGAGACTTACAAGAACGAAGTCGGATTCAGTGTTTATTTTCTAGTCCCCAGGGGTGATGGTTTATCCCCCAGTCGACCCAGCTGTGAGAGGGTAACTAAACATCACTATTGGGTAAGTAAAATGACAATAATATTTCGCTGTATCTTGAGGCTATTGACGTACTGTCTCCGTAATGTCCCAAGCTGCCTGACATATATAACTCATCTAACCTCTTATATCTACGAAAGTTTAACACAAAAATTAATTAATCCACAGAACAAAAATCAAAGAATAATTTTCCTCGACTAAAAAAAAAAAATATATATATATTCTTTACTTTCCGTGTTAAGTCTCAGTAAGAGCTCAGTAGTTCATGGGAATTACGTCTAGTTCAAGAGGGTTAAGGTAATATTCCGCTGTGATCATAACATTTACATATTATCCACCTCGAGCCTCAAGACGCCATCACCATCGTTAACCAATACATATACTCGACTACCAATAACCATTTACGCCATCTAACAAGTTATCATTATCCACCTATCACATCTAACAAGTCATTAACCATTATCATATCTAACAAATCATTATCCACTCACATCAAACAAGTCATTAACCATTATCATATCTAACAAATCATTATCCACTCACATCTAACAAGTCATTAACCATTATCACGCGGGGATCATCTCTCGCTATTCACTAAGGTTACAAATGGCTTCTTCAGAACATCCTTAACACCATCTATCCCTACATAATAAATTAATCACAAAAAACCAGACCTATGCATACATACCTGTGCTGTTAAGCCTATTTAGCTATTCACAAAGGAAATAAATGGCGCACCACGAGAAAAAAAAACCCACAAAGACGCCAAAAAAAAAAATAGACCTGGATGAACTTTGAGAAGAAGAAAACTACCGCTCTGGGATTCCTCGACAAATCGGGCAGAAAATTGGTGTGGAATGAGAAGGTTGACGGGGGAGGGGAGACGGGGGGAAGAGGTGGTCGGTGAGTACCTACCTGACGCAGAAATGATCAGGCTCAGGACCACCAGCAGGGGTACCAACACTAGGGGCGTGGAGTACGGCGCCATCCTTAGCCTCGACACCCTGGAGGAGAGAGAATTAAAGTTAATAATAATAATAATAATAATAATAATAATAATAATAATAATAATAATAATAATAATAATAAAAGACAATAATAACAACAACAATAATGTTAATAATAATAATAACAATAATAACAATGATTCAATACAGTAAGCAACACAGACTCCAACTCATCATCATCATCATCATCATCACACACAAGTCAAACACAATAACAATGAGAAGCGTCAGGAAATTCATTACTGTTTCCTCATGATATTCATCCATCACCCTGGCCCTGAAAACCCATCAACGCGCTTACCACACTCATCAATAATGTCAACACACACACACACACACACACACACACACACACAAGGTAACCCAAACTAACCCATCCACCCATTAAGAACAGCTATAGTCCATCCCCATTAGGAACTGAGAAGCATATTCCCATTAAGACCTACCATGACCCATCCCCATTAACACACAAAACACTTCCCGTCACATTAATGGTACACCCTTTTTTTTTGCCCCATCACCTGAGATAAGCTGCGGATTCATACTAAGTTTTCTGAAACAAAGACGACATATTGTGGTACTGAAAACAACGGCGATAGACCTGAGAAAAACAACTCCTAATGAGCGTGGGAATATACCGGTGAGTGTGGGAAACTTTCGGTCACCGTGAGAAGAAACACAAAAAAAGTTTCGCGAGTGTAAAGAGAGAGAGAGAGAGAGAGAGAGAGAGAGAGAATGACTTTTTTTATACATTCGATTTAGTAAAAAAAAAAGAAATTGACAATGTTGAATTTGTCACTTGGGGAAAAAATTTACAAAACCATTTCCTCTTTACGATATTAAACAAATTATCAACACGTATATGGTTTATTAACTTAAAAAACATTTTAATTTTACATACAATTTTTTTAGGTTCAATTTTGAGGTTTTTGGTTAAAATTAACGTAGCGACACAACTTATACCCAATCCTTTAGTGTCCCTTAGGATTATCTAACCCCTTTATCCTACCCCAAAATTCCTTACCCCTTAAATGTAAACATTATACATCATATCCTACCTTAAAATCCCTTATAATGAATTACTAACCCTAAAACTCCCTAAGGGTAATTACGAACCTCAAATCTTACCCTAAAATTTCCTTTACTTTCACAAAATCATTAAAAACCAACTAATTACTCCTTTAATATCAACACAAAGATACATTTATCACATAATTACCCACTCACACCCCCAACCCTCCCCCAACTTCACTCGAACCAAAGCCCACCAGGTAGCGTATCAAAATCTGGTACCACCGCGCCAACGTGAGATAGTGAGCACATTAAATATATAGCATCGTTATCCTAAGTGGAATCTTGATAAACAACAACACAGGAAATACAAATACAGAGACTCCAATTTCGTAGGCTGGCGGGAATTGGAAGGCCAATTTGTGGTTGAGATGACTAGTTTCAACTATTTCGCGGGGGAGAGTTAACTAGGCAAAAGGATTTCTGGGTTGACAGTACTACCACCTTCTAATTAATTGGTTGACAGTACTAGCACCACCAAATTAACTGGCTGACAGTACTAGCACCATCTAATTAACTGGTTGACAGCACCAAAACAACATTAACTGGTTGACAGCACCAAAACAACCAATTCCATAGATTGTCAGTAAAAAAAAAATTAACCCTACCTATAACAATGCTTTGGGGAGGCATCAAATCAGGTGACTCTCAGGCCGTCAATATAGATTACATTCAGGTGTTCATAAAGCAAATGACTCCCCACCTGGCCATTGTGAACTAAACTGCTATCCATTGTAATGTATATTGACAGCTTTCAGGTTATAAACAATGCTCACACATAAGCCAATATGACTTCATCTATAACCGAAATATATTGGAAACGGTTTACTCATTCGCTAAATACGTTCATTTTCCTACAGATGCATTGAATGTCACCTAAGCTTTTATTGTTATCCAAGTGGGATGTTTTTGTTGGTCTTTAATAGTCAAAGAAAACGATTCTAAGGCAAATTTAATGAATAACTGGTTTTTTTTTTTTTTTTGCTTCGTCAGACAGGTGTTAAAATATCCACAAAAGTAATAAAACTGACATACGTGTTTTTGAAAGAATTAAACAAAATAAAAACATTGTATTTTCTCATAGATATGTAAACGCCATTATCACCTAGAAAGTAATTGGGGTTATTTTACGATATATCACTCAGGTATTTAACAAAGGCGTGTGTTTCATGTGACGTCACGGTTTGTTTATTGTCCGAGACTGTGAGTAAGAAGGCAAGAAAGGGAGTATGCATGTGTTCAACCTAATTTTGCAAACTGAAGATCCCACACGACTGATTACAATTGGAGAAGGTAGTACTCAAGGAACAGCTGGGAGAGGTAGTACTTAAAGGAACAGCTGGAAAAGGTAAATACTCAAGGGACAGGTGGAAGTGGTAGTACTCAATGGACAGCTGGTAAAGGCAGTACTCGAGGAACAGCTTACAGACACCAATAACAATAACATTAGTAGTATTTCTCGCCCCACCTCCACCAGTTATTCCCGGAAATAAACAGGTTCTGGCGATTAGCAATAATTTCCAAGTTATTTCCATATCTTTTATTTCTACTCTGTGAATACCTTTCCCCTCCTCCCTTTTCTGTACAGTTTTTCCCTACCAACGTTTTCCCCCTCACTCACCCTAGTCTAATTTCCCCGTTCATTATTTACCTTTAATATTCTCTCTCTCTCTCTCTCTCTCTCTCTCTCTCTCTCTCTCTCTCTCTCTCTCTCTCTCTCTCCCCTTCCCACTTTTTCTTTCTTTCATATCACATCAATGACACGTTTCCAGCTCCCGATCAATCTATTTATTCCATTGAAAAGGTTCTCCCGTTGGCCAAGTCGATCAGTCATGTGCAATTTGCAGAGGTGGGGGGAAAATCACGTTTATTTAGGGGAAAATGAAACGCGTGTTGTATACGCCACCCTGACGAGTGTTAGGGTAAAATTACCTTTGTCAGGGTAACATTTGGTCAGGTGGGGGAAAACTCTAAGGGGAAAATTAGTCTTTATTTTTTTGGGGAGGGGAGAGGGGGGGGTGGGGATTTACCTTTGTTAGGGGAATAATGGGTAAGGTGGGGATAAATTGAAGGGGAAAATAGTCAAGTTAGTATAATAGTATTAGTGATGTTAATGTATTATCTGTGATGTGAGGATGGGGTAGGGATGGTGGGGAAGAATGTTAAGGTAGGGGAGAGGTAGTTGGGGAAAATTTGTGGGGGTAAAACGTAGTATTTCCCTGCCACCGGGTAAGTCTCTTCCCTCCCCTACCAACAGGGTCAGTAATCCCTCCCCCCATCACACTCACTCACGCACTCTCACGCACTCTCACTCACTCACATGCACTATCTTTCACACACTTTATCTCCTTCAGTCACTCTAATCTCCCCCTCTCTTTCGTATCCTATCTTTCTCCTTCCCACCTTTCTCTATTCCGTCTGTCTGTCTGTCTGTCTGTTTCTCATGATGACCTGTCCAAAACTATCATATTTCCTCCCTACTCGTACATAAATAATAATAATAATAACAATAATAATAACAATAATAATAATAATAACAATAATAATAATAATAATAATAATAATAATAATAATAATAATAATAATAATAATAATAATAGTGAACAAATAAATCAACATATGTCATCTATCCGGATTTACAATATGACGACCCCTCACCCCCCTCACCCCTCACCCCCCCTCCCCCCTCACCCCCAACAACAACAACAACAAACAAACAAAATAAAAACGATAAACAAAAACAAGAAACAACAATAACAGCACGTGACAACAACAGCAAGGAACAAGACCTGCATCGGTTGCACATGAATATGCAGGTGCAACTTTTTTTAGCAGAGTGGGGAGACAGGAAGACGAGAGGGGGGAGGGAAGAAGACGAGAGGGGGGAAAAAGACGAGAGGGGAGGGAAAGACGAGAGGGGGAGGGAAAAAGACGAGAGGGGGAGGGAAAAAGACGAGAGGGGAGGGAAGAAAGACGAGAGGGGGAGGGAAGAAGACGAGAGGGGGGAAGGGAGGAAGACGAGAGGGGGGAAGGAGGAAGACGAGAAGGGCAAAGGGAGGAAGACGAGAGGGGAGGGAAGAAGACGAGAGGGTTAGGGAAGAAGATAAGAGGGGGAGGGAAGATGACGAGAGGGGGGAGGGAAGAAGACGAGAGGGGGAGGGAAGAAGACGAGAGGGGAGGGAAGAAGATAAGAGGGGGGGAAGGGAGGAAGACGAGAGGAGGAGGAAGAAGACAAGAGGGAGGGAAGAAGACAAGAGGGGGAGGGAAGAAGACGAGAGGGGAAGACGAGAGGGGGGAGGAAGACGAGGGGAGAAAGAAGACGAGAGGGGGAGGGAAGAAGACGAGAGGGGGGAGGGAAGAAGATAAGAGGGGGGAGGGAAGAAGATAAGAGGGGGGAGGGAAGAAGACGAGAGGGGGAGGGAAGATGACGAGAGGGGAGGGAAGAAGACGAGAGGGGGAGGGAAGAAGACGAGAGGGGGGAAGGGAGGAAGACGAGAGGGAGGGGAAGAAGACAAGAGGGGGGAGGGAAGAAGACAAGAGGGGAGGGAAGAAGACGAGAGGGGAGGGAAGAAGACGAGGGGGAGGGAAGAAGACGAGAGGGGAGAGAGAAAGAAGACGAGAGGGGGGGAATGGAGGAAGACGAGAGGGGAGGAAGAAGACGAGAGGGAGGAGGGAAGAAGACGAGAGGGGTGTGGAAATGGCATGGATACTGTCTTCCTTTCATTACTACTACTACTACCACTACCACTACTACTACCACTACTATTCCTCCTCCTCCTCCTCTCGTAGCTGCTATTCCTGCTGTTGCTACTCCTCCTGCAACCACTCCTTCATCCTGCTACATATGCAACCCGTGCAACATCAATATTCAGGAGACAACTTCCAGTGTGTCTCAGCTTGTACACGCTCCCAGCAGGATACGTGGCTTCTTCAGGGACAGCTGTAGAAGGAGGAGCTGGGGGTGATGTAGAGGGGGGAGGAAGAAGAAAGGGGGGAGGGGGGAGAAATGGAGGGAGGGGAGAGAAAGGGGGGAGAAAGGGGTGGGAAAATAAAAGGAAGGGGGAAGGATGCAGAAAGAGGATGAGAGAGAAAGGGGAGGGGGAAGGAGGAATGGGGAAAGAGGGGTAGGGAGGGGAGAAGGATGTAGGAATGGGGAAAGAGGGGTAGGGAGGGATGAAGGAGGAAGGAAGGGAGGAGGATGTAGGAGGGAGGGGAGGAGGAGGGAAGGGAATGAGGGAAAATAAGGAAGGATGGAGGGAGAGGGAAAGAGGGAAGGAAGGGGAAAAGGGGAGGGGAAAGACGGGAGAGGACATGACAAGTGTTCTTGCAGCTGACAGTGATGGCAGTGTCAGACTGAATCAGCTAATGTCCGCACAATCACACTAGTCCTGAGCCTGGCAGCACTGTTTGTAAACTTTGTGGTCAACCGACTCTCACACCCTCTTTCACCACATCCTCATTTGCCCTATGACCTCCTCCTACAGGTCCCCAGCCGTTACCAACACCTCTTCCCTCCTCCTAGTGACATGCCTGGCACTTGACATTATTAGGGACCTGCCACACTTTGCCATAAACAGATAAATTGTACCGGGAATTTTCCCCCCACACACTCATCATTCTGTCACTTTATGTAACTTGCTGACAAAACCCATGACCCTTCAGGCCTTTACGCCCTTAATGCACGGGTCAAAAAGGCAAGCATGAACTCCGCATGCTTCCCTGTTGGGCACTGTAAACGCTTCTGCGCTTCACCTTGCACAGGATGTAAGGGGGTGCCCAATAAACTAGCCCCCTCGTGGGCAATCTGTAATCTGTAAATCTGTCTGACACTTACCGTAGACTTATACCAAGATACTTCGGTTTCTTAAAGGCCTAACTTATACTAACCTAATATAACCCTAACCTAACTGACACTAACCTGATATAACCCTAACCTAACCTAACTTATACTAACCTGATATAACCTTAACCTAACCTAACTTATACTAACCAATTATAACCTTAACCTTAACCTAACTTACACTAACCTGATATAACCTTAACCTAACCTAACTTACACTAACCTCATATAACCTTAACCTAACCTAACTTATACTAACCAATTATAACCTTAACCTTAACCTAACTTACACTAACCTGATATAACCTTAACCTAACCTAACTTATACTAACCAATTATAACCCTAACCTAACCTAACTTACACTAACCTGATATAACCCTAACCTAACCTAACTTACACTAACCTGATAAAACCTTAACCTAATCTAGCCTCATCTAACTAATCTGATTGACACTTCCTAACCTAACCTACCCAACTAAGTCCCCGAACCTAACAGTCATAATTATACCTCAGTTGTCCTAATCATACCCTATAGGTGTCCTAATTATACGCCAGGTGTCCTAATTATACGCCAGGTGTCCTAATTAAACGCAAGGTGTCCTAATTATACGCCAGGTGTCCTAATTATATGCCAGGTGTCCTAATTATACGCCAGGTGTCCTACTGTAGTTATACCCCAGGTGTTCTCATTATGTCCCAAACGTCCTAATTGCCGTCGAGTGATGTTAAAAGAACTCGACAAATTAATCCTATTTGCTAAAAGACTTCGTTGTGTTTTACAGCTTAATCGGCCCATTATACCTAAGAGCATTATACCGGCCCATTTAGTTATTTACAGACACACAGACAGTGGGGCAGACAGGCAGGCAGGCAGACAGACAGACAGACAGGCAGGCAGACAGACAGACAGACAGACAGACAGACATATAAAGACCAACCGACACACACACACACACACACACACACACACACACACACACACCTATGATATGTTAATTCACCTACTAATGTACTAATTCAACAACGAAAATAACATTGAAAGGAATTTAAAAAAAAAATGGCACTCAAAGAAAACGAAATATTGAAGAAATTAAAAACTAAAATGCGTGGAGCAAATCTTCAACGTGTGTTCCTCTAACTCATTATATCATTATCATCATCATCATTTCTCCCTTCTCGTTTTCATATCACTTCGTCTCACGTTTTTTCACGCATTCCCCCAATTTACTCCTCTTTCAATTACCATCACTATTATCATCATTATTTTTTATTGTCTCCCTTCTTCTTCTTCTTCTTCCTCCTCCTCCTCCTCCCTCGATCGATGCCTTGTCTATAAATTAACTTCCATCTAAATATATATACATGCACCTACATACACCTCTCTCTCTCTCTCTCTCTCTCTCTCTCTCTCTCTCTCTCTCTCGATATATAGTATATTCACCTATACCCTCTCCCCTCCGTCTTTTCCTCTCTCTTCTGTCTCACCCTCTCATTCTTTCTCCTACATCTACTCTCCCCTTCCCACTTTTTTTCCCACCCTTACCTCTCCCCTTCTCCATCTTTTGCCCATTCCTCCTCTCCCCTCTTTTCTTCTCTCTACTCCATTGCATTTTCTGCTCCTGCCTCCGTCTATTGATTCCCTCTCTCCCTGCCTCACTTCTGAAGCCTTTCTTTGTTGTCAGCTTACCACACTGAAGTTTGCTTGTGTTCTAAACTTAACACACAAAAGCTTGACAGTTGTAAGTTTAAGAGACTGATGCTTGCCTATATTGTAAGTTTAAGACATTGAGGCTTGCATATGATGTGAGCTTAAGACACTAAAGCTTCTGTCATGTAAGCTTAAGACACAAGTTTACTAATGTTGTAAGCTTAGATCACCGAACCTTTGTGTTGTGAGTTAACACCAAAGACACCAGATATGACCCCATACCCGTCTCAATGTATTGCTGTGTTTGTTTACCTAGTGATGTCTGTGTACATTTATTCGTGTGTTTGTTTGCTTACTGTATGTGCGTATTTGTCTTACCAGTGCTGACATTAACAAATTGTAACAAAAACTGTGTGTGTGTGTGTCTGTGTGTGTGTGTGTGTGTGTGTGTGTGTGTGTGTGTGTGTGTGTGTGTGTGTGTGTGTGTGTTCCCTTCAACGCAGACATATAAAAACACCCCAACAATAACAAGTATATACAATTACCCAGAACAGCGGAAGCGATGGCGCGTGAAAGGAACAAGAAACAGTGTAGCCAGATCATCGTGTTATCTATGAACCACGGGTAATGTACCTAAGACAAACAAGTAGACCTGGGAACAGTTTTTTGTCCCATATGTATGATACACACACATACATACACACACACACACACACACACACACACACACACACACACACACACACACACACACACACACACACACACACACACACACACGAATTTTCTACGTAAGACAAGAAAACTAAGCACCTATTCGGTTCATAAGGCGTCACTGCACTCGCCCACCTTCATTTCCCCAACTGTAATGTTAGGTACCGGTACTCATTCACAGCTGGGTGGACTGCGGAGTGCCCCGGGTTGGAACCAAGGAGCGACCCTCTTGCAAGACAGGAGGTGAGCCCTGTATCCACTCCGTTACCACACCACAATTAGTACAATATTATCATTACATTAAATTAAATCATCAAATAACACAAAGGTCCTGCTGTCGATAAATACACAAGACACATTCCTCCTTCTCCTTGTCTTCCTCCTCCTTGTCTTCCTCCTCCTTTCTTCCTCCACCTATTCCTCTTCCTCCTCCTCCTCCTCGAATACACCGCTCCTTTACAGATCACCCACATTTAACCTCCATCCTCTCTCCTCTCCTCCTCCAGAGTCCAAGCTCGTATTAGCTGATAATTTGCCTTCTCCACCAGACTATGAAGAATCAATCCCCGATCGTGTGTGTGTGTGTGTGTGTGTGTGTGTGTGTGTGTGTGTGTGTGTGTGTGTGTGTGTGTGTGTGTGTGTGTGTGTGTGTGTGTGTGTGTGTGTGGTGTGTGTGTGTGTGTGCCCAGAGGGACTAAGGCATCTCAAGCGGAATTTTAGTGAACAAATCACAAACGTACGGGTAAATAGTGATGCCTGTGAAGGGGAAGGAGGGAGGGAGTGAGAAAAGGAGAGAAAGTGAGGGAGGGAGAGAGGGAAGGAGAGAGAGAGAGTGGGGAAGGGAGGGAGAGAAAAAGAGAGAGTGAAGAAGGGAGGGAGGGAGGGAGAGGAGTGGAAGAGTAGGTGTGCATCCTCCCCCACTCGCCTCCATCCTCTTCTCCCTGATTCACCTCCTCTCCCACCCACTCTTTTACCTCCTCTCCCATCATTAACCTCTCCCACCTTACACACCAAGTCGAGGGGTCATCCCTATCACTCCGGGTGGGTGAGAGTACAAGTGAGAGCGAATGAGTGGAAGTGAGAGAGAGTGAATGAGTGTAAGTGACTGGGGGGTGGGCTCTTATCGCCACCCTCCCCTCCCACTCTCCTTCCTTTCACCCATTCATCGCCACCCACCTCTCATCCCCACACCCGTCTCTTTGCCTCTCTATCTCTCATCTCTCTCTCATCTCTCTCTCTCTATCTTCCTTTTGCGGTCGCTATCTCTTGCTATCTCCCAAGGCACTATCTTTACGCGTGAAATATCAAAACAGAGATGGAGGGAGATGAGAAGGAGGGAGGGAAAGATGAGAGAGGAGAGTTGGAAGTGAGAAGAGGAATGGGGGGTGTTGAGAGGGAGTGGGGGGTGTTGAGAGAGGGTAGGAGGTGAGAGGGGGTGGGGGGACGTGAATAGGGAGGAATGAGGAGGTGAGAGGGTCAATGGTGAGGTGAGAGAGAAGGGGAGGTGGGAGAGGGAAGGGGAGGTGAGAGGGGTAAGATATAGGGAAAGAGGGGAGGGGGAGGTGAGACGGGAGTGGAGGGGGAAATAAAAAAAATTACCTTCTTATCTTATTCTCCACCCTCCACCCAGCCCTCCACTATTTCACTCTCCACTCCACCCCTCCATTACTCCACCTACCCACAACTCGGTCCAACATCCTCCACTCACCTATCCTTCAATACTCCATATCTCTCCTCCACTCCCTCTCTCCTCCACCTCCTCTCTCCCTCCTACACTCCCTCTCCCCTCCACCTCCCCTCTCCATCTCCTCCCTCCTACACTCCCCCTCTCCCTCCTACCTCCCCCTCCCTCCTCCCCTCTCCCTCTCTCCCTCCCCACACTCCCTCTCCCTCCCTACACTCCCTCCTCCCTCTCTCCCTCCCCTCCCCTCCCCCCTCTCCCTCCTCCCTCCCTCCCCTCTCCCCCACCTCCCTCCCCTCTCCCTCCCTACCCTCCCTCTCTCCCCTCTCCCTCCCTCTCTCCCCCACTCCCCTCTCCTCCCCCTCCCCTCCCTCCTCCCTCCCCCCTCTCCCTCCCCACCTCCCCCTCTCCCTCCCTACCTCCCTCTCCCCTCTCTCCCTCCCACCTCCCCTCTCCCTCTCTCCCTCCCTCCCCTCTCCCATCTCCCTCCCCTCCCACCTCCCCCTCTCCCCCCTCCCCACTCCCTCTCTCCACCCCCCCTCTCCCCCTCTCCCTCCCCCCCCCCTCCCACCTCCCTCTCTCCCTCCACCCCCCTCCCTCCCTCTCCCTCTCTCCCTCCCACACTCCCTCTCCCCTCCCCTCCTCCCCTCCCTACACTCCCTCTCTCCTCCACCTCCCTCCTCCCTCCCCACCCCTCTCCCCTCCCACCTCCTCCCCTCCCTCCTCCCTCTCTCCCTCCCTACCTCCCTCCCCCTCCCACCTCCCCTCTCTCCCTCCTACCTCCCCTCTCCCCCCCACTCCCTCTCTCCCTCCCCTCCCCTCTCTCCCTCCCTCCTCCCCTCTCTCTCCCTCCCCCCTCCCACACTCCCTCTCTCCCTCCCACACTCCCTCTCTCCCTCCCTCACTCCCTCCCCTCCTACCCTTTCCAATCACCAACATCAACAGAAATACTTCCCTTTCCCCTCTCTACTCTTCGTTCTGATCCTCAACTCTCCCACCTCCTCCCCTCCTCCTCTTCCGCCCCTCTTCCTTTATCCTTTTCCATTCATACCTCTTCCTTCCTTTATCGCTCTCTTCCCCTTCCCTCTCTACCCCCTTCTTTCAGTTAAACATCTAATCTCTCTCTCTCTCTCTCTCTCTTTTCTCTCTCTCTTCTCTTTCTCTCTTCCATCCTAGTAACTACCTCTCCTCCTTCTCTCACCAGCCCCCCCAAACAAGAATGCAAGCCCCCAATAAACCATTATGGTCAATTCTCTCGGTTACTGCATATGGAATATCAACCGTAACAGCACCTAGATACCTGGCCACTCACCTGATTCAATTGTTTCGCCCCGACAGGTGTGTATGGCCGGGCTTGTGTCTATACAGAGTGTCGGGGGGCTTCACTCGTGTACAATGTAAGGTATAAATGCGTGGCCGAGGGAGAATTCTGTCGGGTCGAGCCAATGTGTCTTTAAATGTTGTATAGCCGACATATTCTCTCACTTTCTCTCCTCTCTCTGTGTCTTCTCGCTCTTTCTCTCTATGTTTGTGTCTGTCTGTCTGTCTGTCTGTCTGTCTGTCTGTCTGTCTGTCTGTCTGTCTGTCTGTCAATTCTGTTGGAAATTAAAGGTTAAGTTGCATACATTACATACCATGGTGGTGGTATTGTGGGTGGCATCAGTGTGGGGCGGCATCAGTGTGGGCGGCGGCATCAGTGTGGGCGGCAACAGTGTGGGTGGCATCAGTGTGGGTGGCATCAATGTGGGTGGCATGGTGTGGGTGTCATCAGTGTGGGCGGCGTGAGTGTGGGTGGCATGGTGTGGGTGGCATGATGTGGGCGACATCAGTGTGGGTGGCATCAGTGTGGGTGGCAGGAGTGTGGGTGGCAGGAGTGTGGGTGGCAGCAGTGTGGGCGGCATCAGTGTGGATAGCAGCAGGGTGGGTGAATAGTGTTGATAACTCTCTCTCTCTCTCTCTCTCTCTTTTTCTCTCTCTCCGTACACAGGAGTTTGAAACGCATAGATAAAAATTAATAAATGTGGGAGATGGATAAAAGATAAAGTAAAAAATAACAATGATTAGTGAAGGGGAAGGGAGAAAGAATTATGATAATTAGGAGCGAAGACTAGGGAAATATAATAGATGGTGCGGAAAAAACACTAAATAATATAGGGAATTGAGACAGGGGAAAAAAAACACTCGCACAGAATGAAGGGAGAAAGATAGGGGGAAAAATATCGAAGTAATAAAGGAAGAGGGGAAAGACGAACAGTGATGAATTATGAGATAGAGAGAGAAATTGGAAAAAAAATGAAACACACGATAACAAATGGAAAGCGGAAGGGGGAAAACTGATAAATAGCAGAATAAGAAAATGGAAACAAGGGTAACATTAATTATTTAAAACGGAAGGAAATTAATCTTTTCATTTTACCCCAAAAAAATTAATAATCACGATTTTATTTATTTTTTCATATTTTTTCTTATTTTTTTTAAAAAATACATCAGGTGGGCTATATGATGGTTTACGATAGACGATACAATATACAATAAAATACAAAATAAAAAATTTAAAAATATAAAAATTAAAAAAAAATACGAAAAAATCATAAAATACCCAAAATACAATTAAAAAAATCCTATTAAACTACAGCATTAAGCACAATGTCCACGTTTATCCATTACACCCATTTTGACCCTAATATAAGCGGCCATTTTGACCTAAATATAAGCGGCCATTTTGACCCAAATATAAGCGGCCATTTTGACCCTAATATAAGCGGCCATTTTGACCCTAATATAAGCGGCCATTTTATTTAAATATAAACAGCCATTTGACCAAATATAAGCGTATTTTGTTAAATATAAGCGGCCATTTTGACCCTAATATCACCGGCCATTTTGTCCATAATACCTGCGACCAATGACCACCATTACCCTCTAATAACCGCCTTAGTTAACTACAGTACGTCCAGGTGACAAATAACAACCGGGTGACTAATGAACGGAATGACTTCAACCCTCATTTAAAATACAATGCTTGATGGGTAGGTCACTGTTGCCAGATAAAGGACATGGGCTCTTTGGGGTGGGGTGGTGGGTGGGTGGGTGGGTAGGGGGTTAGGGATTTCAGTCAGTGTTACCATCATCGTGGATTCAGATTTAGTGGAGAGCAGAATTGCCAATGTGGTTTGGCTTTCAACCAGGAAAGCAGTGTTACCGTTATTATGGATTTAATTTAGCAGAAATTCAGTATTACCAACGACGTGGCATTGGGTCCAGTAACGATTAGGTTAGGTTAAGTTTGGTTGGGTTAATTTAAATTCCAGGTTATATAAGGTTAGGTTAGTTTATTTTAAAGGAAGGAGGACAGACAGACAGACAGACAGACAGACAGACAGACAGACAGACAGACAACAGACAGACAGACAGACAGACAGACACACCTACCTACCTTCACTCCTCACGAAACTATTTAAAACTTCAAACTCCAGTTACGGGCAGGTGGCGTAGGGAGGAGAGGTGTGGGGGGAGGGGGGGGGAGGAGATGTGGGGGGAGGAGGATGGAGACGCAGTGAGATGGTAAAGAGAGGGTAGAGAAGGGGTGGTAAACAGGACATGTGGTGGAGAGGAGAGAGAGTTGGGGGAGGAGGAGTATTGGGGAGGAAAGTGTGTTGGGAGGAAGTGTGTTGGGGAGGAGTGTGTGTGTTGGGGAGGAGAGTGTGTTGGGGAGGAGAGTGGAAAGGGGAAGAGGAGGGAGATGGTAGGGAGATGAAATGGTAGGTAAGAGGGAAGTAAGAGGAAGGTACACTGGAGAGGTGTGTAGAGGGAGGGAGATGGAGAGTGAGTGGGAGGGAGGAAGATGGAGAGTGAGTGGGAGGGAGGAAGATGGAGAGTGAGTGGGAGGGAGGGATATAAAGGGAGGGAGAAGGACCAAAGGAAGAGTGGGGTAAGAAATATGGGAGAAGGAAAGAGAAAAAGGGGAAGAAGTGGAAAGAGCGTCAGTAATGGATGAGAAATAAGAATATAGAGTAAAGGAAAGAGGAAGAGAGGAGGAGGAGGAAAAGAGAAAGAGGGTAGAGGGAGGAGGAGGAGGTGGGGCATGAATAGTTAAGAGGTGGTAAAAGGGAATAGAGTATTAGAAAAAGATAACCCATAGAAGAGGAGAAAGAGGAAGTGGAAGAGGAGGAAGAAGAAGAAGAAGTGGAGGAGGAAGAAGATGGAGGAAGGAGGAGGAGAGCATTACTTCTATTAAATGACGCAATAACTTCGACAAATATATATACGTATTCGTTTGAGATCTCATTTAAATTTCAAATCATTCTCAGTCACTGTCGAGGAGGGGGGACGAACAGAAGGAAGAGGCCGAGACGGATAGGGAGAGAGAGAGAGAGAGAGAGAGAGAGTATATCTGCCTCCCTCACATCTCCCCTCTGTAATATAACAGAAGTATACCTCTCTCTCACCTCTCCCCTCGACAGCAATATTCCTCACCTTCCCCTCAATCACTCACTCCCACAGTATTAGCTCTCACATCTAGAGCAGTACCCCTCACCTCTACCTCTTACCTCTAGAGCAGTACCCTCATCTCCACCTCTCACCTCTAGAGCAGTGCCCCTCACCTCTAGAGCAGTACCCCTCACCTCTACCTCCCACCTCTATATATAGTTATATAATACAAGTTATAAAATCAGACACCATTATTAAACTCAAATACGAGTACATTTTCGTTTAATAAATATACAATAATATCAAATTATACAGCAAATGCTTTTACTAATGTATAAAAAAACAGTATATAATTTAACAAAAACAATTAACAAAACAATGACACTCATACACAGAACGGCATAATAATTTACCCAACAAAAATATATATATATTTTTTTTATTCTTTTCTTTAATATTAATTTTATTTTATTTTTTTATTTTCGTTTCGATTCATAAAACAATGGAGTTTATTTCCCCTGTATATAAATTACTGGTGAACTAAAAACAGAGTTGATGACCTAGTAATTCTGAAATTAATTAAAAGCTATTGTTTTTATACTTGCACCCTCCATGTATATATATATATATTGTTTGTATACCTGCACCGTTTATGTATACTGTTTGTATACTTGCACTGTTTATATATATGTATATTCTTTGTATACCTGCTTGTATACCTGTACTATCTTTGTATATTGTTTGTATATGAGCACAGTACATGCTCAACTAATGTGAACTTGTAGGTAGATGGTGCGTGATAGGTATTTTCTGGGGATCCTCTGTATAACTTGAGACATCGTACTCAAGGGGTTAATATATCGTACTCAAGGGGTTAATATATCGTACTCAAGGGGTTAATATATCGTACTCAAAGGGTTAAAAATGTTGTGTGTGTTTGAAAATAATCGTAATGTGTTAAGGGTAAGTTAAGTTAACCTAACCTAACCAAACTTATTTCAGACGAGACAAATTTAACATGGCCAAACTTAACCCCAGCCTAACTTGATTCAAATTTACACCTTAACTTGATTTAACTTTAATATTTAATTTTAACAAACCAACCTCACTTAACCCTCTAACTTAATCTAATTTAACCTAACTTAACCTTCTGGCCTAACCTGATCCAAAAAAAAAACACAATTAAAAACAACAAGTAACACAATTCAATGAGGAAAAAAAAAACACCTCAAAACCACGATTAAAATAACAAGTTTGGTGGTTAATTGTCGTTAAACTGTCGTTAAATTCGTTGGCCAAACAAAACAAACGCCTTTTTTCCCTCCCCTCATTACAAAAGCCCAGGGAGGGGGAAAAATGGTGGACGTATGGAAAAAATTTCCTCCTCTTTTGATTATGACGTCAATTTTTCCCCCACCATTATCCCATAAGCTGAACAATAGAATCGTTTGTGTAGGTTCTTGACTAATCGGACCCCGTTGATTGGTCTAAAAATAAATGTTGTTCTTGGTGATTTGAAGACTTCTGTATTGGGAGGGTGGGGGGGTAGAGGAGGGTTATAAAGTAGCAAGAGAGAAAGTACTTAGTATCTTTAGACACTATCAAGGTCATTTAATACCGGGTGGCTCACAAGTATCTCCCCCCTGCCGATCTCCCCTCCCTACTCTCACCCCACCCCCTTCCCCACATAACCCCCCTCCTCATCTCCCCATATATCACCCCTCCCTCCCTCCCTACCCATACATCACCTTTACTCTTCCTCTCCCCATATATCACCCCTTCCTCCCCATCTCCCCAACCACCACTACCGACTCAAGTTCCCCCACAAATTGGGTGTGAAGGACAGCACATAAAACTCTAGTACAAGGTGTGGCTATACCTGGGAGGGGGGAGAAGAGGAGGAGGAGAAGAAGAGAAGAAGGAGAAAGAGAAGAGGGTGGAGAAAAGGAGGAGGAGGAGGAAAAAGAGAAGAGGATTAGGAGAAAGAGTAGAAAATAAGAAAGAGAAGGGAAGGAGGAAAAAGAAAAGAAAGGGAGGAGAAGGAAGAGGGGGAAGAGGACTCATGGGAACTAATTCTACGGGTTTTCCTCTCCTATAAACAAAGTATCGAATTCAATACACAAAAATATAATCCAATCCCCTATACCAAAGATCCCAGGTCATGCATATCTATAAATATTTGGATAATTACTTTTTGCAGGGGGGGGGGGGTCATTGAAACGGTTTAAAGACTTTGTAATTTATATTAGGGGTTAAAGATGATGTCGTCTATGGGATACGAGTCTTTTAATGACGTCTATAGGAGGAACCAATCCCCTTTATATATAAGTTGAAAGGATTGGATGCTGTTTTAAAGTGTTTGTGAAAATAGTATAGAGGTTTTGGGACTCCTTCGATTCATCTATAAAGTTTGAGAGATAATTAGGTTAGTGGTGTAATAATGGTGGTAGTAGTGATTGTGGTAATGGGTAGTAGTAGTAGTAGTAGTAGTAGTAGTAGTAGTAGTAGTAGTAGTAGTAGTAGTAGTAGTAGTAGTAGTAGTAGTAGTAATGACGGAGTTGGTAGTTGAAAGTGACAGTATAATGGTGTTGAAGGTGGTGGTGGCAATGGTGGTAGTTGTGGTAGATAGTGGTATCTTTGGTAGTGATATAGTAGCAGTGGTAGTGATTGTTGTAGCTAGTGGGTGGTCGCGCCATTAACCACACAGGAAGGTGTTGGGAGTAAATTATTTATGGTGGTTGTGGTGGCAATAGTGGTAGGTGTGGTAGAGATAGTGGTTGGTATGGTAGATAGAGTGGTAGGTGTGATAGAGATAGTGGTATGTGTGGTAGAGATAGTGGTAGGTGTGGTAGAGATAGTGGTAGGTGTGGTAGAGATAGTGGTAGGTATGGTAGATAGAGTGGTAGGTGTGGTAGAGATAGTGGTAGGTGTGGTAGAGATAGTGGAAGGTGTGGTAGAGATAGTGGAAGGTGTGGTAGAGATAGTGGTAGGTGTGGTAGAGATAGTGGTAGGTAGCACCATTAACCACACACGGGGCCTCACCTTTAAACAACATAAAAGCCTATTAAGTGGCGATCATTAAATTTGATGCCCCAATAAATATGGGCGAATTGTCCCAGAGATTAATGTGCTGTGTGTGATGTGTCTGTGTCTGTATGTGTGTGTGTGTGTGTGTGTGTGTGTGTGTGTGTGTGTGTGTGTGTGTGTGTGTGTGTGTTTGGGGGTGAGAAACAGATTAATCAATACTAATAATAATAAATAAGTGCAAAATAAATGGTAACCTTAATTGCCATCACCATTACCCCAAATCCTCCCCCTTACTGCCGCCCCCACTACTCATGCCCCACACTGCCACCCACTACCTCACATTACCCCCACATTGACCACACTGCCACCCACTACCTCACATTACCCCCACATTGACCACACTGCCACCCACTACCTCACATTACCCCCACATTGACCACACTGCCACCCACTACCTCACATTACCCCCTCATTGCCCCCAGGGTGAAGGTGGAGAAGGCCGTGTGCTAAGTGGGCAAGGTTCCGGTCGGTTGCTTCCCCAATAACAACATTGCCCACCCAATATCCGCACTAATATGCAATCCATTAGTGTCTTGCCCTCCGGCCCACCCCTAACTTGCCCACCTTCGTCGTCGCCTGCTGCCCACTCAACTTTGGGTAGCCCACCTCCTACATCAACCCACCTTACTATAATTTATACACCTCCGACCTTATCCAGCCCACCGACCCACCCTGACACGGTCTACCTTACCCTCCAAGCCCACCACCACCCCAACGGCCAGTCCACCCTGCAATGGACCCCACCTTGCTAATAACCCACCCTCGTACCAGCCCACCCTTCTAACTACCTACCCTGCTAGTTGTCCACCCTATTACAACCCACCCTACTAGCTGCCCAACCCCTCACGGTCTACCTTACAGCCCCGCCCACCCCAACCCACCCCAGCCCACCCTGCTGGCGGCCCAACCTGACTCTGCCATTTCCACCCTCCTCTCCAGATGTTCAGGAAATAATCTCATTGAGAACCTGTTAACGTGTGATTTTTGTTAGCTCTTGGGGGGAGGGAGGAGGGGGGGGGGAGGGAAGGGAGGAGGAGGAGCAGGAGGAAAGGAAGGTAAGAAAGGGAAGGAGGAGGATGGGGAAAGGGACAACGTGGTGAAAATGGTTAACATTTCGTTAACATAGGGGGAAAAGGGTGCTAGGAAAAGGGAATAGGAGCTAGGGAATAGGTGAAATAGGGCACAGGAGAATAGGGAAAAGTGAATAGGAGGAAGGAGATGGGAAGTAGGAAAAGAGGAATAGAAGGAAGGGAAACTAGGGAAAAGGTGAATAGGGGGAAAAACAAACTAGGGAAGGAAACAATAACAAAAGGTGACGTAACACCACTAATAAACTGATAATAAATAAAAATAATGCCTCCCCCACCGCCCCACTCACAAAATGGCGTCAATAGGTCACAGAGACTCTACCTTAACTGGATACGGTCTTCAATCACCCCAGGTACACGATGGCAGGTATATTCCCACAACCATTTTACCTGAAGGAGATGAAATAACACATATAAGATAACAAACATAAACATACAATAACATACATGAACAAACAAAATAAACAACAATGGCTACTTTCTTAATCTTTCCTATTTAGTTGTTTATTTGTTGTGTCATTCACCTTTTTCAATTATACTCGAGGTTATTTTTTTCGTTTTCTCTTTTTCCTTTATCCTGTTATTCCCGTCTGTTTGTTTCTCCTGATCCTCTTTTGTTTTTTGTTTTTCGTTCCTTTCTCATTTCTATTTCCTTTTTAATCGATCACTTTTTACTTCCGTTGCCTCTATTTAGTCAGCACAACACCCGCCTTTCCTGACCTGACTGATATGTTGTTTACAATTTTGGTATAATAATAATAATAATAATAATAATAATAATAATAATAATAATAATAATAATAATAATAATAATTCCTTCGTTTACCTTGATTACATAAATGCGCGCACACACACACACACACACACACACACACACACACACACAGAGTGACTGATAATCGATGATCACACAATGAAGGGAACATGTGTGACAGACATGTATTGGAGTACACACAGGCTACCCTCCCTCCCTCCCTCCCTCCACCCCCACATTACCCACGGCCTGTGTAAAATCTAGACTCCTTTCCTCCGACACACGAGCGCGTGAACACAAACAAACGCACATACATACACACACATGCACATACATACATAGACAATAAGACCACGCACACACACACGTAGACACACACACACATGCCATCACACGCACACTACCCACCAACACAATACTCCCCTCACAAACACACCACACCCCCCCTCCACACACACACAAGGGGGTAGATGAGGAGATAACTAAAGGAGAGGGGAGAGACTGCAGGGGAGCTACGCGAGGTACTTCAGAAAGGGGCGTAGAGGTGAGAGAGGGGAAAGGTTGGAGGATTTTGGGGAGGAATATCAGAGAGAGGGGAGAAGGGAGAAGAGAGTTAGAAGAGGGAGAAAAAGAGGGAGAAGAGGAGAAGAGGGAGAAAGAGGGAGAAAGAGGGAGAAGAGAGGAAAGAGGGGAGAAGAAGGAGAAAGAGGGAAAAGAAGGGGAGAAAGAGGGAGAGGGAGAAAGGGAGAAAGAGGGGAGAAAGAGGAGAAAGAGGGAGAAGAAAGGAGAAGGGAAAAGGAAGGTAAAGAGAGGGGAGAAAAGGAAGGTAGAAGAGGGGAGAAGGAGAGGTAGAAAGAGAGGGAGAAGGGAGGTAGAAGGGAGGTGGAAAGAGGGAGAAGGAGGTAGAAAGAGGGAGAAAGAAGGGAAAAGAGGAAGGTAGAAAGAGGGGAGAAGGGAGGTAGAAAGAGGGAGAGGCTACAGGGGAAACAGATGGTCGAGCTGGAAAGAGGGACAATATGTATATCATGGGAGGAATGTAAAGAGGGGAGGTTAGGATGGAAAGAAGGGAGTTGATCTTGGGGGAGAGTTGAGGAGAGAGAGAGAGAGAGAGAGAGAGACAGAGAGAGAGAGAGAGAGAGGGGTGTGTGTGTAAGAAAGGAAAGAAGAGAGAGAGAAAGGGGGGAGGGAAGAGGGGCGAGGAATATGATGGAGTGAGGGGAAAGTCAGAGAGGACAGCTGTAATATTTAAGGGAGGGAGAGGGAAGAGGAGGATTTACAAGGAACTAAGCAACGGGGAAGGAGAGCAGAGATGAGGCAAGTGAGGGGTGTGAGGCAAGGCAGGTAAGAGGGGAGAAGGGAGGGAGGAGGAGAGAGAGGGGAGAAGGGAGGAGGAGGGGGAAGGGGAGCCAAGAAAAGGTGAGAAAAGAAATATAGGAGATGATGTGTGGCAAATAAGAGCAGAAGAGTGAGAGGGAAGTGAGAGGGATGTGAGATGACAAGAGAGAAATAAGAGAAAGGTGGAAGGGAAGAGGTGAGAGGGAAATAAGAGGTGAGAGGGAAGTGAGAGGTGAAGAGTGAAAGATAACAAGTGAGATGTGGGAGGGAAGTGAGAGGGAAATGAGAGGCAGGTGTCAGAAGACAAGATCACTACTATTAAATTATCATATACACGGCCGCACCCCTCCCCCCAATCTTACCCCGATGAAAGATTGACGTGGTAACTCTTCCTTCCTTCCTTCTTTCCTTATTTCTGTTAGTTCCTTCTTCCTTCCTTCCTTCCTTCCTTGCTTCCATCACCCTATTTTCTTATTATATTCTCCCTCTCACCTTCATCCCTTCCTTCCTCTATCTCCTTCCTGCCCTCTACCCCTCCTTCCATCCATCTAATCTCTCTCCCCTCCCTCCATCTTACCTTCACTCCTCCCCTCCTGCATCTACCTCCTCCTCTCCCTTCCTCCTCTAGCTACCTTCACCTCCCTTCACCCTCCTGTCATCTACCTTCCTTCCCTCCTTTCCTTCCTTCCTTCCCCCTCCCCCTTCCCTCCCTTCCGTATAAGTGTGTTATACAGAGTCACCCCACGAGACGCGACCGTCGGCGACCTTGTGTAACCTAACGCCTACCTGGTGAGGGAAGGGCAAGAGGGGAATAGAGAGGTGAGGGATGAGCAAGAGGGGAATAGAGAGGTGAGGGATGAGCAAGAGGGGAATAGGGAGATGAGGGATGGGCAAGAGGGGAATAGGGAGGTGAGAGATGGGCAAGAGGGGAATTGAGAGGTGAGGGATGGGCAAGAGGGGACTTAGGAGGTGAGTGAAGGTGAGAAACAGGGAAGAGCAAGAGGGAATGGATGGAAGGGCAGGAGGAAATAGGAAAGAGAGGGAAGGGCAGAGGAATAGTGAGGAGGGTGGACGGGTGTCGCTATAAGGCTGGTTGAGATTCCCCACAGGTGTTAAGGGGTGTAACAATAGTGTTAAGGGGGATATTTAGGGGTTTAAGGGGATATTTAGGGGGTTTAAGGGGTATTTAGGGGTTTAGGGATGAAAGAGGTTTAAAGAGGCGGAAATGTTTTAAGGGAATGAAAGGGAAAAGAGTTGGAGATGGGGATGGGGAAAGGGACTAAGGGAGAAAAAACAGTAAATGAGGAAATGGGGACAAGAGAGGAGGAGAAAAGAGGAAAGGGAAATAGAAGGGGGAGAAGGGAGGGGAAATTCGTTAAGGGCTTAGGAGGAAAAGAGTAAGGGGAGAATATTAAGGGGGAGACAATTAAGGGGAGAAGGGTAAGGGGAGAAGAGTAAGGGGAGAAGATTAAAGGGAGAAGACTAAGGGGAGAAGATAAAGGGATAAGAGTAAGGGGAGTAGATTAAGGGAAGAAGAGTAAAGGGAAAAGATTAAAGGGAGAAGAGTAAAGGGAGAAGATTAAGGGGACAAGAGTAAGGGAAGATAGGGGATAAGATTATGGGGAGAAGATTATGGGGAGAAGAGTAAGGGGGAGAAGAGTAAGGGGAGAAAAGTAAGGGAAGAAGAGCAAGGGGAGAGGATTAAGGCGAGAAGATTATGGGGAGAAGGAAGAGCAAGATAAGGCGGAAAGAGTCAGGTGGGGGGTAAGCGTGCTGGTGTCCATACAGAGAGGGGTGAAGGCGTGCGTGGGCGTGTATGCGCGTCATAAATCAGGAAGAAGGGCGTGGAACGGCCGACGGTATTTGTGGGAGAAACAGGTGTATAGTGTGGTGTTGTCAAGACAGGCTTGGGGGGTAGGATGCGAGTGGGGGAGGGAGGGGCGTGTGGGGAGGCGGGGAGAGGGCGTATGGGGAGGGAGGGCGTGTGGGGGGAGGGGCGTGTGGGGGAGGGGCGTGTGGGGGAGGGGCGTGTGGGGGAGGGGCGTGTTGGGGAAGGGGCGTAAGGGAAGGAGCGTAGGGGAGGGGCGTGTGGGAGGGAGGGCGTATGGGAGAGGTGTATGTGTGGGGTGGGAAAAAGAGTATGGGGGCGTGGGGAGGATGGACGTGGGCAGGAAGGACGTAAGTGTGGGAGGTGGATGGAATGGAAAGAGGGGATGCACTGAGGATGCCGTTTACAGCCTATGGTATCGACTTTCCCAATAAAAATTCTGCCTTGCTGAATTTCCCCCTCAGCAGAGGGAGGGACGTGGAGGTGGAGGTATAAAATGGAGGGTGGGGGTGTTATGTGGAGGGGTGGAGGTGTTAAATGGAGGTGGAGGTGTTAAATGGAGGGGTGGAAGTGTTATGTGGAGGGGTGGAGGTGTAATTCCTCACTCATAATCCTCCACACTTCCTAACACACCCCCAAATCCCTCTCACACTCCTTAATCCCTCACACTACCTCATACATCCCCACACAGAAGAACATTAAAGGTTAATTCTCGGATACCCCAAACTTTGTCGTGAGGGTAGAGTGGGGAGGAAGAGGGAGAGGTGAGAGAGGAAGAGAGGGAGAGGTGGGAGGGAGGAGAGGTGGAGAGGAAGAGAGGGAGAGGTGGGAGGAGAGTGGGAGGAGAAGAGAGGGAGAGGTGAGAGGAAGAGAGGGAGAGGAAAGGGAGAGGTGGGAGAGGAGGAGAGGTGGGAGAAGGAAAGAGAGTGGGAGGGAGGTGGGAAGGAAAGAGGGGAGAGGTGGGAGGAAGAGAGGGGAGGTGGGAGAAGAGAGGGAGGTGGGAGGAGAGGAGGTGGGAGGAAGAGGGAGGTGGGAGGAGAAGAGAGGAGAAGGTGGGAGGAGGAGGAAGTGGGAGGAGGAGAGGTGGGAGGAGGAGGAGGAAAGAGGGAGTAAGAGAGAGGGATAGGGGGAGGAGGAGATGGGGATAGGAGGAGAGGGGAGGAGGAGGAAGAATAGTGGGAAAAGGAGGATGAAGAGGGGAGAAAGGGGTGGTAGAGAGAGGGAGAGGAAGGATGAGAAGGGAAAAATAAAAGGCCGAGGAATAGAAAGAGGGGAGTAATGGAGGGAGGGAGAAGGAAGAGAGAGAGAGAGAGTGCAGGTAAAAGGGAAGACCATGGGACGGATTGGAGGAAGTAAGAGAGGAGAAAGCGTGGAAGGAAATTGACTAACGGAGGAGAGTAGGAGGAGAGGGATAGGGCAGGTGAGGACGCGAGATGAAAGGTGAGGAAGGAGGAGAGGTGAAGGATAAGGTGCTGGTGGGTCGAGGGAGAGAGGCATAGGGAGATAGACCGAGGGAAAAATTGCAAGAGATAAACAAGGGGGAAGAGGAGGAGGGGGAGAGTAAGATTAAGAGATGGTGGGAAAGGCAGGAAAGAAAAATGGGAAGAGACATAAGGGGAAGAATGATTTTAAGGAGTTTACGGACAGACGGACGGACGGAACGACAGACAAAATATGTACAGACAGACAGACAGACAGACAGACAGACAAGACAGACAGCACACAAACAGGCAGATAGTTACAAATATTTTATCTCTATCTACAACCAAGATGTAATATGAATAAGAACTTCAACCTTCCTCCTCCTCACCTCCTTTCACTATCACTCCTCCCCACTCACTTCCTAGGCTCAGGGGTTCCCTTGAGGCCAGTGTTGACGACAAGACCAATTTAGCGATAACATCGGTTGACTAGACCTACCACCTCCTCACACCTCCACTTACTAACTTATCCTCTTCCCCTCCTCCAAACCTCCCTCCTACCCTCCTCCCTCCCATCCCCCTCCTACTCCCTCTCGGCCATACATAATCTTCACGCCCCCCACAACAGCTTCACCTGATTGGTCAAAAGTTTGATGGAAATATTAACCGCAATATGATTTAGAAAGGGGGAGAGGTGAAGGGGAGAGTGAAGGGAGGGTGAAGGGGGAGGGTGGAAGGGAAGGAAGGGTCAATATTTTCATAAATTTTCTTTTCACCTTTTGTATCTACTGCATATTCTTTACTTTTAAGAGTATGGTATAATTTACTGTATGTTCTAAGTACAAAGTATTTTCATAATAAATTTTCTTTGTTTTTTATAAATATTTTCTTCATATTATTTATCTTTATAACATATTTTATCAGTGTTTTTCTTACCATTGTGAGTATCTCTTTGTTTCTCTTGCCAATGTTTAATATATAATTCTTGCATTTCAAAATCTCTCTCTTTTTCTCTGTTTGTGTGTGTGTGTGTGTGTGTGTGTGTGTGTGTGTGTGTGTGTGTGTGTGTGTGTGTGTGTGCTACCTAACAACATACTAATCTAATAGGCCATTATACGACTCTACCTACACGCCCTCTACACGTCTGTACATGAACGGCTCATGACCAACACACACGCACCACTTAAGTCTCTCTCTCTCTCTCTCTCTCTCTCTCTTCCTTTCCTAACAATCTCCATAACACCCCCTCCCTCCCTACCTCCCCCCTCTAAACACCCTTCTCCTCCACCACTCCTTAAAATCTCCTACGTTCTCCCTCTCTCCCTCTACATATCTCCCGCAATAACCTTTCCCTCCCCCCTCCCAACTAATCTCCCTCCCCAATACCCTCTCCCATCCCTTCCAACAATCTCCATAACCAATTCTCTCCTCACCACTCATCACCCCCCTCCCTCCTTATCTCCCCCAACACTCTTTCTCCTCCCCACCAATAATGGCCACTTTCTAACATTGAAGACCTGGTTTATGCAAATTATATATGTAATGAGCGTAGGGAATTCTCCCATCAACTCAAGAGATGCACCAACACAGACAGACAGACAGACAGACAGACAGACAGACAGACACACACACACACACACACACACACACACACACACACACACACACACATGCATACATAATCATTTCTTCTGTTTATCTCTCTCTCTCTTTCTTACTCCATCTGTCTACCTTCCTTATCCCTTGTAATTGTCTCTCATTTCCTTCCGTCTCTTTCACTTTAAACTATTACATTCAACCTCTTTTTCTTCCTCTCTTCTTTTTCATTCTCTCTCCTCCACTGTACGACGCCTTACTTAATGCTCATCTCAGTTCTTGATTAAACACAGGAAAATCCACAAAGACGAGGGATTACTCTTAATTAAATCCCCAAATCCACAAGAAGCATCATTCTCCAGATTACTATGCTGATATTCATACGGCACCCGTGGGATTGATTACTTTTCATGGATTAGCTACTCAGAAATCCACACAAAATCTCAGAATTACAGAGGGTGGACACAACTGTAATCCACCCATACACGATTTACAGCACCAGTGAAAAAAAAAATCACCTAATTAAATCCCAAAACGACATTATTTTCCACATTAAATCCAAAAAACCTACAAAAATTTGGATTACAGGAAAAGAGTAAATTCTCTTAATGAAATCCAGAGCTGTGGAACATTATTATCCAGATTAAATGCTGAGAAATCCAACAAAGGAGAGAGAGAGAGAGAGAGAGAGAGAGAGAGAGAGAGAGAGAGAGAGAGAGAGAGAGAGAGAGAGAGAGAGAACATTACACACCAAGTTTACATTCTCATGTTTCACACACACATACACACACACACACCACCTAACCTGACTCCACACACCACCTCCAACCACTCCACACCCACCCACCCCCCGACACACGGCATTAACACCACACCAAGGGTAAATTCTCTCTCTGACACACACATGACACTCCCAGTCCTGACAGCATTGTGTGGTCGTCCCCCAGAGGTAAACAGTAATGGCAAGACCCTACGGTTTATTTTTTCTCGTGTTGTGGACTGAGTCGACGACAAAGGCACAGTCTGGTGATGTGCTGGGTACGAGTTTATTGTTGTTGTTATTATTATTACTGTAGTTGTTATTATGGTGTTGGTGTTGTGGGGGTGGGGGTGTTGTGGGGGTGGGGGTGGAGACAAGAATATTTGGACAGTATGGAAAATGAGACTGAGAATGTGGAGGAGGAGGAGGAAGAGCGGAGGAGGAAAAAGAGAGGAGGAGGAAGAAGGAGAGAGGAGGGGGGAAAAAGAGAGGAGGAGGAAGAAGAAGAGAGGAGAAAGAAGTAGAAGAGAGAGAAAGAAGGAAGAGAGGGCGAAGACGAGAAGAGAAAGAAGAAGAGAGGAGGAAGAAGAAGAGAGGAGGAAGAAGAGAGGAGGAGGAAGAAGAGAGCAGAAGGAAGAAGAGGAGGAGGAAGTAGAAGAAGAGAGCAGAAAGAGGAACAGGAGAGAAGGAAGAGATAGTAGAGAGGAGAAGGAAGAAGAGGAGGAGGGAGTAGGAGAGGAGGAGGAAGTAGGAGAGGAGGAGGAGGAGGAGGCGATTTCACGTCTGAGTGGACTCTGAGAGAAGCGACTCACATAAATTAATACAATATCTCACAACAGTTTCACATCAGTTGTTGTTTATTATCAACACTGTTTACATAATGGAGTCTAGGAAGTTGTTTTGATGCCTTTTGATGTTGATTAATTTTTCTTTCTTATTTCATATCCTCTCCTTTATTTCCTCCTACTCCTCTTCCTTTCTTTTTCTTCCTCTCCGGTCTTTCTACCTTCTCTTTTCCTGTTTCCCTTCCTCTCCGCCGTTTCTCCATTTTCCTTCTCTCCCATTTCCCATCCTCTCCCTTCTTTCCCCGTTTCCGTACTTCCTCCCTTCTCCTCCTCTCTTATTTGCATTTTTTCCATTTTTCTCTCCCTTTCTCCTTTCTTCTTCTTCTCCCTTCCTTCCTCTCTCCTGTCCTCTCATCTTTCTCTCTTCCTTCCACTCATCTTCATTTACCTTTTCATTCTTCACTTTTTTTCCTATTCCCCCTTTCTTCTCCTTATCTATTCCTTTCCCCATGTCCTCCTGTTCTTCTCCGTCTCTCGCTTCCTCTCTATCAGCTACAAACAACCAGTATCCGGCTTCAAACGACTACCACCATCCACCTATCAGTAACCTCAATCACCTGGCCACAAAAATAACCACCATGCGGTCACAAACAACAACAATAATCCGGCTACAAATATCTATCATCCCTTACTAGTAACTTCAATCACCCGTACCACAGGACTACCACTATTAGGTCACAAATAACCACAATCCAGCCATAAACAACACCCATCCGGCCACAAACAACCACCATCCAGCCACAAACAACCGACATCCAGTCATAATCAGCCACCACCATCCGGCCACACACACACAACCACCACCTACCGGTAACTTCAATCATCCGGCCACACACGACCACCACTATCCGGCCACAAATAACCACCATCCAGCCACAAACCACCACCATCCGGCCACGAACAACCACTATCCGGTCTCCTGGTGAAGCAATATCGGAGGGAGGCGAGGCAGGTGAAGAGTAATGACGAGGTTGTAGTGAATAACTGTAAGGCCAACTTTTATGGACAGACCCTCTGGTCCCTCCCTGGAGGTCCAGGCGATGGGGAGAGAGGAGGAGGGAGAGAGGAAAGAGAGAGGACGGGGAAGGTGGGGAGAAAGAAAGAGAAAGAACCAAGGTGAGAACGGAGGACTGAATGAATGATTATGAATACTATCTTAGCACCGCAACAGCCAAGGTCATATGGAGATAATTAATGGTAAAAGATTTAACTAAAGTCAAAATGACGGAAAATAAAACAAAACCGGAAAGAAAAACAACCCCATAGGAAACTCCTCCCCCAGCACCGCAGAGAAAGAACAAGAACCTTCTCCCCCGGCACCGCAGAGAGTAAGAACCATCTCCCCCAGCAGCGGGACAGGTGCCTACGTCACCGGTCCCCCAGACTGGGACACTCAACCAGCAAGTGTTGTACAGTGACGGGGACGAGGCAGTGAGCCGCGCCACCGTCCATAAGGTGCCTGAGTGTCAACCAGGTATAGCAGATACAGAGACGAGTCAAGGCGGTCTGTAACAAGCGGGGCATCGTCGGGTACCACATCATTCATCGCCCCATGTTGTTGATGCCCACTCCAACTTGTTTGTCCTGCCACAAGAGATGGACAGTCCCCGGAGTACAGAGTGTATGTCGCGGTGATGGAAAGGCCTCTTTTGGGCCTGGCCTGCAGCTGCCACCGCACGCCTCGCTCCCACATGGCTTCCTCATTGCAGTCAACCCCGACGTGAGCAGGTACCCACCCGCCCACGCCGCTTGAGTAGGAGCAGCAACACTAAAATTTTAACTACTAGGGGGTGGGATGAGTTAAAGAAAAAACCTCGTGCTTGTAAGGTACTACGTGTCACTAAAAATAATAAATTTTTTAAAATGATCATTATACCTAAAAACGCACTGCAGTGCAGCTAAAATCCCACATAGCTCAGCCGTAAAAATTGAGGCAGTGATGGGTAACGCACTAGAGAAAATAAAAGTCCTTGACACCGCAGAATATCCGACCCTGGCATCCTTCTTTGACCCGTCCGTGAAAACTGAAACAGAGTTACTGCGCTCAGCAACATGCTCCAATAAGAGCGTTCGAGCGTAGCCAGGGAGATAAGCACCATTGACATTCGAAAAATAACGGCAAAATTTTACCCCCGGCAGCTGCCAGGGGGGAATAGTCGAGTACACAACCGGCAGAGTCAAAAACCTGGATAGACAGAGCTCGTCGACGAGATACCCCGCACGGAAGCCAAAGGGGCGAGGCACAGAAGGTATCTGCCAACACTCAGGGTGGAGGCCAGGTCGGGTAAAGAGCAACATAAAGAAGGTAACCAGGGAGCCACTGAGCACGGTAGTAAAGCCGTACAGCCAGTTGTTGTCCTCGGAGGTCCAGAGGGGCTCACCTGCATCACACAGAAGACTGGGGAAGGGGGAAGAGCGAAAAGCACCGGTAACCAGGAGAATGCCAGTGTGGAGGACAGTCTAAAATACGCAAACGAGATGGCATCGCGGAGGTATCAGCTCACAGCTATAATCAAGTTTAGGCAGAAACAACGCACGGTATAGGTGAAGGAGCATGGTCAGATCAGCACCTGCAAGACATGCAAGGGCATACGGGTGAGAGACATCCGGTGGAGACACGCCGTCTTTAATTCTCGTAGGTGTGGTAACCATGTGAGGCGGTGGTCCAGGACCAGATCTAAAAAGCGAGTCTGCTCCACTACCGGGAGTCTCCTGCCACACCTATACAAATCTGGAGAGGAGGAGGAGGCTTTATAACACCCTTTTAACAATCCTCCTTATACACTCCTTCACCCTCCCCTCCTGCCTGACCGACCATGACTGCCACTCACACTGTGCACAACCTCCTCTACCAATGCGCCCAGAGCGACATGGAAACATGACCGAGAAGAGGTTGTTGAAAGCTTGCTAAAGCCCGTTCCCTGTCCCTATGACGGCGGTCTCCACCCCCCCCCCACCCCCCACACACACACACATCCTCCTCTAAGCAACATTGCAAGAAACCGTAAAGGAGTTATTACAAGCTCCTCCAAACTTATCCCCTGACCCCCATAACAGCTCCACCACCCCATTCCCCAAACCCATTTTACCCCCTGACCCCCCCATGCTGACTACCAGCCATCCTCATCACAGATGCAAGAGGTAGGTGGACCAGCATCTTCGCCTGACAATAACATCATCTTGCAGGGTCGCACTTTTGAGACTTTACGCCGAGATGGTCTTCAATATTTTGCGTGGCGATAACACTGCGGGCAATATTAAAATTACATCCGGTGTCACCCCAGTGTCCGACGCCGCTCTCCCCAATGACCCAACACGTTCACGAAATGGAAAACCGATGATGAGTGGCTTAATGCTTTACTGGAGCCTCCCTGGCGCTTTTGTGGTGCTGGAGAGGGTGTGTCGGGGTGTGGGTGGGTGTATGGGTGTGTGACTGTGGGAGTGTATGGGTGTGTGGCTGTGGGAAGCTGTGGAGGTGTATGAGGGTGAGTGAAGTATGTATGCTAGGAGAGTAGAGGAGAGGGTGTGTCTGAAGGAGGGTTTGTACATACAGGTGCAGGGGTGGCGTGAGTGGGTGGCGTGAGTGGGTGGGTGGCGTTGTATGTATGTATCTATATGTGTACAGTCTGTATATAGTGGAATCTAGGGGTGGGTGTAAGGATGGGTAACAGCATAGAAAAACACAACAATTGAAGAGATGAAGGTGAACGAGGTGATATGTAAACAGATAGATAGAAGAGATAGATAGATAGATAGATATAGATAGATAGATAGATAGATAGATAGATAGATAGATAGATAGATAGATAGATAGATAGATAGATAGAATCCCCTGCCACGTTACCTGTGGGGACTCCTCTCTCAGTACCTCCGGCTCTTTCTCACCTGTAATTAAAGAGAAAAATACGTAAGAATATAAACCCACATTAACCTTATCAACGTTGCCAGAACAAAAAAAGTGCCATGAGTGTCTCCCAATATGGCAACAGTGTACATGAATATAGCCCAAAGAGTAGCAATTTCTAGAGGCTATCAGAATATATATATACAGTAATATATCAGGCTTGTGTTACCGATATATCACAACATGACAATATATATATCAGCCAAATGCTCCAGGGCACACACACACACACACACACACACACACACACACACACACACACACACACACTCATGTTAATATGAGGGTCATCATTAGCGCCAAGTCAATCACTGTCACTGAAATTAAGTCGCCATAGACCTTCTGGCAACAGGTTCGTGCCATATGACAGCTGACGGGTGCCCCAGGACGGAGGTGATGACGGATGCACTCGACAGTAAGGGGAACATTATCTCAGGTGTTCTATTACGTGTTTAAACTGTCTATGTTTAGTGTTTATTACTCGTCCTGGTTTTGTCTTCAGAGTTAAGTAACCTTCAGTGTTCCTCATAAACTATTACTATTACTTTATAGTCATTAACAACATTAAACTCATTATTAAACCATTTAAATTATCTATAAAACAATGTCAGGTTTATTGTTTAATTCAAAGTGTGTTAATTAATAACTCACCTCCGTCATGGCTCAGGTGTGAAGTTCCCGTTTTCTATGGAGTTTAAATCCCCGTTGGTGACAGTTACGCTCCCGTCATTTAAACCTTTTAAATCATCGCTTCTCGCGTTTATTCACCAGTTTATCATATATCACTAAACACTACAGTCACTTATGTTAATAATGTTGACAAATGTTCACTCTTAGTCACTTTGTTTAGAAATACAGATTAAAAAACGCGCACACAAAAAAACTAGACTTATCACTTGTGTAATCTGACGAGCACTGAGGCGGCTGCTCTCAAACTTCAGGTGTTCAACCCCACCGCCTCCTCTGATTGGTCATTGATACCCTACCTGTCTTGCAATTGGTCATCGCAAATTTTTTTGTTCCTGATTGGTCAATATCCTCTTCCAGTTTAAAATGCTGGTCTTTAAATTTTAGTAATTATCAAGAACCTTTACTCTATAACCTGACTTAATAAGTAATTATTTAAATACCTTATAAATCATTATTATACACTAGAGATTATAATTCATGGTGATATACACCTGTGTAGAGTTTAATTATGTATTTAAATCGAACTAATTATGTGAAGTGTCATTTAAAAACCAAGAGACGTTAAATGGCCTGTCTTCCCTCCACGACCCTCCGACCAACCACACTTCCCTCCACGACCCTCCAACCAACCACACTTCCCTCCACGACCCTCCGACCAACCACACTTCCCTCCACGACCCTCCAACCAACCACACTTCCCTCCACGACCCTCCGACCAACAACACTTCCCTCCACGACCCTCCAATCAACCACACTTCCCTCCACGACCCTCCATTCAAATCACACTCTCCCACGACCCTCCGACCAACCACACTTCCCTCCACGACCCTCCAACCAACCACACTTCCCTCCACGACCCTCCGACCAACCACACTTCCCTCCACGACCCTCCAACCAACCACACTTCCCTCCACGACCCTCCGACCAACAACACTTCCCTCCACGACCCTCCAATCAACCACACTTCCCTCCACGACCCTCCAACCAACCAACGTGTCCTATCATGTCATGTCATTACATGACATGACGTCATAACTTGACATGGCATATCATATCAAGCCCTAACATGTCATATCACGTCAAGCCATGTCAAGTCAAGCCATAACATGTCATATCAAGTCACATGACATGTCATGTCATATCAAGCCATGTCAAGCCACAGCATATCATACAATGTCATGTTCTGACGCAACGTGTTGACATTTGACATGACATGTCATGTCATGTCATGTCAAGCCATAACATGTCATATCATATCATGTCATGTCAAGCCACAACATGTCATGTTCTAACGTCACGTCATGACATGATATGATTTGATTTGACATGTCATTACTTGACATGACGTAAATTACCATGTCATGTCAAGTCATTACATATCATGTGATGACATGATATAACAAAACATGAAAGGACATGACATGAAATGTCATGTCACATCCTAACATGTTAGGTCATGATATGTAAAGGCACGTCATGATATGGCATGTCAAGTCATTACATAAATCATGATATGATAAGAACTAGCATGACAGGACATGGCATGTCATGTCACATCCTGACATGTTATGCTATGTCATATACAGGTATGTAATGACTTGACATGATAAGTCATGGGTGACAGGTTGGTCTGTAAAAGCAAACTCATAAATAACAATAAAATAAACCAAAACACAAATAATGTTAATAAACCAGAGTAAGAACCATAAGAATAATAGTGAATAAATAAATAAATACAAGAGCCAACATGTGGCCAGGAGCCGCTGTTAATGGTGCGGCGAGCCTGTTGGAGGGTGTGTGTCTGGGGACAAACCTTTCTCTTTTCTTTATAAATAATGAAGAAAAAAAAGAGATGTGTATTCTAACTCTGAGAGGAGGAGGAGGAGGAGGAGATATATTTTTTATCTCCCTCAAGAAGTAACGAAGAGGACTGAGAAAGGAGTTGGAATCCATTTTTTTCTTGTCCAAAAGGGTTCGAATCGCTTTCAGTTCACTAACACTAAAAAAAGACTTTCCCCGCGAACAATGACATACAAAAATTATTCTTCCATTCTGTATGACGTTGCTCGGGAAGATTCTATGTATATAAGATAACAAAAAAATTCAAGTGAGGAGCAATCTTCCATTTGCAACAACAACATTATAAGTACCGCTGCAACGACGATCAACACGAGGATGATATATAATGAAAATTGAAGTTACGAAAAGCATCTATTGTCTTCCTTATTAAATGTGTTGGTAGAGTATTTACCAGTTACCTCCAAGAGAATTATTGCACTGGAAAGACTCAGTCATGTCAATATTCTCCTTGTTGACTTTGTGTTTGTATTATTCTGATAAAATAAAATGTTTTCAGCTTCAGTGTCAATCCCAACAAGGTAGGCGGGTTGGTCCCCCGTCGCGCTATAAAACTGTCCAAAATGGTCGTAACTCTGGACAGTAATGACGACATAAGATTAAAAACAAACTCATCTGAGATCTTAATGTGATATGTCCACACACACAACAGGTCTAGTTTCAAGTCCATCGTCCGTCTGTGCCACTTAACGTCTTCACGACAAACGGACACGCGAACATAACGTACACACGGACACAGGGGGCGTACTAAAAATAATGTAATTTATATACAAAATGCAATAAAAATAAAACCACCGGACAAGCGACGATTAACATCAGTCCTCAATATACGATACACACGAATAAAGCATCACATCAGCCCCACACACACACACACACACACACACACACACACACACACACACACACACACACAAACTATACTTTGCTGTCACTAGGAATCGAGTATGACGATCATCCAGCTATGATACAATGATATGAGTTACTAAGGATGTCATCTTCGTTGGTGAACTCTAAGGTGACTCGAGGGGCCAATACGGGACTGGCAGGGTCGTCAACAGATATTACACGTGTGGAGGGCTACATCTAGTGCGGGAGGGGCGGCAGCGTCTTTCCGGCGTTGGCGCTTGTCTGCCTCGGTATGCAGTCGGGGTAACAACTCGAAAGTATTGACACATTTTTTGTGTGGTGCTCCTCCAAGCGTTACGGTGAGGGGGTCAGTATGATACTTTTCAGATTTGTCTATCATACACAAGGCGATTGTTGCCATTAATCGCTTTCGCAACTTGTACTTCTATCACACCTTGTAACTTGTACTCCCATCACACCTTGTAACTTGTACTCCCATCACACCTTGTAACTTGTACTCCCATCACACCTGGTAACTTGTACTCCCATCACACCTGGTAACTTGTACTCCCATCACACCTTGTAACTTGTACTCCCATCACACCTTGTAACTTGTACTCCCATCACACCTGGTAACTTGCACTCCCATCACACCTTGTAACTTGTACTCCCATCACACCTGGTAACTTGTACTCTCATCACACCTTGTAACTTGTACTCCCATCACACCTGGTAACTTGTTAATTACAAGCACGGCCAAACAAACACACACAAGAAAATAAAAATAAATAAATAAATTCCCCTTTACCTAAGCCGGCGGGGCATAAAAATACAGAGGCCTTCCCCACTACACGCTAAAAAATACAATAAAACACACGTAAACCTCGATGTTGGTGGGCGGACTACACAGCCAGGTGTATGTGTAACACCTGGGGGGGGCGTACCACCTGGAGGGGGGCGTAACACCTAGAGGTGGGGGTCGTAACACCTAGAGGGGGCACCAGAGGGGGGCGTAACACCCAGAGGGGGTAACCTAGAGGGGGGCGTAACACCTAGAGGGGGGCGTAACACCTGGAGGGGGGGCGTAACACCTGGAGGAGGGCGTAACACCTGGAGGGGGCGTAACACCTGGAGAGGACGTAACACGTGGGTGGGGGAGGCGTAATATCGTGAACCTAGGGTGTGTATGCATAGTTAATTTAAAGGTCTTTTTGTTAGATCGACCAACTACAAGTTATTGAAGTAGCTACAAGCACTTGGAGGGTCTTTATTAAGCAATCGCAAGCACTGGTGGTCTTTAATTAACCACAAGCACTGGAGGATCGATCTTTAAGAAACTACAAGAACTGGAGAAGCTTCGCCAACTAATTACAAGCACTGGAGAGTCTTTAACCACAAGCACTGGAGTCTTCAAGTAACCACAAGCAATGGGTAAACTTTAACCTACCACAAGCACAGGATAAACTTTAACCTACCACAAGCACTGGATAAACTTTAACCAACCACAAGCACTGGATAAACTTTAACCTACCACAAGCACTGGATAAACTTTAACCTACCACAAGCACTGGATAAACTTTAACCTACCACAAGCACTGGATAAACATTAACCTACCACAAGCACTGGATAAACTTTAACCGACCACAAGC
This sequence comes from Homarus americanus, assembly GCF_018991925.1. Classification (NCBI taxonomy): domain Eukaryota; kingdom Metazoa; phylum Arthropoda; class Malacostraca; order Decapoda; family Nephropidae; genus Homarus; species Homarus americanus. Next base: position 11,105,912 of record NW_024722158.1, read on the forward strand.
ACTGGATAAACTTTAACCTACCACGAACACTGGAGTCTTCAACTAACCACAAGCAATGGATAAACTTTAACCTACCACAAGCACTGGATAAACTTTAACCTACCACAAGCACTGGATAAACTTTAACCTACCACAAGCACTGGATAAACTTTAACCTACCACAAGCACTGGATAAACTTTAACCTACCACAAGCACTGGATAAACATTAACCTACCACAAGCACAAATGCAGTCAAGCAAAATTTCAATAAACAAGAAACAAAAAACAAAACAGCTTCCAGTAATAATGTCTCGACCAGCTGTGTCCTCCTCCTCCTCCTCCTCCTCCTCCTCCTCCTCCTCCTCTTCCTCCTCTTCCTCCTCCTCTTCTTCTCACCCCCTACTCCTTTTCCTATCTCTCATGCTTCTCGAGAGTAGGTTAGGTTAGGTTAGGTTAGGTTAGGTTAGGTTAGGTTAGGTTAGGTTAGGTTAGGTTAGGTCAGGTCAGGTCAGGTCAGGTCAGAGTAGGTCAGGTCAAGTAAATAAGTCAATTTATGCTATATATTCCTTACTTAATGCTTTGCTTGCTTTATATGTCTGCTTTATTTTCTTGCTTGTCAGTGTACAGTACAAAGATATATATATCAAGGGCAGATGGAAGGTTTTGGGTAGGGTGGCCAGAACCTACCCACCTGAATTTATTAACATTCTTATGGGATTAATTGCTTCGATAAAACCACGATTCAGTTCCCCATAAGCAACGGTTATTGAGGAATATTACCTATATATAAAAGCAAAAACTGACCACCCCCCCCCCTTTCCTCCCCCACCCACATAAAAAAAAGTAAAATAAACCAAAAATGTGGGTTGGAGTTTAATAACGAAAACTCATAAGCTGACGTTAGGTAAAAAAAAATATTTCGTTCCCATCAGCTGTGTAACATGAAACTTAACGAGATATTCATTGTTTGTTTTTTGTAAATACCTTCAACCAAAACAAACTCATGTATTAGTATGTGTTAAATATGTATATCTTTATGTATGTATATGTGGGACTTTAGATGAATATGTAGCCCCTTTTGATTGAGATGATTTAACTCCGTATGATGATTTAACCTCTTGAGTATGATGATGAATTATCAGTTGAGTATAATGAGTTAAACCCTTGTTGCTAGTAGTATAGGAACGGTAACAGGAGGAACAACAGGAACGGCAACAGGAACGGCAACAGGAACGGCAACAGGAGCAACAACAGGAACGGCAACAGAAGCAACAACAGGAACGGCAACAGAAGTAACGCCAACATTAGCAATAGAAGAAGCACCAACAGGAACATCAATAACAACAGAAGTAAAGCCAACAGTATCAACAGGAGCAACAGTAGCATCACCTGTTGTCCTACCCCGGTGCTTAACTTGACACTGTTACAGATATTACTTACCAGGATGTCGCTAGTACTGTTGTGGCTACTGTTGTTGTTTGTACTGTTGTGGCTACTGTTGTTGTTTTTACTGTTGTGGCTACTGTTGTTGTTTTTACTGTTGTGGCTACTGTTGTTGTTTGTACTGTTGTGGCTACTGTTGTTGTTTGTACTGTTGTGAATACTGTTGTTGTTTGTACTGTTGTGGCTACTGTTGTTGTTTGTACTGTTGTGAATACTGTTGTTGTTTGTACTGTTGTGGCTACTGTTGTTGTTTGTATTGTTGTGGCTACTGTTGTTGTTTGTACCAAGGTGGCTACTGTTGTTGTTTTTGTATTGTTGTGGCTACTGTTGTTGTTTGTACTGTTGTGGCTACTGTTGTTAAGCTTGTACTAAGTTGTGGCTACTGCTGTTGTTTTGTACTGGTTGTGGCTACTGTTGTTGCTTCTGTACCGTTGTGGCTACTGTTGTTGTTTTTACTGTTGTGGCTACCGTTGTTGTTTGGTACTGTTGTGCTACTGTTGTTGTTTGTACTGTTAGTGGCTACTGTTGTTGTTTGTATTGTTGTGGCTACTGTTGTTGCTTCTTCTGTTTCGTTGTGGCTACTGTTGTTGTTTTTACTGTTGTGGCTACTGTTGTTGTTTTTACTGTTGTGGCTACTGTTGTTGTTTGTACTGTTGTGGCTACTGTTGTTGTTTGTACTGTTGTGAATACTGTTGTTGTTTGTACTGTTGTGGCTACTGTTGTTGTTTGTACTGTTGTGAATACTGTTGTTGTTTGTACTGTTGTGGCTACTGTTGTTGTTTGTATTGTTGTGGCTACTGTTGTTGTTTGTACTGTTGTTTTGTTATTGTTACTAACACAAGATGCCATAACCAATACCCCAATACAGCGAAACCTCTCTTTAACGGACTATATGAAAGGAAAATCCATTATATCGAAGGTCTGTTATATGTGAGTCCTCCATCTAACGAACTAAGAGATGAATGATCGTTATATCAAGGGTCCGTTAGATGTGAAACCCCTATCTAACGAATATGGACATCGTAGTTCGTTATATGGAGGTTTCACTGTAATAAAAACCAAGAAATTGATGACTAGCGGAATTAAACCACACTTGGTAAATAATAAACCATTCCCCACTCAAAAACCCCATCTATTAGTCAAGTCAGGGAAGGCGGGTGTGAGGGGACACTTCAGCTCAGCCAATAATAACTCGCCAACCGGATCCAGGTGAAGGAATTGGTTATTATTGGTTATTATTATTATTAGTTTAACCTTTCGTCTATAATCTCGTATTTATCATTAGTTTCTCTTTATTATCTCTTTATCGTCTGTTGTGTTTTATATGGCAGCTTCTACGTCTGTTTTATTGTGTATTAAATCATTCTTCCTTATTCACATCTTCGTAATCTCTCTCTCTCTCTCTCTCTCTCTCTCTCTCTCTCTCTCTCTCTCTCTCTCTCCATGCGTCACGATGCGTCACCTCCCAGAATGCTTCACGGCTGGGTGACGCCGACACTCGCGTGCAACTTGTGCAATCTGTGTCAACACGGCGGCTCATTTGCATATCTGGCGAAGTCTTATTCACTCGGCAGTTTTCGGGCGTTTAGTCTCCTGTTAACCCCTTAAACTCCCACACTTTGTTTCTCCTGCAACGACTGGCACCCTAACTCACATATCTGGCTCTCTCTATGACTTAAATGACTGGCACCCTAAGTCACATATCTGGCTCTCTCTATGACTTAAATGACTGGCACCCTAAGTCACATATCTGGCTCTCTCAACCACTTAGACGATTGGCACCCTGAGTCACATATCTGGCACCTTCTACCATTTAAACATCTGGCACTTTCCACCACTCAGATAACTAGCACCTCCCACTAACAATTCTCCCACAAGTTTAATTAAATCTGTAAAATATTCCCAAACAGAAACAAAATCATCTAAATATTAACAAGTAATTAACATCAGTCCCTTCCTAACCATGTCCTTGTTATGTTAATTGTTATGTTAATTTTCCATCTGGTTGTGTTAATATGAATTTGCGTTACGGCAGCGTCTTAAAGAGTAACATCGACTCCATTTTATCTGGTTCCCTCAGTAACATAATTGAGTGAGTCAGGTAAGATTCACTCACTCATTATTATTCAGTGAGGAAGATCTATCGGATTACCTGAAGATTAGTACACCTTAATTTATTTCACCTGATGATTAACACACTTTAAATGACTACTCTGCTAGTAATGGGTTGGAGAAGCAGGTTGATGGCAAATTAAGAAGTGATTAAGCAATACTGCTAGTTGCTTAGGGTTGCTAGATTAAGTTAGGTTAAGTTAGAATACGTTATTTTAGGTAGGGTTAAGTTTCATTACGTTAAGTTAGGTTAGGTTATGTTAAGATCTTTTGAGAATGTGAGTCTTGGATGAACCCCAACGAGCAACCTTTCAATCTCGTTACATTTCCTGGCGTCTCGTTCTTCCTCATCCCTTCCAGGCGCACTTCCGGACACCTCCTCTTCCTACTCCTCCTCCTCTTCCTATACATTTTTCCTCACTGCTTTAACCAGTCTGGATTCTCAAAGCTTCGTTGGTAAAAAATAAATATTCCCCTTTTCATTTTAAGTAACTCTCTAAGCCATCTGAGTCCTCGTAAGTTATGGTAAAGACTAAATTACGACCAAAATTCACTTCTATGCTATTAACTCGTAAGACAAAATTGTTATCGTATTTCTCTCCATCATTTTAAGCAAGATGGACGATAATGTCTACATCTAGCTACCTTAAGATGCGTCAGAAATAAATTATTGTTCGTTCGTTCGGCTTATTTTTTTAATCGTAACTAAGGAAAAACAACCCAAAAATACACTTAACTTTTCACAAATAATAACCTAACCTAACCTAACCTAACCCAACCTAATCTAACCTACCCTAACCTACCTTACCCTAACCTACCCTAACCTAACCAACCGCACAAAAACAAAACAAAACTATTGGTAAGACAAAAAAAAAATCGCAATAAGAAAAAAAGGCACCAAAATTTTTTCCCAAGACAAAAATCAGTCAAAATCATATAAAAAAACTCGATATTATTCTCCAATCAAAAAAAAAACCCGACCGTAAATAACATACCAAAAAAAATTCTCTCTTAACACCGTGACCACGAACCTTTATGTTGTGTTAAAAAAAAAAAGAAATATATAAAGCAGGTATTTTGAGAGACCAGAGCGATGGTAGGGGGTGCGGTAGGGGTGCAGGAGGGGTGGGGTGGGGGGGTTGGTGGAGGTTGGGGTGGGGAGGTTGGGGTGGGGAGGTTGGTGTGGGGGGGTTGGTGGTGGAGGTTGGAATGGGTGGTGAAAAGTGGAGGTGGTACTTGTGTTTGAGGTTGATTAGTGAAGCCCGTGTGGACGTCAGTGCTCGAGGATTCTGGACGCGGGGACAGCGAGCCTTCTTCGACATCAGGATTTTTGATCCCATGGCCGTTTGTCACCGTAACTAGCTCTCGATGCTGCACATAGGAGGAACGAGAACGACAAGAGAAGGGCATATGGGGAGAGAATTCAAAATGTCGATCAAGGCAGCTTCACTCCGCTAGTGTTCACAACCTCTGGTGGGATGGGCCCAAGCGCAAGATGTTTCTACGCCAGACTCGCGGAGCTGATCTCCGAACAGAAGCAGCAGCCCAGAAGTTATGTCACAGCCTGGATGAGATGTCGACTATCCTTCTCTCTCCTTCGGTCGGCTTTGCTCTGCCTCAGGGGAACGAGAGCTTCTGCCCCTACTCCGTCAACTGTTGCAGATATCGACTATGAGGCTACAGTCACCGAATGCCGCATCGATCTGCGGCTCAACTAATTTAACACAGATAGGATAGTTGCTTATGTATTAGGATATTTAATATTAAGGTAAATAAATGGTGGCGAAGGTGGCTATTGGGAGGCTGGAGGCCACGGTTGTCAGCAAAAAAAAAAAAAGTAGTAGTAGTAGTAGTAGTAGTAGTAAGCCACAGTACACAAGTAACACACCAGCAGGAAGCAGGACGCAAAGAAAACACACACTCGTTCAGACCAGAGCTGTATATATGACGTCACTCTTAGGATATCCGGAAAATTTAGTTTAATTATATCTTAAGAGGATATGACAGCTCTGAGGTCATGTGACGACTGAACCAAAAATAGCATAACAAACATAGTGTGACAGAGTTCATAACACAATATTACGTAACTAACATGAGGTGTGGAGATGTGAATGAGTTTTGGGTATGTTGTGCTAAAGGCAGATATAGCCTCTCAAAGAATCGTAAATAATTTTTCTATTTTATCTCTAGTAAGTACATTCTTCTGTTCCATTTGAAATCGTAAGTCAATCCTCCTCAGTAAGGGAATCTGACTTATTTTGTCTACCGTACGAAGATAACGTCCCTTTAAACATCGAGACTCTACTGTAATTAAATAAGTTCTCCTATCCCACTTTAGGGAAGAGCAAATTTTAGCGAATAATCTTTGAAATTGTGGAGTGTGGCCACGGGGGGTGTTGTGTGTAGAGCCTCCAGAGCGGTACTCAGTCCAGGCCGAGGGTCGTATACGAGGGTTGACGTGAGGAAACCCGATGCTCAGCACGCACGACCCCAGGACCTGGAGGCATTCTGGTCTCCCTCAACTATCCACTAAGAGCAACGTGACCCCCTGGCCACCCGCCACTCTCGCCCACACCCTGGCCACCTCCAGTAAACACGAGGTGCTTTAATACCGCCGAACCAGACATGAAACTCAACGCAATACTGCAACAGATCAAAGTAGACCACCGCACGCCAATTCTAAAGGTGAGCACTGCTGGAACCTTCAAACATCAAAGGGGCCATCAGTTCCAGAACCAGTCTCTCGCTGTCTTTTTCCATCAGGTGCAGCGATGCCTCCAGATCAGCCCCCGTCTGGAGTCTCTCCCCGTGAACTACAACCTGCTATATCCTGCCAGCACACCCTCAGGGAAACCATCCTTACTACCCCTACGCCTAAGGCCCTGATTCCCTTCCCGTCTACCTGAGACCAACAGAGCGGGTTTAGGACTTTGGGGGGTTTTGATTTCTCAGCCGTAAGGGGAAGGTGAAGGGGGAGGGGGGGGAGCAGGGACGACGACGAGGAGGAGGGGAGGAGGAGGAGGAGGGCTGAGGAAAGACAGTTTGTGTGTGTGTGATATAATTTTTCCTCCTCATTGTCACCTGGGTGTATTTGACGATGGTTCTGGAGTGTCGGAATTTGATCACTCGGCGGCTCTCAACTTGGTGAGGGGCGGCAGCAGGAGGAGCCAGGAGCTACAACTTTTCCAAAGAGGCTCTCACCTGTGATACGTCGATCTCATTTCCTCTTCTCTTAGGGCGAGTTTAGGACGCTTGGTGTTGGTCTTTTTTAGGGGGATGGTTCCACTTTAATCCTTTGGAAGGGAAGTGTGAGACTCAACTCATCTGCTTCACTGGCAAAATCTGGCGGAAGGAGGGAGTTGGAGGGCGTGAAGAGGCTTGGAGGAGGGATTGGTGAGTGGTTTGTTTTAAAGAAGGGTGAGGAAGTGAGGGGTGTTGGAGTGGGCGCGTTTATCTTTGAGAAGTAGTAAGTGGGAAGTCATATTTTACAGGGAGGTGTTGAGTGAGAGAGTACCTTAAACACTGTTAGGTGCTAAAATTAGCTTAAATCGACACCATCACCACAATTATAATACACCACAATTTTACCACACTACCACCACCAACAACAACCACCACTAGTACCCTATGACCGTGACCCCATCACCAACACACCATCACTATCACCATCCTAGCCACCACCACCCTACCACCATCACCAACACACCATCACTACCACCATCCTAGCCACCACCACCCTACCACCATCACCAAATCACTATCACCAACACCCACCCAACAACCAAACTACCACGAACCTCAACCACCACCACACATCAGTGATATGAATTAGCGGTCACAAACATACAGAAACGAACGATATAGCCATGAAAATGTTTTAATTAATTGGTTTATTACATAATTCTTAATTTCCTGTTTTAAATTTTACTTGTTTAATGTAAGGAAACACTAAATTTTTATCTGGAATTTTATATCCAAAATTGGATTGATTTTCTTAATAAAACACAAATTACGGTTTTTCGTCTGTAATGTTTTTCGTGAAGTGCAAAAACAAGTTTATTCTTTTTACGTGAAATACAAAATAGTCAAGATTTACTTCATGGAATATACTGTAAGTCAAGTTTTATCTCGCGCAAAGGGCATTCTTACTTCAGTGATTCAGGGTATCTTGTATTAACTTCAGGGAGGGTAAGGCATATTACTTCAGGGTTACATACTTTCAGGGAGGCAGGAGGCACTATTTAAGGGAGATTGGGAATATTACTTCAGGTGCCCCCCCTTAATAAATACAGGCAGGTAATCCTCAATTTCAGGGGAACAACTTCAGGGAGATTAGGGACACTACTTCAGGGCCGATCTTATTAATTTCAGGGAGGATAGTTGTAGACCGAGAAATCATTAGTCTGTACACGACAACCAGCCTTAAGTTTTATCCACAAAATCCTTTCTTAAATTTAGGATCAAAGTTTTAAGTTCAGGGCTACTTTCTCTCCCCCCCCCCCCAGTCAAGCTTGCTAGACCTGCTATACATATCTACTTTTGCGATACTTTTATACTTTTGATTTGTTTTAAATTGGCGAATTGTTTTTATTTGCGATACTTTTTTTTTTACCTTTTGTGATAATTTCCTAGCTATTCTACTTTTGTTGTACTTTTAGGCTTTTCTGATTTACGTAATATATTGTTATATATATATATATTCCATCTCTGTATACTAATATTTTGTTACATTTTCATACTTTTATTATAATTTCAAACTTTTGTTTACGTCAGCTTTTGTGTCGGTAATCGTTACATTTTTTTTTTTACCTCTGAAGCATTAAACTATATATATTTTTATACTTTGTCAAAATTGCTCATTAGCTCTGAGACATTAAGCTATTTAAACTTTTTTGGGGGTAAATTTTAATCATTGTGTTATATGTACTTTTTAGCTCTAGTAAAATTATACGAACTATTTGGTTCTGAAGCATTAAATTATTATATACTTTTCAGCTTTAAGTCATAAAATTACTCAAACTTTTTTCCTCTCAAGAATTAAGCTGTTTATTTTTTTATCAGTCATAAAATCCCTAATACTTTAAGTTCAACATTATTAGATTATTCACCAGTACATTATTTGGCTCTAAGTCGTAAGAGAGAGAGAGTGTGTGTGTGTGTGTGTGTGTGTGTGTGTGTGTGTGTGTGTGTGTGTGTGTGTGTGTGTGTGTGTACATGTTGGTGTATGTGTCTGTGAACATGAGTGTGTGCGTGTCAGTGTGTGTGCGTGTCTTTGTGTACGTGTCTATGCGTACGTGTGTCTGTATGTACATGTATCTTAGTGTATGTAAGTGTGTGTATGTAAGGGTGTGTACCTGTGTCTTAGTGTATGTACGTGTGTGTGTATGTAAGGATGTGTGGTGGGTGTGTGTGTGTGAGAGAGTGTGTCAGTCATTCCAAACATGTGCAACAGCTCTCAGGCCGCCACACACACAAGAGACCCCACACCTACCACCTCTCTTTTGATCAGCTGACCCACCTGGGGAATCCCCGTACCTTGCTCAAATCTTGTTCACGCTCTCACGCATTTCAATATATTTCACCGCCTCCCACACACACACAAGCTCGAAATATATCTATAATGTAGGTGATACAGATACGGAGTAGTGGTGGTGGTGGTGGTATATTTCACAGGATAGAGTAGGCTCCATAAGTGTTGATGTGTGTGTGTGTTTTCCGGTTACACACACACACACACACACACACACACACACACACACACACACACACACACACACACACACACACACACACACACACACACACACACACATACACATACACACACACACACACACATACTTTATTTACTCATTTCTTAATAAGTTTTTCTGGACTCCCTCCTCCTCCTCCTTCCTTCATTTCCTTTTGTCTCTCTACATTTTTTCTCATTCATTCACCAATCTAATCTCCTCATCCACTCATCCACTCACTCACTCGTCTAAAAACACTCACTCACCCATTTACACACTCACTCATACATTCACACTCACTCACCCTCCCCCTCTCTCACACCCACCACAACCACTCCCACACCCCTCCCACCTCACATCTCCCCTCCACACCTTCCCACTCCTTTTACCTTTCCTCCCTCTCCACACCCTCCCCCACTCTCCACACCCTCCCCCCCTCCCCCTCCCCCATTCTAAACACCTCCCACTCCCCCACCTCCCCCCCTCACCTCCACTCCCACTCACACACACTCCCCCACTCTCACACACCCACTCCCACTCACACACCCTCTCCCACACCACTTCTCTTCTCAATCTTATACTCTCACACTCTCCCGCTCATCCACCGACTCATTCTCCCACTTATACACACTCACTCTCACCCACTCTCACACCCTCCCAGCAGTGAGAGCGAGGAGGCCCAGATGAAAGGCTCTCTACCTAACGATGTCTTCAGGGGTGTGAGTTGCTTGTCCTGGGTCCATCACCAGAGTCAGGGGGAAGGGGAGGGAGAGGAGGGAGGGAAGGAGGGAGGGAAGGTAGGAGCAGAAAAGTGGGGAGGGAGGGGGCAGGGGAGGAAGGGAGAGAGGGGGAAGGAAGGGAGAGAGGGAACAGGGGAAGGGAGGGAGAGAGGGGGCAGGGGAAGAAAGGGAGAGAGAGGGCAGGGGAAGGGGAGGGAAAGGGAATGGATGATGTAGTGTAGGAGGAGTGGTATAAGAGAAGAGGAGGGGTGGGAGAGAAGAGGAGGGGTGGGAGAGAAGAGGAGGGGTGGGGGAGAAGAGGAGGGGTGGAAGAGAAGAGAAGGGGTGGAAGAGAAGAGGAAGAGTAGGAGAGAATGGGGTATGGAAAACAACGAAAAGTTAATGGGTAAGTAAAATAAAACGAAGAGGAAAAAAACACCCATAAAGGAAAGCGGTAGACGATAAACAGGGAGCTTAAGTGAAGCTTACATCAAGGGAGCTCAAATGAAGCCTATGCAAGGAGGTTTACATGAGGCTTACTTCCCACAACACTTAAATCCTCCCCTCATCTGCATACAACTTTTCCCCTCGTGTAATTTTGATTTAAATATTAACATTATATTTTTGTCTATATTATTATTATTATTTTAATTTTATTATTATTATTATTATTATTATTATTATTGTATTATTATTATTATTATTATTATTATTATTATTATTATTATTATTATTATTATTATTATTACTATTATTACTATTATTATTATTATTATTATTACTATTACTATTATTATTATTATTACTATTATTATTATTATTATTATTATTATTATTATTATTATTACTATAACTATTATTATTATTATTACTATTCCCATTTAATATTAGTACCGCACCACACCCAGACGCCAGGCAAGTTTACAAACACTCTTATAACGCTCTGAGTGGCGCCCCAGATTCAGTAGAGAGAGAGAGAGTCAAGGCAGGAGCGCCACCAAGGTAACAAGACGGCAACATTCGACGCCTTGATGGGTGTATCTGAAGCCATCACGAGATAGAGAGACAGTGAACGACATTCTCTTAACACACGAGAGAGAGAGACTGACTTGTGAACGTGACATGACCTTTAAGTAGTCAGCAAGTACTTATAAACGAAGCAGGATACATTTAAGTAGTTGAAGACGCCTTTTAAGTACACTAAATAAGCTGTACTTTGGATTGAACCAGGATACGTTTAAGTAGTCAGGAGTTACTTATAAACGAATCACGACGTCTCTGTAAGTAATCCCGAGGTACTTATAAACAAAACTTACAATTCTCCAACTATAACAGAGCGACAATAAACAGGTAAAAATGACACACCTTGATAAAGAAGGAACAAAACAAAACTCCAAATAAATCACCGAACTCTTGTTTTTTTTCTCTTACGTCCATCTTTATCATCCTTGTTATTCTTCCTCATTATCACTCCCTACCATTTTCATACGTACAATAAAGACAATAATACTAACATTGATAAACACAGGTGAACGAAAGAGCCAATGATAACGAGAGAGTAATAACAGCGTATAATAACAGTTAGCGTACAGTTAGCGTACAGTTAGCGTATTCAGTTACCCCAAAATAGTGGAAAATTTCCCCATCTGCTCTAAATACCAGTAACACTACATAATACAGAAACAAAATGTTGCAATAATCAGCAAAATATTGCAATGTCAACAAAAAGGAATGGTGGAACACGATGAGGAAATGAACAGTATTGTCTGAGTAATGTTATAATGAATATCTCTGCACTGACAACACCAATAATAATAATAATAATAATAATAATAATAATAATAATAATAATAATAATAATAATAATAATAATAATAATAATAATAATATAGTAAAATATCAACAACTATAATAACACCCATCATCAATACGACAAAAAAAATACCTAACTATCTATAGAATTCCCATAATAATGCTCTCAATATCAACAAGAAGTTCAATCAAGACACTCACCCCTTCCACTCAACCCCCTCCTCTCCCCTTCCCCTCCGCTCACCCCCTCCGCTCCCCTCACCCCGTCCTCTCCCCTCCCCAAACAGGAACTATAAATATCACTAGTTCCCTTTTCAGACCTAACAGCAGTTCCTTCACCACCAAGTCGTGACAAGGCATCAACACACTGGAGGGGTCTGCCGAAACTTTAACACAGGTGGCATTGCAAACGTTGACAACTTCAATAACTTGCAACACGAGGCAACAGTCGCGGAGGTGCTCGACTGTGAAGGAGGGTCGTGAGTGAGACTGGGCGTCGCTTCCTCCCGCTACTAATAATACTGCATATATATATACATCATATGTCAACAACAGCTCCACCCTGCACGAGAGAGAGCACATGACTGACACTTTGAGCTGACTATCTCAACCTGCAATACATGACGTCAGGTCGACATGACTGACATACTGAGCTGACTATCTCAACTTATGCTAGGTTGACGTCAGACCCCCCCCCACCCCACATGACCATGACGTTTTGGGGTAACTTATAAAAATCGAGGCACAAGCGTTCACGTATCCCAAGAGTTTATATATATGCTCTTAACGTAGTAAAGAATAAGACACTATGACGGACACAGCAATTAATGCACGTACTGAGCTCATTAACGTGTGAGAGGAGGAGGAGGAGGATGAAGGAGCAGGAGATTAGACGGACAAGGCTTGAAGACCGTCCACATCTTGGTCGACTTAACCGGAAATTAAAGCTGTTTATACTGGGACAAAAATAGTTTAATCCACTGACAGCCAGGCGGAGGAGGAGTCCCATTGTGTACAGAAAAAGAAAATTAATCTATATTTTAAACTCCTTTGGCTTTTTTTATATATTATTTTGAACATAAATGAACCCAAATGCGCTTTTTTGGGGTAACCCATATGACCTAAATCTGATGTACTAACCCTGAAAGTCAAAATTCAATCTTTCTTTTTACTTTATCGTACTCTTGACCTCTCGACCTAGTCACCCCAAGAGGTAGACAGGTACAGTGGCCTCCAGGTGTGATGTTACCCCTTACAGTGCCTGCTTCCCTTACTCATGTGGCAGTGTCGCATAATCTAATGAAAGCAACAAGAATCTAACTCACCAATACGAGTTACAAAACTAATATATTTTAACTAGTCATAATAACACAAAGTACATAAAACCCAACAAGTACAACACACGCGGGTTTTTTTTCTCGAAATATCAGGCAGTTTCTGTTTTATAGGGTCTTAAAACTTTTTTCTTCTGAAAATCCCTTTGAACTTCGAACTTTTGAGCTCACAAGTGTAAAAACTTTGGGATAACTGAATGCTAAATACTGTTATTATTTTTGTGAGGTATTTTCTGTTTTTTACACTGGTGACCTAACAACATGACCTAGAACAACACTGTAGTCTACGAAGGTGTTACTAAAGGTCATCATTACTCTGATCTACACTGACCTGACCTGACCTGACCTAACCTAACCTAACCTACCCAAACCTGACCTGACTAACCCTACCCTACAACTTGACGTAACGTAAAATATCCTAACCAAATTTAACCTTACCTAACACAACCTTAGCTGCCCAAACCAAACCTATCCTCATCTGACCTGACCTGACCTAACCCCCGAGGTAGCTTCAAGATGTATACTAAGGAAGCAGTTATACCACGCTAGTTATTATTCCGAAGGAAGTTCGTAACTCATAACAGGTGGCAAACATAAAAGACACCTCACCACTGACGTCAGCTCACTCGGGGGTAGGGGAAGGGGGGATCCACCTGTTGCTTACCTGAGGAAGAAAAGAGACAACACATTAATATTGACAACTCTGGCGTCCCACAGGGTAAACCTCTCTCTCGGTTTATTTATATTCTAGCATAAGGTTTCCTTCAGTCCCCTCCCTCGCTGCTGTGAGAGAGAGAGAGAGAGAGAGAGAGAGAGAGAGAGACATTGCGCTCTTTCATCAACACATACACATTTTAGTTACTCTCTCTCTCTCTCTCTCTCTCTCTCATCACCATACACACAACATATAATCACCAGCTCGAAAAAAGAATCCAAGGTACAAGCACAAAAATTATGGATATTGTGAAACAGAAAACTAAAAAAATCATAATTATCATGTCTGTCTGTCCGTCTCTCTTCACAAACTCTAAAAAAATTAAAACTAACACAGAAAACTTTAAAAAAAAATAGTAATTACGACTTTACATTGCAAACGCGATGGTCATTACGTGAGAAGAAAAAAATGGCCAGGTAAACAAAAGGGTGTTTGATTTTTTTACAGACGCGACGATGATTATTAAAGATGTTGTGAGTCCTAGCAGTGTGTGTGTGTGTGTGTGTGTGTGTGTGTGTGTGTGTGTGTTCTGTTAGAGGTTATGTATATTTAAATGTATTTTTGGGTTAAACTATACAGTACATTAATGTTCATTGACATTTTCCTTGAACGATAAAGCCTGCAGCCCCTCTCTCTCTCTCTCTCTCTCTCTCTCTCTCTCACTTAAAAAGACAAGTCACCAGCACTCCCATATTACTTAGTATACCATCCCCACCACGCCCACAACCACACCACACTACCACCACGCCCACACCACACTTCCACCACCCCCACAACGCCCCCACCACCCCCCCACCACACTAACACCACCCCCACCACTACCCGCATCTCCAACAAGTCTTCAAGCCTTAACATTAAAATTTACTGTTATGTCGGTCTAGACAGCAAGGAGGGGCTGGTAGTGGTGGTGGTGGTTGTGGGGGT